>NC_081410.1:547150799-547470442 GCF_030272615.1 Cryptomeria japonica
TCGGTTTGTATTCACATACACCAACAAGACCATTTTTAATGTCCAAGTGTTCAACTTTTGGACTCAGGTTTGATGATATCAACACGATCGCCAAAGGCTACCTCATCGGGCATCAGCGTAGCAAACAGCCAGTTCTCCCAATCTCTGATGACACTTCAATCTCTCTCTGTGCTCCACCACGTGGCACCCCTTGATTGGTTTTGGGGTCTCTGCCTTGACACCTTAGCACGATCTCACTAACCACTTAGAATTCTTCTTTGTTGCTGGGTCGTGATGGAAAGTCTAACGAGCAATTTCCCATCGCGACCTAGCGACCACCATCGGATAAACCTTGATCACCATTCGATCATTTTGACCTGGGCTGCTCACTTATGCCACGTTTCACTTCTTAATTGGCTCTAGACTCCCTATCCTGCCACCTTAGCACGACCTCACTAAACCACCAGAATGAAGCTCTTCTTTGTCGTTGGGTCACGATGGATATTCTAACGAGCATTTTACCATCACAACCTAGCGACCACCATTTGATCAACCTTGATATACTTGGTCTTTGAATTTCTTATTTTTGCACATGCTTTATCACCAAGCCATAGGGAATAAATTTTGATCATCTTCCCATTGTGGTATAGTGACAACCATTGGATCTTTTCGCTCATCCGTCATATCTACTCAACTTGCTCACCCAATAGCCGATCACAAGAAGAGGGTTTCATCAAGATAGGCTACTCCAATTAGTATGAAACACATGTCAAGTTAATTCGAGGCATATTTCTAACAGTAGCCAAGTTGCATACATTGAGAGAACAGCTTGAGGGTTTGAAGATGAGAGATGAAGAGAAGATTGCTGACTATCTCCAAAGGGTTGATAAAACAACAAACACCATTAGAGGTCTTGGAGAAGAAATAAAAGATGAGGTGGTAGTGAAGAAAGTACTTAGATCTCTTACACCTAAGTATGATACAAAGGTCTCAACAATAGAAGAATCAAAAGATCTGAAAGTCTTTACAATGAATGAGTTGTATGGCTCCCTAACTACTTATGAGATGAGGTCTGTCGGTACTGATGTTGTGAAGAAAGAAGTTGCATTCAAGACATCAAGAAAAGGAAAAGAAGAATCTGCTCATGATGCAACTGGTGAAGACTATGATGACATCATGGCAAACTTTGTTAGAAAGACTCAAGACTGATTCAGGAAAATACAAAGGCAAATTGCCTTTGAAATTTTTCAACTATGGAAAGATTGGACATTTTTTTGCTAAATGTCCTTATGGCGATAAGAATGAAGATGATCAATCAAGTGGTAGTAGATCATATAGTAAGAATAGGAAGAAGAATGTCTACTAGCATGGTAGAAGAGGCTACCAGAAGCAGAGCAGTCTTTATACTCATGAAAATGATACCACAGATGAGGAAAGTGCCTCAAAAGACTGTTGCAGTGGAGATGAAGTCAAAGAAAACCTTTTCATGGCTCAAGAGGTTCTGGTACCTGAAGAAGCAGAAGAGGAAGAGAAAGAAGGAGAAGTTGACCTTGAAGCAGAACTCATTAGTGCCTTAGATGAGCTAAAGAAAACAAGAAGAGATTTAAAGAAGGTAAAAAGGGCCGCAGCTGAAGAACAAGAGTTGTTGGAACAATCTCTTGAAGAGTCCAAGAAAACTATTGCAGATCTAAAACTCCAGTTGGAAGAGGCCAAGAGGATGTGTGAAGTCACTAGTACCGATCTGAGTGAAAAAGAAAAGGAACATCAGAATCTGGAAGCAGAAATAGTGAAACTCCAGAAGGACTTAGAGAAAAGTCAAGAAGAAATAAAAGTGAGAAGCAAATATGAAGGCAACACTAAAGCCCTGGACAAGATGCTAAGCAAACATAAGTGATCCAAAGATACCAGTGGCTTAGGTTTTCAAGAAGGTCAGAGTTAAAACAACAAAGACACATCTGATAAGGAAATACAATTCACTTCTTTAAATGCATGTGAAGAGAAGAAGACATTTATGGTAAGCAAGGATACCGACAAGACGACATATGCAGATGCTGCTAGAAACCGCCACACAAACTGGTATACTCAATCAATGAACCGGAGACCATACTCAATGCACCGACATGAAGATCCAAGGAGAAATGTAAGTATTGATCATGAAGGATTCACAAGAGTTAGTTGTATGAAAGGAAGACCCCCAGTGAGGCATCTGTTTGCAGGTTCAAGACAACCTAACCAGTATGTTCCAAGTTTTCATGGTTATTATCACCGGTGTAATAAGTTTGGTCATAGAATGGAAGGTTGTTGGAAAATGAATGTCAACCCTAGTTTTGAGAGTAGAAACTCATTTTCTGCATTACAAAGTACAAATGCCACATGTTATAACTGCAATGAGTTTGGTCACAAGAGTTATGAATGTAGGAGTAATATGCAAATGTCCTACAAGAATGCATTGAATATATCTTATAGCTAATGTGAAATGTTGTAAGTGTCAAAATTTTGGTCACATAGCAGGTATTGTAAGCTGAGGACCAACAAGAAAAAGCAAATAGTACCAGATGAGAAGTTAGAAACAAAACTGGAACACAAGGTGATAGGAGAGGGAAAGAAAGAAGAGAAACCAGTTTGGGTAGAGAAGGAGAAAATCAAGACAAAGTCTAGCCTGATTGTGTTGACTGCTCTACATGCTGAAAGAAGGAATTTATGGGTAGTTGATAGTGGTTGCTCAAATCACATAACCAGAGACAAGAAAAATTTCATCAAGCTTGATGATTGGAATGGTGGTTTAGTCCGGTTTGGAGACAAATCCTCCATCAAGATCAAAGGTAGGGGTATATTGAATATTGATGGCAAGCTCAAGGCTCATGATGTGTACTATGTTGAAGGACTAAAGCATAACCTATTGAGTGTAAGTCAGATGTGTGACAAAGCGTACAAGTTCTCATTTGACTCTACTAGGTGTGAGATAAGAAAGCAAAGTACTGGTTAGGTGATAGCAAAAGGAAAGAGAATAGAGAGTAATGTCTACAATCTGAAGGAATTCTATGAGTCCCAATGTATGATGGGATAGGTTGATGAAATCTCGTTGTGGCACCAGAGATTAGGCCATGTGAATTTTGATAATCTAGTTAAGATAAGCAAGAACTGGTATGTGAGAAACGTACCTCAGATCATAAAACCAACAAGAACATTTTGTGATGAATGTGTCAGAGGCAAGCAAGCAAAGGTCAACTTTAAAACAAAAGAACATAACACCTCAAGACCTTTGGAGTTGATACATACAGACTTATGTGGGCCAACAAGGACAAGAGCATTGGCTGGAGAAAGGTATTTCATGTTGTTCATAGATAATTACTCAAGAATGACCTAGGTAACCTCCCTACATGATAAGTAACAAGCTTTTGAGAGATTCAAAATTTTTAGGAAGATGGTAGAAAATGGAACTGGACACTGGTTAAAATGATTAAGATCAGACCGGGGTAGAGAATTATTTTCCAATGAGTTTTTTTGACTACTATGAGAAACATGGAATCTGAAGACAGTATTCAGCTACAAGGACACCTCAACAAAATGGGGTGGTAGAGAGGAAAATAGGACAGTAAAGGAGAAGGCTAGGACTATGTTGAATGAGGCCAACATACTAGATATATACTGGAAGGAAGTAGTTCATACTGTTGTTGACACTTTAAATCGGGTATAGTTAAGAGTGAATAGTAGAATGACTCCTTATGAGTTATGGAATGAAAGGAAACCATCACTCAAGCACTTCAGAGTGTTTTGAAGTAAGTGCTTCATCAAGAGAGATGCTGATGGATTAGGAAGTTTTGATTCCCAAAGTGATGAAGGAATCTTCTTGGGATACTCAACCAACAGTAAAGCCTACGAATGCTACAACAAGAGATTGAGAAGGGTGGTTGAGAGTGTAAATGTGAGAATAGATGAAGACTCACATAGAGGAAATTATGCACCGAAACCTTACATTGATGATTCAGATGTTGAAAATAAAGAACAATTTGATAATGGACTGGTAGAAGACCAACCAATATGTGCAGAAGAACCATCCAAAAGAACAGATCATAGGAGATAGGAATGAAGGTGTGCAGACCAGAATGAGATTAGCCCAGGAAGGTGAGTAGGTAAATTTCTATCTCATGACTGAAGTAGAGCCCAATTTTTTTTATGATGCTAGCAAAAGTGAGAAGTGGGTAGATGCCATGGATGAAGAATTGAGACAAATTAAGAAAAATTAGACTTGGGAACTTGTTCATAGACCAGCAGACAAGAATGTCATAGGTACTAAATGGGTCTAGCGAAACAAGATGAATGAAGAAGGTAAGATAGTCTGACATAAATCAAGGTTAGTTTGCAAAGGGTATGCTCAAGTGGAAGGTATTGATTTTGAAGAAACCTTTGCATCGGTTACTAGGTTAGAGGCAATACGAATGTTTTTAGCTTTCTCAACCTACAAGGGATATAAAGTATATTAGATGGATGTGAAATGTGCTTTTCTCAATGGCAATCTTGAAGAAGAGGTGTATATGGAACATCTGGAAGGGTACTTGTTGCATGAAGATGAGAGTTTTGTATGTTGGTTGAAGAAAGCTCTGTATGGTTTGAAGCGGGCTCCCAGAGCATGGTATTCTCGGTTAGACAAATACTTGAAGGAGAAAGGATTCTGGAAAGGGAATACAGACAACAACTTGTATGTCAAGGTAAATGGAGATCACATGATTATAGTTGTTGTATATGTGGATGATATTATCTTTGGTGGAGACAAGGACATCATGTGCAAATAATTTGCAGATAAGATGAATACAGAGTTTGAGATGTCCATGTTGGGTGAGTTGTCCTATTTTCTTGGTTTGCAGATCTCACAAAAGGAGAAAGGAATTTTCATCTCCCAAACCAAGTATGTGAAAGACATGCTAAAGAAATTTCAAATGGAGGACAAAAAATCGGTAAGTACTCCCATGGTTACCGGTTGTAAGTTGAGCAAACTTGATGAATCATCGGAAGTTGAGCAAACACTGTATAGGTCTATGATTGGTAGTTTGTTGTATTTAACAACATATAGACTAGATATTGTACGAGTTGTTTGCATGGTAGCAAGATTCTAAGCTGCCCCTAAACAATCTCACTTAAATGCAATCAGAAGATTCTTTAGGTATCTGCAAGAAACTATCAGCTACGGTCTATGGTATCCAAAGAAAGGAGACTTCTCTTTGTAGGCTTATATTGATGTAGATTGGGCAGGAAGTATTGATGACCAGAAAAGTACAAGTGGAGGTGCTTTATATTTGGGAGACTGATTAGTGTCATGGCACAACAAGAAGCAAGATTCAATGTCGTTATCTATTGCTGAGGTAGAGTATATAGTAGCTGCTACATGTTGTTCATAGGTTTTATGGATGAAGTAGACACTGAAAGACATACAAGTGGAGATACCAAACCCATTCCAATCTGGTGTGATAACTCAAGTGCAATCAACATCTCTAAGAATCCAGTAATGCAATCCAGAACAAAACACATTGCAATCAAGTATCACTTCTTGAGAGAAAAGGTAGTAGACAAGGAGGTCATAGTAGAATATGTTCCAACTGATGAGCAAATTGCTGACATATTTACCAAGCTACTTCATTTGGGCCCATTTGAGTATTTGAGACAAAAGATGGGAATTGTCCCACCATCTGGCATCACTTAAATGCATAGGAGATTGCATGATTCAAGGGGAGTCAACCATTACTGCTATCTTATGACTCTTGAATCATGAAGCATGGACAAAGGGGGAGAGTGTGCCTTAACCAGATGTAGTCAAGGGAGAGATTATTGGTGTTCGACTAAGGTTCCCTTTGCCATTGCTATCAAAGAGGGAAAGAAAATAGAAAATAAAATGTTGACATCAATGCCAAAGGGGGAGATTGTTGGCATTGAGTTGTCATTGATGTCAACTGGTATTGCAGGTAGGATACTGGTAGAGGTATGTCATCCTGTATGAAGAAGAGTGTACCGGTATGGTGAATGACAAATAAGGTATTGAGAAGATTAACATGAAGGCTTGTCAACTAGTATGGTGGAAGACAAGTAGTTATTGAGACTATCAACAACTTCATCGGTATGAGGTGAGATGCATGTGTGTGTGAGCATGTTGACTGATAACCGGTAGAGCATAAAATGGTCTGGAGGTTGGCTTACTGTTTATGCTGAAGAGGTATAATGTTAAAGTAATCACAAATCACTAGAGGTGAAGATGTGCTACCGGTGTAGTGTGTACTACCGGTTAGTAGAAAGAGAAGGTCTCATCGGTAAAGGCTTGTACTAGTATGAGTTTGTTGAACGTTCAAGTGTAAACTGACTTTGTGTTAGTGAGCTGAGTGTATGACCATTGTGATTCCATATGGAGCTGAGGTGGCAAACATGTAGAGGTTGGTGAAGGCTCCATCGACATGGTTGTTGAAACAACTAGTCGACATTAATGAAACAACCAAAAATCATGGGATGGTAACTAACCGATGTGGCTCGAGGAAGAAAGAATAACAAAGAAAGATCAAGGAGTAGTTGGCACCTGGATCAAAGCAAAGAGATCAGACTGCAAGATGACCTCAAGAAGGAAACAATTGGACTGTAAATGAGTCGATAGACTTCAAGGCAGAAAAGCATGGACGAGATTGCTATCTTTAGCAAATATGCATTGGATAATAAAAACGCGTATAGATGCATTCCTTGAGTACAGGTGAGCGATCCAATGTAGATTGGATCGGATCTCATGCAAATTTTGTCGAGTGAAGGAAACCCTAACCACCCCAAGTTTAAATTGATTATTGGTGGGAAAGCTCAAGTTTAAATATGATGACTTGAGATTGTGATTGAGGCTTCTACAAAGTGAAGAAAAGTGTGAATTTTTTGTCTGAGAGCTGAAGAGATAAACACTTGAATTGTTTATGAGCGAAGAATTGATTGATAAGGAGAAGTAGAGTAAACTGGTGTAAGGAAAAACTGGTGGATTCCAACAATTGGTATCAGAGCTTGGTACCTTGGAAGAAGTTTAACCACTTGAGGAAGATCTTAAATTTGGAATCAATGGAAACCGGTCTACAGTAGCAACTCAGACTTGCTCTTGAAGATCTTGATAATGAGCAGATGGAGAATAGTAAACTGAAAAGTGAACTAAAGCAAGCTAGAGAACACATCATTTCATTGCAAGGAAAGCTTTTAGTTGTCAAGGCTAAAATGAAGGAACTTTTGTGATCAATTGAAAAATTAGAATAGTGATGAGGAAGATGTTATGAAGGATCATTGTCAGAAGCTTACTCAGGAGAACACTATCTTGAAGAATGAGATGCAAGCCCTAACCATGAGAATGTGCAAGGAGATTGAGGACAAAAAGAAAAATGAAGAAAACCTAGCTCGAGCATTGGAGGATAGATCTAAAGAATGCAACAGATTGACTCATGAGAATGATATGCTAAAACTTGAGTTGGTCTAGTCTCAGAACAATGAACAAGAACTTGAAAGATAGATTATTATCATGAGAGATGATTCGGTCACTGCAAATGAGTACAAAGAGAAATTTCTAGCCAGCTCTGCCAAACTTGATGAAATGCTGAAGAATTAGAGACATGCTAATGACAAAAGGGGTCTTGGTTATGAAGAAGGAGAAAGCTCTGGTATTGCACAATAAGATCAATCAACCGAACAGAAGTAGAATCCTATCAACTGGAACCAGAAATCATCGATAAGATGACCTAATGCTCACAAATTCAATGGCACATGCTTTATTTTTCAATAAATATGGTCATATGGCTAGTCAGTACAAAAATAGGAATAACTAGAACAATGCATCATTCACTGGTCTTGGAAATGTAAGATGTCATGCATGTAGTAGACTTTGACATATGGCTAATTAATGTAAATCAAAAGGAAATCAAGGAAAGTAAGGAGTTAACAAGGCAATTCAAAAGAACAATATTGTTTGTTATGCATTTAACAAGATTGGGCATATTGCTAAATATTGCAGAAGTAAGAATCCACTGGAAACTAATGGAAACACTGATGAGAAGGGAAAGGCAAAAGTGGAAGACATTAGGAACAACATGAGATGAGATGGGAAATAAAATCTGATACACCACTGACAAAACAACCGGTAGAGTCATCAAGTCCTACACCAACAACAAATACAACTGGTAATTAAGGCACTCGGCCTTAGGGGTAGACAAATAATTGAAGATCATGCAGATACCCCATATTAGGTCTATAGTTAGAAGATTCTGATTGTGGATGGATACTGAGGAGATTTTAGTGGTTTACTAGACTCCACTTGCAGATCATATGAACTGGTCAATCCTAATCGATAACATTTATGACAATGGAAAATTAGGGTTAACGGCGATAAAAAGGAAAAATTAAGTTATTTTCTTCACACGAGGATCGAGTATTCAAGCGAGCAAATTTCCACCACATTTCAGAATTCCAAAGCGATTTCAGCAAGCACGTTTTTAAGCAATTTTATTTCCCGGCAACATTCTTGAGGTATTTTTTGTGTTTAGAAACCCCAGCTTTTATGTTTGGTTACAATGGCTTCATCTTCATCCAGTAGTGATACTCCCTTGGTCGTTGAGATCAAGAACTGCCCTTGTCCCATTTTCAAGAAGAATCCATACAAATCCCTTTTGGATGAATCGTTAGGTGCATTTCTGCAAGTTTATCATGGAGTTATTCAAATTGAGGATATTAGGGCATACATCCACTGCAATATTGAAGAACTTGGAGGATATGAGTTGTCCTACATTTTCATTGAAAACCTAATTTCTGACAATCAGCTGAAGCTGGAATTTGTACACTTGCAGAGGAAGGGTTTCACACAGTTTATGGATTTCTCAACTTTTGATTAGGCAAAATGAGTACACTATGTTTTGAGTCGCATTCATGGAGAATTCATCTAGTTGGACCAGCCTTAGAAGATTATTGAGGAAGTTATCAAGAATGTCACATGTCTTGACAAAATCAGAGGCGTTCTCGGTACTAGATGTAAGTTATCTCACATTGAAATGAATAAACTTACTGACACAACTTTTGATGGAAGGTATATGAGAGTAGATGATGTCACGGACATAGATGTGAAGTTTGCAACAATGGTTATTGGTTATAATGTATATCAATCAAATTGGTTAAACTCTGTAGTCAACAACAACATTTTGGTTGCTTATCAGATGGTAAAGGCCGATGCCCATTATGATCTATGCAGCGTGATGCTAAAATAACTCATGACTAATATGTAGAAGAGCAAGCAAGAAAAATAGAATACTTTCTAGTATGGCTCCTTCATAATTTGTTTAGTATTTTACTTTTTGGGCACAGTTCCCGGTTTTGGTAAGACTTAGTGGGCTTTTGACCGCCTGGTAGCAACCCAAATTACTCAAATTTTGGATAGACAAGAGGAAAATAATAAGAAAGCCAATGTATGGGAATTTTTCAAAACATTTTAGGAGGAAATGAAGAACAGGTCCCAGATTTCTAAATCTATAATTGAAAAATATAAGGAGACAATTTTCTTTATGGTAGATAAAGATGAATGTATGATGGAGGTTGTAAAACCTAGGACTATATAGATAATGCCTATGGGTTATGATTTTGAGGAAGCTATGTTGGATGCCTATGAACAATATCTATTGCAATCACCGGTAGATAAAAATGAAGATAAATTTGGAACTGCTAAGGAGAAAGGACTCAAAGTTCATCAAGAACAAGTAGCTTTGGCAATCCAAAAGAAGATGACCTGGCTAGCAGCAAAGACATTGATAAGTGAAGATGTTGATAGATCTAAGGTTGAGAAGCATGTTAAAATTTTGGAGGAACATAGAAAGAAAGAGTTAAAACATAAGAGAAAAGAGGAAAGGGAAGCCCAGAAAGCAGCTCAGGCCACACCCAATGTGGTCCTGGTTACATCAAGGTCATCCAAACAACTGAAAGTTGAGCCTGCCAGTCAGACACTGGTAGAGCCACCCAAGAAGAAATATAAGGCAACCTGGCAATATATGATTGTTTCTTCTTAAACAAAATCAGATTCAGAGATCAAGGAGGTTCCTAAGAAGAAATGTGTTTTTGCTAGAGTGGCGAGGGAGAAGAAAGAAGAACAAAAGAAAGAACCTATCAAGGAGACTCCTCAGAGGCCAAAGATCACCATTGTACATAAGAGCAAACCCAAATCTGATGAGCAATCCAAGCCTGAACCTAAAATGAAAATGGGTAAGAAAAAGATGAACGCTCAGGACTTGATTCATCAGATTGTAAATGATGGTAATCTAGATAACATTTCTTCATTCTTTGACAATTTTGATGAGGAGGACAAGAAGCAAATAGAAGAGGTTATTCTTTTATATCTTGAATCATTTAGTAGGGCATTGATAGAATTAGAAAAAGTTTTGCCTAAGAAGTTATATGACAGATTAGAAGTCAGAAAGCTACACACTCAGTCTTTGGATAGATAGACTAAGGAGGCCGAATTGGTCAATCTTTGTCCTTCAATAACTCCTCCAGAAATGGATGATTTAATCAATGAAATAGGATCATTAGAGTTCAATCCCAAGTATAGAATAAACAGTCTTATGTTGGACAAACTTGAAGAAATTAGAAAGGAGACAATTGATATATGGGTAAGAGTTCTTTTGGGTCTCCACTATGAGTTAAGTTCCAGTTTTGTACAATCATAGAACATTCAGTTACCTAAGGATAAGAAACCAGCTGATAAACCAACTGTAGATACTGAGAAACTGACAAGCACTCAACCAAATACCATTGTACCGGTTATTGAGTCCCATTTTGAAATAGAGGACATCTCGATAGATAATGTATAGATAATAGAGGATACAGAGGCAAATGTTAATAAGAATAAAGGTGAAAAGGATACTCAAGTTTTGGATGAGACACCAAGTGGCGAAGCCACTGGTGCACAAGAGGTAAAGGATACAAAAGTTATCTCTTCAACTGATAAGGGTAAGAAGACTATGGTGGATCTCTCCTTTGGCTTGGAAATTGACACTCCTACCATAGATAAAGGAAATTTGCCACAACTTTCCATCAGTTTTGACAAACCCTACCACCAAATGTCACTGACAGAGATGATTTTGGCAACAACAGCTCTTCAGGCACAGGCTACTCAAGAATTAGCACAGGAAAAATCTAAGGACAAGAAATTGATTGAGCACAATTTTGAAGTTTTGCATCAGTTAGTCCCAGAATTTCATGCACAGGATGGTGCAAGCTCTTCAAGTAAATTAGATAAAATCATTTATTTTATCCCAAAGAATTATGATTCTTTATTGAAGATCTCACAAACACAGGCTAAAGAAGATTTTGTGGTGGCCCCGAAGCTAACATTTTTGCGCATGATTGAGACTGATAAGGTGAAACTTCAGACCTACTTGCAGTCCATTATTGCAACTTTGGCTGAAGTTAATGTTTATAAGACTTGTCTATATTTTGATAAATTAACGGACTCCATAGACAAGCAACTATTAGACTGTAGGAAGAACTTAATTCAGATTTCTAATACCTACAACCTGGCAGTCAATCTGACAAATTCTTTGGATGGTCCAATTTTGATGGTTATAGATCAAATTTTAAAATTGGAAAAGGATAGGGACAAAATAACAAGGAGAGAAAATGAGCTCCAGAATATTATTGGTCCTCAGCTTGATAATTTTTTATTTCATAAAACACAGTGTATTTCTAATCTGTATAAGGAGGATCCCACTACCTCGGAAGAAATAGAATATTATGCCAACATCTTGAATGGATTCATCTCCATTCTTGAATCTCTTAAGAATGGTTGGTATAATTACTTCTCATTTTTGAAGAACATGTATGCAGATATTTTGAAGTGTGTATAAAACCGGCTCATGTTTATAACTATACAAATTTCTTTATGGGAACCCTGCTTTGTCATTGATGTCAAAGGGGGAGAAATAAGTGAATAATGTATATATTTCTCAGGGGGGAGCATTGTATGTATATAGAAGACACATGTATAGATCAATAGATTCATGGATTCAGTGATAATTTTCACGGATGGTATCATTTTTCACATGATTGTTGCCATTAATGCCAAAGGGGGATTTTGCTGGCAATTAACATTCATCCAGTAAGGGTTCATGGCATTATGAGTTGTCATTGATGGCAACTCATCATCTTAGGGTAAATGGTTTTATTGTTTGGTTAACTGGCATGCATTGCACTAACCAGTATTAGTATTCACATTGCTTTACACCGACACCGACATTCACCTCATCTTGGCTAAGTCTTCATCCTGGTAACTTGTCCTGATCTCGGTAATGTGTATATAGAACCAGGTAATGGATAAGACCCAGCTAAGGAAATATTTTGGTCCCTAATATGTCTTCATGGATCTTGGTAGTAATGTGTGAGGGCTAACATGGTCATTGGATTTATGTTTTTCTTTTTCATTATGTTCCGGCAGACAACTTGTTTATATTTATTATTGAAGCTGAAATGGTTAAGTTAGAAGGATATTTAAGAAGATCACCTCAACGATAGATCAAATATATGGTGTATGTATTGATTGGAATGCAAACTTTTGGTTGCGAATATTTCAGTGAATTTTGGTCAGCGATTGGAAGTGACTGTGTGCAGTTTCACATGCACAACTTAACCGATAGCATAACTGAGTATCAAAAAACCAGAATATAGAGGAGTTCATTAGAGCATTCACTGAAACTTATCCAGCATGGTCAGATGCTATTTATAAGTTCATTTTCATTTGTAAACACTTGTAAATGTTCTCTAAGTCAATGAGACTTCCTATTTTGTGTTTGAGAAGTGAGCTCTAGGTGGATGGCCTTTCTGTAGGTGCAAACCCTCTTATGTAATATTTGTATACATTGATCAAGTATATAGATATTGTGGGTATCAGCCCCACCATGGTTTTTCCCTTTGCAGGGTTTTCCATTTACAAATCTTGGTGTTATGGTGTTGCCTTTCTTTGTGATATTTGGTGTATGCATTCTAATTTTATTTATTGTTAACCAGTTAATAAGGAATAAGTTTAAAACTAACTTTACTAGTAGAACACTGATTCACCCCCCCTCTGAGTGTTCTTGGATTCCAACAGTGTAATCCATGGGAGAGGTTCTATTTATTTTGATGGTAAGCATAACACTAATGATGTCTTATATGTTGAAGGTTTAAAGAATTATATTTTGAGTGTTGGATAGATGGTTGATAAGGGTTATGATCTACAATTCAAAGATGGTAAATGTAAGATCTTGAATGCATCCAGTATAGAAATTGCATTTGAAACTAAGACTGAAGGTAACATTTTTCATTTGGATGCTAGTGAGAAAAGTTGTTTGATTTCTAAGATAGATGAGAGTTGGTTGTGGTATAGAAGGATGTGTCATGTAAAATTTGATTCATTGATCAAGATCAGTTCTACTCAAGTTGTTAGAGATTTGCCTAAGATTGTTAAACCTATTAATCCGGTATGTAAAGAATGTCAGTTGGGTAAAAAAACAAGAATTTCTTTCAAAAGTAAACGATACACATCAGATGGATTGCTAGATCTTGTGTATACTGACCTGTGTGGACCTACAAATATTAGAAATGTGTAGGGTGATAGATACTTTATGTTACTATTTATGATAATTCCAGAATGATGTGGGTTGTCTTTTTGAAGGACAAATCAGAAGCATTTGAGAAATTCAAGATATTCAAAGATAAAGTTGAAACTGAGTCCAAATTAAAGTTGAAGTGTTTGAGATATAATAGAGGTGGAGATTTTTGTTCTGGTGAGTTTAATTCTTTCTGTGAGATGCATGGAATCAGAAGATAATTATCTGCTCCTAGTTACCCACAACAAAATGGGATTATTGAAAGGAAGAACTGTATTGTTTAAGATGTTGCAAGAACCATGTTAATTGAAGGAAATATTCTAAAGGTCTATTGGAGAGAAGCTGTTAGCATTGTAGTCTATACATTCAATAGAGTTCACATCAAAGGTGATATTGGTAAGACTCCTTATGAGCTTTGGTTTGGTCATGTTCCTGTTGTGAAGCATTTGAAAGTCTTTGGTAGCAAATGTTATATCAAGAGAGACGAGGATATTGGAAAGTTTGATGCTAAAGGTGATGAAGGTATATTTTTGGGATATTCTAAAAATAGCAAGGCCTACCAGTGTTATAATAAGAGACTAAGAAAGATAGTTGAGAGTGCAAGTTTGAGGGTGGATGAAAACCTTGGGAAGGAGATCAGAGATTATGATGGAGGTCAACATGTTGTTTTAGCTCCTATTCAACCTAAAGAACCTAAGTAGAATGATCTAGTAGAGACATAGACTATTTCTACTACTGGTGAGGATGTTCATGAGCCTGAAAATCAAAACAATTAGAAGACTTTAAGGTATGTAAGATTGAATCATTCTCAGAATCAGATTATTGGTGATAAGAATTAAGGTGTGATGACTAGAAGAAGGTTAGCTGCAGAAGAGATATGTTTGATTTCTAAAGTTGAACCTAAAGATGTTGTTGAATCTTGTAAAGATAATAACTAGATTAGAGCCATGGAAGAAGAGTTAGATCATATTGAAAAGAACAATACTTGGGAACTTGTGCCTAGACCCAAGGACAAAAATATTATTTGTACCAAATGGGTTTTTGGGAACAAATTGAATGAAGCTAGTGAAGTAGTCATAAATAAAGCTAGACTGATCTACAAAGGATATTCATAGAAAGAAGGGATTGATTATGAAGAAACTTTTACTCTGGTTGCTAGAATTGAAGCTATTAGATTATTGCTTGCTTATGCTATTTATAAAGATTTCAAGGTATATCAAATGGATGTCAAATTTGCATTATTGAATGGTGATCTAGAAGAAGAAGTTTATATTGAATAGCCTGCTAGATTTTCATTATTAGATGATGGAGACATGGTATGTAAGTTGAAGAAAGAACTTCATGGTTTGAAACAAGCCCCTAGAGCCTGGTATACTAGATTAGATAAATACTTGCTAAAACTAGGATTTGTCAAAGGTGCTACTGATAGTAATTTGTAATTCAAGATTGAAAATGCTAACATTTTGATTGTTGAAGTGTTTTTTGATGACATTATTTGTGGTGGTGATATGCATAAATAATTTGAGATGTCTATGATTGGTGAGATGAAATTTTTCTTAGGTTTGCAAATTGTACAGACAGGAAAGAAAATCTTTATATCTCAAACTAAGTATGTGAAGGAATTACTGCAGAAGTTTAGATTAGATGATTCCAAACCGGTTGGGACTCCTATGGTGACTGGTTGTAAATTATCTAAAAATGATGAATCTCCTAAAGCTAATAAGAGTTTGTACAAATATATGGTTGGTGGACTATTATATCTTACTCAAAATAGGGCTGGAATTATGCCTTCTATATGTATGGTAGCTAGATATCAAGCTGATCTAAAGGAGATTTTGTTAGGATTCCCATAGATACTGAGAGGGGGGGTGAATCAATATCTAACTGGTAATAAGATTTTCTTAACTTAAAACATGTAGAACATATTGATGCAGTATACCGATAAATAGAAAGTAATGCAATAATCAAAGATAAAAGCAACCACATGAAAAACACACCATAACACAATATTTTAACAAGGAAACCCAGTGTGGGAAAAACCTCGGTGGGATTTGTGACCCACAATATTCACTTATTGGCCAATAAGAGAATATTACTTCCTTTTTCTGCTGGTGCCGGTATGCTTCCTTTTTCTACCGATGCCAGTGGTCGGTGTGCCGGTGTAGAATTTGACTTTGCTAGTGCCAGTAGATTGCCTTTCCAGTGTCATAAGATTGTAAGGTTGCCATCAATGACAAAACCTTCAATCACCTACAATGTCTCATTGGAGTGTGCATTTGCCAACAATCTCCCCCTTTGGCATTGATGGCAACACTCATGAAAAAAATTCAAAAGTGTATCCAAAAATTGAAGTCCAAAAATGTGTGCTCCACCTAAGCAGATGATCCCTGAGTTATTGGATTTTTCTTATACCACTACTCCCCCTTTGGCATCAATGACAAAGGTTGTCAAAGTGTCAATAGAGTGTAGTATCCTGTTTCAACCATGTAACCGGTTGGTTACAATCTGAAAAAGATCCACCAAAACTAGATTTAGGCTTTCAAGAAACTTTTTGCTATCTTTTATTGCAGCCTCTGTCCTGTGCACTGTGCCGGTGAGGTGTTGCATTTGCTATGCCGGTGTTTTCTGTCCTTGAATCAGGGCATTAGATATTTATTTTCTTAAGGTGACAAGATAGTCCAATTGTGGACTTAGTCTCCATTTAAGATCCTTAGCCTTACCTTTTATTCTTTCCTTTTCTCTCTCCAGCTTTAATAGTTCTTCCTCAAAACCTGTTATCTTTTGCTCAAAAACTGATAATGAATTAGATGAATTAATGAAATTGTCAGCTAGTTGATTGATTTCCTCTTGTATCTTGCTCATTTTCTTGTCTATATCAACTATCAAAAAGTTTTTCTTACAAGTGTCTTTGTACAAAGTTTTGAATTCCTTTAATGTGCTACACAGTTTCGGTAGAAGTGTGTCAAACTGCCTTGTACACTTCTTTATTTGTTCCTCAAAGAATTTTTGTTTTTCCTTTTCTAACCTCTCCTTGAATTCTTTCTCTTTTATTTGTTAAACTGTCATAGTGTTGTCAGTAATATACTTAGACAAAGTGTCAAGTTGACTCAAAGAATCCTTATTATCTACATTACAGTTTGGAGCTATCATCTTCAAAATTGGAATTGTATCATCTATAGCCTTGTATGCTTGTGAGCTACAATCTGTTATTTTCTTTAAGGGGTTTAAAAGAACTTCAGTTACATTAGTTGTTTTAAATCTTGCAGTTGAAGGGCCAACACTCTGAATTCTGCCAGTGGGAGTGATATCCTTGCTTGTGGTGACCTCTGGTAGGTCAGTTTGTGTTTCCATTTCCTTAAGCAATGGTTTGTCTTGCTCAGCTGTTGTCGGTGGCACTGACTCTGTATTAACCTGTTGCTGTGCTGGAGCCTATTGCTCTACTTGTTGCTCTGTTTGTTGTTCTGTGATACCATCTACCAGTTGTCCTTCTGTGTTATCTGTTACCGGTGGCTCACTAGCCATATCTATCTTACCAATTGTGTCTTTATCTACCACAGTGTTAACTTTCTGAGTATCAATATCAACTGTGTATAATACCTCAGAATTAGGATTTGTATCCTCTTTTGGTATATCCATACTCTCATCAGCCAGTTGATCTTCATTTGTTGCTACCGGTGGAGTATCTTGAGATGGTGGGGATATATTATCTGTTATTTTAATGCTCAGAGGTCCTCCAACCTTGCCTTTTCCCTTATCCTTATCTTTCTGATACACTTTGATAGGTTTGGAATTTCTATACTCTTCCCGCTTTTCTTTCTCAATAAGGAATATATCCCATGCATTATTAGTTTCCTCTGCAACCTCATTTACTCTACCGATCATTAGTGCTACATGCCAGTGTGCAGTTGAGAATACTAACTGGTTAGCCTTAGACATCATATCATCTATTTCCTTTAGTGATTTAACAGGATAAACAACAAGTAGTTTCTCAATTTTTATTTTCTTGTCAAGCTCTACAACAGCTTGCCTTCTTGCTTCAAGTCTCTTGAAGAGTTCTGCTGGTAATTCATCTACAACTTGCATCAAAAATTTCTTATAGATGTCCAAGTGCAAAATTACACAGTTTTCAACTTTTTCTTTGTCATCAACTGATAGTGAATCATATAGTTTGTTGATGTTCTTAAGCTTTCCTTCCTCTATTATTTCATCCAAAAGTTTTTCAATTGGAGCAATATTTTGTTGAGTCCTTTTCTTTGGTGTTAACTTTTTCTTCTTAGGAGTTGTTTTCTTAGCTGAGGGCCTTACTGCTTGTTGTTTTTGTCTGGTTCTTCTGGGCGAAGGTGTGGATACTGGTGAAGGTTCTCTTTTCCTCACAACTCTTTTAAATGCAGCTGGCATGTCACTCTCCGAAGAAGTTGCTACCGGTGAAAGGTGAGTTTCAAGCAGTAGTGCTTCTAACTCATCTTCAGTGATACCGGTTCTCTTGAGTACATCTTCTTTTATAGCCTTTGTTTGTCGGGATCCCCTTCTTACTGTTGCTTCAACCTTTTTGACATTTTTCTTAGATTGGATTTGTTTTTCAATGGTTTCAGCACTGCCAAATACCTCTTCCTTAGGTTCCTTGGGTGCTTCCAAAAGGGTTTTTGCATATGTCTCAATTACGTGATCATCAGTTTCATAACCCATCTCAGTAACCTAAATTGTTCTTGGGATCACTGCTTCCATCCAAATCTCATCCTTTTTGATAACAAAGCATATTTCATCCTTATACTTATTCACAATTGCTTGTGATAATCTAACTCTAGTTTTCATCCGGGCCTTCAATGCTTGAAAGTGCTCATTAATATTCTTTTCTTTTTTTTTCACCCATGTTGTTTAATAATTCAGACAGTTGTTTCCCTACCGGTATGTCAAAACCTCAATTTTTGTTGCCAATACCAGGCACCTGTTTTGTTATATGTAGTATTAAACAGACAAGTAAATTACCAAATCTAAATGTCCCCTTTTTGTCCTTCTTAATCTTTCCCAGATTGTCAATAAGTTCATCCTTCAGCCATTCACACACATCAATTTTCACATTATCCTTGATCATATCATAAGCACTCTTTATGCATAAGATAGAAACCGAGTTTAATCTGTTTGCATGTGTTGTTTTGTTGCCTAGAATCATGCTAATGAATTTGACATTGATGTCGGTTACATCATTCACCCTTAAGGGCCTTTCGTTGGATGTTGCACCTGTTAGGTTCATTACTAGGTCATTTGAGACCTTCTTTGTCTTGTCAGGTCTGTTACCAGTGGAGGGTAATCCTATTACAACTTTTACATCTTCCTTAGTAATTTTTTGGATTGAATCTAACTAGAAAAATTCACCATGAACTCTGCTTAATATTATCCTTATAACTTCCTTAGGGAAATCCAGAATGCTGAGAATTTCAGTGAATCCTAGGGTTTCAATTATTTTGTGTTCAGGTTTCACATTACCAGAATCATCACATATGACAGTCTTATACATGTTCTTGATTTCTTCATCACCTAATTCTTCTATGTGGCAATGAATATACATCCTAGGGTCTTCTGCAAAAACTATGCCTTTGGGGATTTGAGAAAATGCACCAACATTATCAGATTCCTTCTTTTCTATTTTGGGAACTAACTAAAATACGGGCCTAGGGCGCTTGATTACTTCCACTATAGTAGGGTTTGCTACAAATTTAGGTACAAAATAAGATGCCATGATTATAAATACCTTTCTCTGCCTTAGGAGTGATTGATTGTTGGATTGCTTTGCTTCTTTTGCTCATAATTTTCGCGCTCTTCGAATGTTTGAATGCTCGGTGAAGTAAAATGGAGCCAAAAACACTGATTTATAATGCTAATTTTGCCAACTACCACATTTAATGCATGTCGGTTAAGTAATCACTTAACTTTATCTGCCGGTAAAGAAGTAATTTCAACTTCTCATTATCAACTGAGGGATTAATAGCATATTTTACATTTGATTACCAAACCCTCAAGGAAAATTTCTTCAATTAGATGAAGAGTCTCCTGCTGGTGGAGTGCTACTCTGTTCTGCCGGTGGAGGAGTATTCCTTTCAACATTCAGTTCAGATTTCTTGACCCACTGTTTTGAGAATTCTCGCTTCACTTCTTCAACTTTTTCTTTACCTTTCAAACTAGCACCATTGTTGTTTATCGGTGAGGACTTGCTCCTACAAAATTTAGCAATATGTCCAATTTTGTTATAGGCATAACAAGTCACATTGTTTTTCTGAATAGCTTTCCCATAACTTATGCTGGTTTGTGTTCTACATTGATTAGATAAGTGTCTAAATCTTCCACAAACATAACATCTCACATTCATTCTGCAATTTTTAGAATTATGACCAACTTTGTTGCATTTTGAACATTGACCGATGGGTGTATCTGTATTCTGATAATTTCTAGGTCTACATTGATTTTCTCTATCATCATACTTATTACAGTTAAAGCATTTTCCATTGAATTTATAAGCATTTGGTTGTCTTACTTGTTTGCTATGATCATGTGTGTTTGCAGTACCGGAGCTTTCACCAACTTCAAAGCCAAGACCATTAGTGTCACCATTAGGTTTCTAATTTTTCAATAAGTCACCAAGTTCTTCTGAGCTTTTCTTGAATTTTTCTTTATGTTGATTTGCAGCAACCAGTTCTCCTTCCAAGATACCTTTTTGTCTCATGAGTTCATTTGAGTTATTATGTGCATGCATTAGATCTGTCTTCAACATATCATTTTCATAGCTGAGTCTTGTGTTCTCATTTGCAGCATTTAGTCTTCTAGTCAGGTCTTCTTCATTCTTCTTTCTATCTTCTATTTCCTTACAAAATCTCATAGTCATATCCTGCATCTCATTTTTTATTGTCATGTTTTCTTGTTTCAACTTGCTTACTAGATCACTAAGAGTTTCCTTTTCATCGTTCTCATTTTGCATCTTTTCACAATGTTCTCTTCTCTTATTTCTTACAATGGTAAAATTCTCTTGAAGTGCTTGAATAATATCTTGAGCTGCCTTTAGATCATCTTCAAGTTTGATATTTTTCAATTTTTCAGTATCATAGTATGAGAGAGCTGCTTCTAATTGCTTCATCAAATTTTCCATCTCTACTGGTGTCAAGATCTTCCTCAAGTTGTTAGGCTTCTGAAAATAGAGTACCAAGCTCTGATACCAATTGTTAGGATTCCCACAGATATTGAGAAGGGGGGTGAATCAGCATCTAACCGGTAATAATATTTTCTTAACTTAAAACATGTAGAACATATTGATGCAGTATACCAGTAAACAGAAAGTAATGCAATAATCAGAGATAAAAGCAACCACATGAAAAACACACCATAACACAATATTTTAATGAGGAAACCCGGTGTGGGAAAAACCTTGGTGGGATTTGTGACCCACAATATTCACTTACTGGCCAATAAGAGAATATTACTGCTATAAGAGGGGCTTGCAGATGCAGGAAGGCCAAGTGCCTAGAGCTCACTGCTCAATTACAAAATGGGAAGTCTCACTGACTTACAAAATGGATTATATAAATCCAATATCTTGTACTGCTTCAAAATAGCATCTACTATGCCAGATCCAGTACCGGTTTATAGCTCTGCTTCTTACATAAACCCTTAACCTATATTTCGCATAATAGGTCTGTCTTATTTCACCTAATTACATTCCTCCATAATTACCTAATACCTACAATGAACTCTCTTATATATAAGAGTCATTTTACAACTTGCCAAGTCAGCTTACAATGATTTTACAATAATAAAAAAAATATATTATTAACAAAATTCTTGTTGGCCTCTGTGCCGGTATGCTTCCTTTTTCTACCGGTGTCGGTGGTCTGTGTGCCAGTGTAGAATTTGACTTTGCTAGTGTCGGTGGATTGCCTTGCCAGTGTCATAGGATTGTAAGGTTGCCATCAATGAAAAAACCTTCAATCACCTACAATGTCTCATTAGAGTGTGCATTTGCCAACAGATTCATGTTACTTCTATTAAAAGAATATTCAGATATCTAAAAGGAACTGAAGATTATGGTTTATGGTATCAAAATACTGATGATTTCATGTTATATTCTTATACTGACGCAGATTGGGTAGGTGATGTTGATGACCAAAAGAGCACTACCAGTGGAGCATTCTTTTTAGGCAAGAAGTTGGTTTATTGGGCTAGCAAGAAACATGATTCAATATCTTTATCTACTACTGAAGCTAAGTACATTGCTGCTACTAGTAATTACACTTAGATAGTATGGATGAAGCAAATGTTGAAAGATATCAGAGTTATTTATGATGAGCCTATTGTTATATATTGTGATAATTCTAGTGCTATAAACATGTCTAAGAATCCGGTGCAACATTCAAAGACTAAGCATATATCAATCAAATACAATTACTTGAGAGAGAAAGTCAGTGATCAAAAAGTGAAGCTACAATATGTATCTAGAAAGGAACAAATTGCTGATATTTTTACTAAGCCCTTGCCTGCAAATACATTTGTCTATCTGAGAGACAAGTTAGGGGTCTCCACCCCTCCTGATGAGAACTAGATGCATTAAGTTGCATCGATCTGGTGTAATTTAGAGATTCTCTTTTATTTGGATTGATGTGTTGGTGTTGCTAGTTTGTTGGAGCAGTCTATGTTTTGGAGAGAGATTTCTAAGAATTTTCTTAATTTGGTTGTGTATCCCAGGGGAAGAGAGATTCATGTTTCTGTGTTTTAGGGGAGAGAATTTGATTTTTTATTTTGGTGATCATTGTTGTCAAAGGGGAAGAGTGATCATGTGAAAAAATTCTTTATCTATCTTGATCTTAGGGGGAGTTTGCTGGTGATATCTTCTTTCTTTGCATTGACTGTTTTTCACATTCATATGTTGCCATCAATGCCAAATGGGGAGATTGCTGGATTATTTGGGAGAATGTTCGATTTGGTTGTTCATTGCTCCTACTAGGATATGTTGTTGTCATTGATGTCAACATATTCTTGTGATTTATTTCAGTGAGTTTGGAAAAATTTTCTTGTCCAGTGTTATAGTTTAGTTTTGTTGATCATTGTTTTGCAATATCAGGTATTCCCTCTGATATAATTCGGTGTGATCAGATCTTGCAGTGATATTTTGGATTATTGTTTGGGATCTTGTGTATCTTCATTTCAGATGGTTCATGATTTGGCACAATGCAATTTATCTTTCTTCATGACAGTTGTTGATTGGTTGTGTTCTTGAGCCTTGAAATATCGACTGATGAAGATTTGAAAATAAGTGATTGTGCAACTATTCCAGATGATTCTTATGTGCTTGATGGTCTTTTGTTTTGGTGATCCGCATTGATTGTTGGACAATTTTTTGGTGATTTCTATGAACCAGTGATAATTTGTGTTATGTAGTATTTTTGGTGGTGTAGTGTGTTGTGGTTGATCTTGGCGGGATTTTCAGTGGATGTAATTGTTTGGGAATTTGAATTAGGTCCATGCTATGTAATGTAAATCATAATATTGATCTGGTGGTCACTCTTTGTATCGTGTAATGCAATTTTTTGTAATTGTGAGTCAAGGGTTGAGGGTTTAGCTGACCTTGTTATCCAGGTTAATGACTGTATATATAGGTGATATACTTATGTAATTTTGGTGTTGTTTTTGTGTCTGCATTATCAAAGAGAGATAAATGTGTGAACAAGGGTATATTATTTAGTGAAGTGTTATGGTGAGTTTGGTATTGTAAGGCAAATAACTGTGCTTAACTGAAACTATCATCAGACATTTGTAGATGCTATTATTGCAGTTCATTCCTTCCAGATTATAGTCAGAATCATTTTGTAAGTCAATGAGACTTCCCTGAGGGTTTTAGCCTTCTAAACATATATCTTTTGAGTAGTGAGCCTGAATGCATGTGCATTCTCCATTGTAATATTTTCACATACTACTGTAAACTATCATCTTATTATGGGTAGGTTCCCACCGTTGCTTTTCCCTTAACCAAGTTTTCCACATCAAACTATTGGTGTTATGTGTTGTGTTGTTAATTTCTTATATGTTATTGCTTTGGTTTATCAGTTAATATTTTGGAAGTTTAATTTGTTGTTCATCCGGTGAATACTGATTCACGCCCCCCTCTTAGTCTTCCTTTTTAATTGCTACTAACAACATCATCCTATACTTTACATATCCCTTTACATGGTAGCAAAGGACTAGAAACTCTAGAAGTATTCTTAACTCTCTTTCACAAGAGTTAGTCAAGGAAGATCACTCCTCTAGGTGCTTTCATATTCCAATGTTTGTGTGAAAGTGGATTTAGGTCCTAATACTACCTAATTCTGTTTTCATCCAAAACATTTTGGTGGACCTGACTCTGTCTAACATTGAATGTTCTATTTAGATATTATCATTATATATTTCTTTCATGTCAAAAACATTAAAAGGTCAAAATTATTGTTTTATGCATTGTTTGTGTTTACATTTATATGCACTTTTCATTTCAAAGTTAGCTTTCAATAATGCCAAATTTCTATTTGCAATATTTTCATACCTGTGATAATACTTTTTCTTATGATGATTACGATTTTAGTGAGGAATAACTTGATGAATCTCTTGACGAGTTCCTTTATCCTAAAACTTCTAAGCAAACATTTTTCCAAAGACTCATCAACACAGTTACTATACCATTTCATAGTGATGATTTAGATCAGTTCGATGAATCTTATCATGAGGACATCCCTATCTAGTCATCCTCATAATCTAGTAACATATTGATATATGACAATCCTTTTTATGATGATTTACCTCCCTTCCAATCCATTAATCAACCATTTATTAGTAATGGTTATGTTATGCTAGATGATTTCATTTATACTAAATCTTCTTCAAACAAAATATCCACATCTATGTCTAAAAGATTAATTAACATGATAAATGTGAATGTATATGAACCTAATTTCCAAATACCTAAAGTCTCTTTTTGTGGTTCAAGGTGCTAGTTCTTAACTTGTCAACCTCTCTGTAACAAGCCTCTCTTTTTTATTCACGATGGTTATAGTAATGATGCCTTTTGTACTCCTAACAAACTAGTTATTACTTTGGAAGGAGGTTATCCCACTAAGGATCTTTATGAGTATTCTAAACAAATCACTCGAGAGAGTTATAATTTGGTTGCCCATACCCATAATACAAGAAACCATAGGCAATCTAAACCTCCTCTAGTTATTAATTCTTCTCTTCCTTCTTCTTAACCAATAATTCCACCAACACCTCATCTATCACATCTTGGTAAGGATTATGACCATATTGAACAACTTAAAGCTACTTTGACCAACATTTCCCTTTGGGATTTGATTGAAATTTTATCCACACATCATAGAATGTTGCAAGATGCTTTAAAGAACTTAGGTGTCCTACTTACAATGACACCTAATAATATGGCTTCTTTGGTTGACTCTAAAAAAATCTAAAGCTCAAATTGTGTTCTCACATGATGAGTTACCTTCTAAGGAAATTGAAAATCAATATGATCCTCTTATGATTGTTGTCCTTATTAGTGGTAATGGTAAAGAAAAAACCTTGTGAATAGTGGATATAACCTAAATTTTTGTAGTATTGATTTATTACATAAGATTAATGTGGATACTTCTCTTATTAAACATGAATCTCTTTCTATTCGTGATTTTGATAATGTTTCTAGAGCTTCTTTAGGTACCATAACCTTGACTGTTAAGGTAGGACCTATTATTTTACCTACACCTATTCAAGTCATTCCCAATAGTCTTACTTACAATATTTTGTTAGGATGACCTTGGATTCATATTGTGAAAGCTATCCCTTCTACTCTTCATCATAAAGTTAAATTCACTCAGAAAAATAAGATGGATACTTTGCATGCTGATACCAATTTACAAGGTTTTTTGCAAACGTCATCTTATTTCAAATCTTCTTCAAGTACTCCTACTTCTTCTATCACTCAAAATGCCATCTCATCTTGAAGATATTTCTTCATCTAAAGAGGTACTCTTAAATGATGATTGGGGGTCTTTAGAATTTACACCTTGTTTTATAGGATAATATAAAATACCCTCAATAGAGTGTAAGACTAAAAAGGAGGATGCTATGGTTGAACCTAAAAAGCAACCCACTATGTCTAAAAAACTTATTAATAATTTTGTGGTTTCTTTAAAATCAAGCACTTCTTCTACTTTATATACTTATAACATTGATAAATATGAGGCCCAACCATCCCTTACATAATTGGCTTCCCTTTATGGCCTTGGCTTCCACATCTAAGCAAAAGTGGATATAATGGCAATGGTTGTGGCAAAAATAAACAAGGGATAAAAGTTCCTTTAGAGAATCATATTTGTGAAGCATCTTTTGGACTTTTCTATAATCCCTCTAATCCCACCAAGACATCTAAGAGACCATCCATCAATGTCAATATCATATTTTCCCCTAGTTCCCCTTCTCTAATGGATCCTCACTTAATTGATTCTGACTCATCACCTTCCCTGATATCTTTTCTACTGATGATTCCTTGGCTGAATTTTTAGGAGTCTATGATAATCCCTTGTTATTATCATAATCATGGATTTCCTTATTGTTTAAATGTTGAGGCATACTTTGGGAAAGACACTAAATCAGAGGGTGATAATGAAGAGATGATTCATGAATTTCCTCAACCAAAGGATGTTCCCCAACAGAGTAATATTCTTGTGAGTGATACTATTGATGTTAAAATGGATCCTTACAATGAGGAGAAAGTCATAAAGATTGGGAAGTGTTTAAACCATGAAGAACAAGATGAATATTCTTAATTATTACATTAATTCCATGAAATATTTTCTTGGATTTATTCGGATATGCCTAACATTAACCCTAAGATTGTGACTCATATGTGCTGATTCCCAATACTAAAATAGTGAAGTAGAAGATTAGGAAAATGAACCCCAAGATAGCTTTGGTTGTCAAAGCCAAAGTAGAAAAACTTCTAGAGAGGATGGTTTCATTCACTCTATTGATTACTCTCCTTGGATTTTGAATATTGTTTGCATTGCCAAACTTGATAATAAGAATAAAATATGTACTGACTTTTGAAATCCCAATAAGTCTTCATTGAAGGATGATTTTTTGCTTTTGAACATTGATTATATATTTGATTCTATTGCTGGTCATGCTTTGTTATCTTTCATGGATGACTTTTCAATATATAATCAAATCTTTATTAATCCTCAAGATCAATATAAAACTACTTTTATAACTCCTTGGGGCATGTTTTGTTGGGTTGTGATTCCTTTTGGATTAAAAAATGCTGGTGCTACCTGTCAACGTACTATGACCCTTCTATTTCATGATTATATGCATAAAAATTTGTAAGATTATGTTGATGATATCCTAGCTAAGTCTTTCTCTCACCAAGATCATGTTAGGATTCTTCACCAAATTTTTGAAATAATTTGCAAATATAACATGTGCTTGAATCCCCAAAAATGTGTTTTTGGTATGGATAGTGGAAAACTAATAGGGTTCATTGTTTTGGATCATGGTATTGAAGTGGATACAAAGAAAATAGATGCCATTGTGAGCATGCCACCTCCTCAAAATAATTCTCTATTGCAAAGTTCACAAGGAAAATTAAAGCTATTCATAGCTTTTTTTCACAACTTGTGGATCAAACTTTCCCCTTTACTCAATTGCTTAAGAAAGATACTACTTTTTGGTGGAATATAGATTGTCAAAAATATTTTGAAGATTTGAAACTTTATTTGGCTAATCCTCCTAAAACCTACTATTCCTAGTCAATCTTTCCTTCTTTATATTGTTTCTTCTTCTCATGCTCTCACAACTTTATTGGCATGACACAATAGTGATGGTAAAGGATGTCCAATTTATTATTTAAGTTGCACTTTACTCAATTATGAGTTTTGATATACTTCTATTGAAAAGAAATTTCTTACTCTTGTTTTTGCAACTCAGAAGATAAGACATTATCTTTTGAACGCTAAGACACATGTCATCATCAAATTTGATCTTCTAAAACATCTCTTTTCTAAAACTATTCTTTCAAGATGCTTAGCCAAATGGTTTATGTTATTAACTAAATTTTATCGTAAGTTTGTTTCTCAAAAAGCAATAAAAGGACAAGTAGTAATAAACCATTTGGCTAATGCTCCTTCTCCTCTTACTTTACCTAATCAAGATTCATTTTTAAGATGATTTTGTTCTCCCCCTAGATATTGATAATAGTTGGAAATAGTACTTTGATGGATCTAAGTGTCAAACTAGTTCAAGTGCTAGTGTTATTTTGACACCACCTTCAAGAAAACCAATCTCTTTATCCTATCATCTCAATTTCCAATGTACTAACAATATCGTTGAGTATGAAGTTCCAGATAGTGTTGAGAGCTCAGATGAGATGGAAGCAAACTTTGTGAGGAAACTGAAGAAAGGAATCGACAAGTACAAAGGTATGTTACCCTTTAAATGTTTTAGATGTGGAAAGATTGGTCATATAGCTACTAGATGTCCAGAAAAGGGAACAAGACAAAAGTTTAAGGAAAACAAGGGAAAGTTCAATAAGAAAGCCTATTATGTTAAGGATGATGCTGATATTTCAATTGATGAATCGGACTATGAGGAAGGTAATTTTTTATTTCTGGTAGAAAAGGATGCTCCTAGGTTTGATATTTCTAAGACCGTTGCTAATGCATTTCATGCTAGAAGAGACAAGAATGAATGGTTGATTAATAGTGGATGCTCAAATCATATGACTACTAATAAGAGTAAGTTCATAAAGCTTGAAAAGTATGATGGAGGTTATGTTAGGTTAAGAGATGATCAAACATCACAAATTGTTGGGATTGGTTCAATTACTTTTGATGGAAAATATAATATTGACAATGCTACTATGTGAAGGGTTTGCATAATAATCTTTTGAGTGTTGGATAGATGTGCAAAAATGGATATAATGTTGGTTTTTTGAATAATGGATGTGAGATCCAAAAGGAGTCCGGAACAATTATTGTAGCTAGAATAAGGACAAATGGGAATATGCATTAGTTGGAAGGAACTACAAGACATTGTTTGATATCACAACTTGATGACAACTAGCTATGGCATTGGAGAATGTGTCATATCAACTTTGACAACCTGGTACAGATCAATTCAAGGAATGCAGTGAGATATTTATCAAAATTCACAAAACCAGAGAAAAACATCTATAGGGAATGTCAAGTAGGAAATAAGACAAAGAGCAAATTTAGAGGAAAAGAGTACTCATCCACGATATTACTAGATTTGGTTCACACAGATCTTTGTGGTCCAACCAGAACAAGGACCTTGGAAGGTGAGAGGTATTTCATGTTACTGATTGATGGTTATTCTAGGATTACTTGGGTTGAATTTTGAAGAGACAAATCTAAGGTGTTAGAGAAGTTCAAGATTTTCAAGGAAAAGTTGAGAATGAGGTTGATAGGAAAATCAAGTGATTAAGATCTGATAGAGGTGGAGAATTTATTTTTGATGAGTTCAATAATTTCTATGAGAAACATGACATTAGAAGACAGTTATCTGCCCCCTGGACACTGCAACATAATGGTGTAATGGAAAGAATGAACAAAACTATACAAGAGGTAGGTAGAACTATGATGAAAGCAACAAAACTACCAAAAGTTTACTGGAGAGAAGAAGTTCACATAGCAATATACACTTAAATTTTTTTTGTCTGATAGTGAAATATTTCAAAGTATTTGGAAGCAAGTGTTATATCTGAAGAGATGAGGATAATCTTGGAAAGTTTGACAATGAAGTAGATGAAGGAATATTCTTAGGCTATTAAAGAAAGGGCAAGGCACAACGGTGTTACAAAAAAAGGCTAAATAAGATTGTTGAAAGTGCAAATGTGAAGGTTGATGAAAGTACTTTAAAAGACTCAAAAATAGTGACAGGATATGAATCTGATGAGTCCAGAGAAAAGAAAAAGGAAGAAGAAATCAAAAGAGAAGAAATGAATGATTAAGATACTCCAACATCTACATCCAAGACTCCAAGGTATGTTAAGAAGAATTATTCAGAAGACTAGATTATTGGAGATAAGAGAAAAGGTATCATCACAAGAAGAAAAGTGGCTCAAGAACAAGTTTTGTTGTGTTTACTATCTGAGACTAAGCCAAAGACAATATAAGAAGCTTGTAATGATCAAAATTTGATAAAGGCAATGAAAGAAGAGTTGGATTAGATTTAGAAAAATCAGACATGAGAGTTAGTCAATACACTAGAAGACAAGAATGTAATTGGAACTAAATGGGTATTACACAGAACAAGCTAGATGAAGATGGAAAGGTTGTAAGAAATAAGGCAAGGTTGGTTTGAAAAGGCTATAATCAGATTGAAGGCATTGAACTTGATGAAATTTACACCCCAGTTTCTTGAATGGATGCAATCCAGATGTTCTTGGCATTTGTAGCATTTAAGGACTTCAAGGTCTATCAGATGGATGTGAAATCAACATTCTTGAATGGAGAATTAAAACAAGAGGTTTATATTGAACAATCAAAAGGTTTTAAGTTGAAATATGATCCAAACATTATTTGTAGATTGTAAAAGGCTTTTAATAGACTGAAACAAGCCCATAGAGCCTTTTATTGAAGACTAGATTGTAAGTACTTGACTGATCAATGGTTTCATAAAGGTTTGGCTGACAACAATTTATACTTCAAGACTGATTCAAGTAAAATCATAATTGTTATAGTATATGTTGATAATATAATCTTTGGAGGAAATGAAGGTGTGTGCAGAAGATTTGCTATTTAAGATGCAGAAAGAATTTGAGATGTCCATGATTGGTGAGTTAAATTTCTTCCTTGGTTTGCAAGTTAATCAGAATGATAAAAGAATTTTCATTTCTTAGTCTAAGTACATCAAAGAGTTGTTAAAAACATTTGGGTTGGAGAATTCTAAACCGATATGTATATCGATGACCACTAGATGTAAATTAACCAATATGATATATCTCCTAAGGTAGATGCAAGTCAGTACAAGTCAATAATTGGATGATTGTTATATTTGACTACTACCAGACATGATATCATGTATGCAGTTTGTTTGGTAGCCAGATTTCAAAAAGAACCAAAAGAATCACAAGTTGTGGCACTAAAAAGGGATTTTTACATATCTGAAAGGCACATAAGAGTTTGGTTTGTGGTATCCCAAGAACTTAGATTTTACCCTAACAACTTATAGAGATGCAGATTGGGCCAAAAGTGTTGATGACCGAAAAAATACAAGTGGAGGAGCATTCTTTCTTGCCTCCTGGTTGGAACTTGCTTGGCCAAGTATGAAGCAAGACTTTGTGTCCCTATCTATAGTTGAAGCATAATATATTGCAACATCTTCATGTTGCTCACAGATCTTATGGATAAAGCAATGTTTGAAGAATATTAGTGTAAAGTTTGATGAACCTATCTCAATCATGTGTAACAATACCAGTGCAATAATATTTTTCAAAGAATCTGGTATAGCATTCCAGAACAAAGCATATATCTATTTGGTACCATTTCTTGAGGAAAAAAGTGTTGGACAATGAAGTCATACTTGAGTATGTACCTACAAAGGAGCAGATTGTAGATATCTTTACTAAGGCATTGTGTAAGGTTAATTTTGAGTATCTTCCACAAAAGTTAGGGGCACTACCCCTTTCCAGTTTGAGCCAATGTGCATTTTGATGTGCATTGGTCTAGTGAGAAACTTGCATATTCTTATCCAGACCAATGCTTGGGCACTTCCTCTTAGGGGGAGATTTTCCCACCTTTTTCATTGTTGTCAAAGGGGGAAGAGAGATTATGTTTATATGCCAATTTGTTGATCATCTTGATGGATGTTGCCATCAATGAAAAAGGGGGAGATTGTTAGTATTATGTTGTCATTGATGTCAAATCCTATGGTGCGGATGTGGTATGTTTAGCAATAGTGTATGCATGAGATGTTGGCATAGGAGCACCTAATAAACAAGATATTCATGACCATGAGGATGAAGACTAGGATAATTAGGATGTGTTAGTGTGTCTTGTGTTTCATGTATGCAAATAAACCCCACCATGTAGACCCATGTCACCAATTAGGCAATTTGAGAAGCCAATTGGGACAATGTAGTAAAAAGGGGTAGTAGATGGTTTAGATTAATGTTTAATAGGTTTTAGACATGTCTTGTGTGTGTTTGGTTGGTCCATGTGTGTGGATCCCAACCTTAGGAAGTATGACAATTTTTGAGCAAAATTGCAAAAATGCAACTTTTGAGTGCAAAAGTGCAACTTTTGAGTGCAAAAGTGCAACTTTTTGTAAAACGGTTGGGGAAGCCTTTCAATGGATCCAACCTACTCCAAATTAGGTGGGAAATTGTTGGAGATTTTTATAAGCCTTGTGGTCTCAATTTCCAACGTGGCTATTGTGATTGTTGTTATTGTTGGAGTTGGAGTTTCATGAAGCAATAATACTCAAAACAATTCAGTTTTCCTAGAAATTTTGAGTTTTTAGGTGTTGTACGTGATCATATGGATTGATTGGAACCAAATAATCCATGGAGTAGATAGGGAGATGGATTATTTTTCTTTTGGTAGTGGTCTGAGTTCTTAATTGTTTGGGAGTAGAGAGAAACCTTCATTTTACTGACTGTGACCCGGAAACTTAGGGTTTGGAGAGGGTTTTGAAACAAAATGGCTTTATCTTGCATTCCGGTCCATTAGAAGACTCTTCCTTTGGATAAATGCCAGATAAGCCTTTGTATTTTATTTTTTTCATGTTTTATTGTAGGGGAGACTTTGTTGTGTGAAGAAATGAACAAATTTAGGTAGGCATCTCTATGTGACTACCTAGGACAAGTTTTAGGACAATCATCATATTTTTTCTTAGCCTATTAGGTTGATATTTCATTTGGTCTACTAGTAGAGGTAGTTGTTTTGGAAAATTAGGCTAATTGCCCCTATAGGTCTCTTAGCCTCTAAAGGGAGTAGACCTTATATTTGCAGATCTGATCAAAAAATTTTGGGGATCAATATATCTTCCAAAAGGGTATCCGAAATGCTAAGTTGTTTGTATGGGTGTGTGGAATATTTTTGTGTTAAAACAAAATTACCGGTCTAGAAGGGCTACTAACCAGAGGGGTAGGTTTACAAAGGAGGTATAAGGATTTGATGCCCAAGATAAAAAAAAAATACTTGAAAGAGGTTTTAGATGTTATGTGTTGGTCAAATATAAAATCTCAAGGAGTAGGGATCACCAGAAAAGCCTATTTGAAGAGTTGAAACCTTTTACTCATCTTATCGGTAAAGTCTATTTGAAGAGAGGAAGCCTGTTACTCATATTGAGTAGGCCTAAGACTAGGGAATATGTGTATAGTTTCATCCAAGGGGTAGAGTCCTACCTTGCAGGACCCTGGTGAGTAGTAGAGGGGTCACTAGCCTAACCTTATTTGGGTGGGATATTAGGAGTTTTGGGTAGGCCTTCTGCATCAAGTGGTATCAGAGTGAAGGAGTGTCCTTTGGAAGATAAGCAAAAGACAAGATGTCAGAAGAAGAAGGGTCCCATGAGGCACCTTATAGAATGACTAATGTAGAATTGAATGTCCTGGTGAAGAAGCAGATGGCAGAGAGAAGAGCAGTCAGGGTTGAGAATCAGGCCTTGAGAAATGAGATGGACCGGTTGAAGGACAGAGTGGAGAGGGGAGAGAAAGACTCTGGAGAAGAAGGGGATAAAGAGGAGATCCCTATGTAGGAAGAACTAGAGGTACCTACAGACTGGAGACCCCTGATGAGTGTCCTCAAGTCCATGGAAAGAAGAACAATGGATGTTAAGATGGATTTGCCAGTGTTTGCAGGCAAGATGGAGCCTGACACCGTGATGGAGTGGATAGACTCCTTGGACAATTTTTTTGAAAGTGAAGACATACCGGACCACCAGAGGGTGAATATGGCCCAATCCAAAATGAAAGGGGCTACACTAACTTGGTGGACTTTCATCTAAGATGAGAGAGTGAAAAAGGAAAAGAAAAGAGTAGCTACATAGAAGAAGATGATTACTTTGTTGAAAGAAGCCTATGTTCCCATGGATTATAATATCCAATTACATAGGAGGAGACAAAATTTGAAACAAAAGGAGATGGACATGAGTTCCTATATCAAGGAGTTCATGAAGTTGTGTGTGAGGACTAAGGTGAAAGAGAGTGAAGATGAGAAGGTGGCAAGGTATCTCAATGGGTTGAGATTTATAATCCAAGAAGACTTGAATCTCCACACCCCGGAGAGAATCCAAAAGTGCTTTCAATTGGAACTCAAGGTAGAGGAGAAGTTGAAGAGAAGGCAGGATTAGAATGGTAGAGGTAAAGGGAGATGACAAAGAGGAGGAAGAGGCCCTTTCAGAGGTAGAGGAAATGGTTTTGGTTACCAGGGAGACTCTAATCAAGAAGGCAATAGAGGAGAGAGTAGTTGCAATCAAGGAGGAGGCTTCAATCCAAGAGGAAGCTTTAGGGGGAGAAGACCACCCTCTAGAGGGAGATCCCAAGGCAGAGGACCTCCTAGGTGCTACAACTATAATCAAGAAGGGCATATGGCCAATAGGTGTTTGGAAAAGGCTTCTAGCTCCATGGGAGAAAGGAGAAGCGATTTGGAATCTAATTGTCAAAGTGTGGCAAGTGCAAGCACTTATCAAAGTGTGAATGCTCCTGATAGTTATGGATATCCAAAAAGAGGAGAGAATCTGATGATGAGGAGAGAAGTAACCACCATGAAGGTACCTAACAAGGATCCTACACAAAGGAAATCACTTTTTAAAACCACTTGCAAGGCAGGAGGAAAGGTATGCAAGGTTTTGATAGACTCTAGTTCCACTGAAAATTTTGTATCACTTGAAATGGTAGAGAAGCTAAAACTTAGGAAGTTGCCTCACCCTTATCCCTATAAGGTTTCATGGCTCACTCAAGGTCAACAAGCAGTGGTGGAAGAGCAGGCTTGGGTGGAGTTTCAAATTGGATCTTACAAGGACAAATTGCTATTTGAAATAGCCAAAATGGATGCATGCCATCTCTTGTTTGGGAGACCATAGTAGTATGACTTGAAGGCTCATCATGATGGGTTAAGAAACACCTATTCAATCACCAAGGATGGTAAGGTGATATAAATCTTGCCTCTAATAGAGGAAAAGATGGAATCAAAAGGGAAGGATACAAGAGTGCTGATAGTAGAAGGTAAACAGTTCATGAAGGAGATTGCATAGAAAGGTGCAGTTTGCTATGCCCTCATGCCTAGTCCCAATATGACAAGGAAAGTGTAGTTTGCAGAAGAGAAAGGAGGACAAAAACACATAGAACCGATAGTCAGACAGTTGCTTGATAAGAATCAAGGCACCATCTCCAATGGAATAACAAGGTCCCTACCACCGGTGAGGGACATCAGTCGTTGCATAGATCTGATTCCTGGATCTACATTGCCAAACAAAGAAACCTACAATCTCACCCTAGACTAGAATACAAAAATGGTAAGGTAGATTAAAGAGTTGCTTGAATCAGGAATGATCGGTAAAAGTTTAAGCCCATGTGTAGTACTGACAGTCCTTGCACCAAGAAAGAAGGCACTTGGAGGCTTTGTACAAAATCAAGAGCCATCAATAAGATAACCATTAGGTATAGGTTCCCAATCCCTAGAATAGAGGATTTACTTGATTGCTTAGGGAGTACTAAATATTTTACAAAAATGGATCTAAAAAGTGGATACCATCAGATTAGAATAAGGCTAGGGGATGAATGGAAGACAACTTTTAAAACTAATGAAGGGTTATTTGAATGGAAAGTCATGCCATTTGGGTTATCCAATGCACCTAGTACCTTTATGAGGTTAATGAATGAAGTCTTGGTGGAATTCATAGGAAAATTTGTCATAGTGTACTTAGATGATATCTTGATCTTCAGTCACACAAGGGAAGAGATCCTCAACCACATAGATATGGTTCTCAAGAGGTTATATGAAAAGAAACTAATGATCAATCTGGAGAAGTGTTTGTTCATGCAGGAAGAGATCATCTACTTAGGTTTTGTAATCTCACAAGGTGAGTTGAAAATGGATCAAGAGAAGGTGAGTGCTATATTGTCTTGGCCTACACCTAGGACTATGAATGATGTCCAAATTTTCCATGGTTTAGCAACTTTCTATAGGAAGTTCATAAGAGGATTCAATCATATTTGTGCACCCATGCTTGATACCATAAAGGGAGGACAAAAGTGCAGGTTTAGTTAAACCAAAGAGGCAGATGATTCATTTGAGACATTGAAGAAGAAGGTTGCAGAACAACCAGTCCTTTCCTTACCAGACTTCAACAAGATATTTTAGGTGGAATGTGATGCAAGTCACATGGAAATTGGAGCAGTACTCAGTCAGGAAGGAAGGCCTATTTCTTTTTTCAATGAAAAGTTAAATGATGCTAAGAAAAGATACTCATCTTATGACTTAGAGATGTATGCTCTAGTACAGTCTTTGAAGAAATGGAGGCACTATTTATTGCCTAAGGAGTTCATAGTGTTTATTGATAATCAGGAACTCAGTTTCATAAATAGTCAAGAGAAGCTTAACCATCAACATATGAAGTGGGTAGAGACCCTACAAGATTTCACATTTACCCTCAAACACAAGAAGGGAGTTAAGAACAAAGTTGTAGACGCTTTGATCAGAAGAGTCTTGACTGTAAACCAAATCAAGATGGAGAGTGTTGGTATTGATTCCTTGAAGAGTATGTATGTTGCTGATGAAGATTTTGGAGAAATATACAAGGTATGTGAAACTTTGAGTGACCGGTATCATATTGAGTTTTCTGAGTTTTTGATACAAGATGGATTGTTGTTCAAGGGAGTGCAGTTGTGTACTCCTAAATGTTCCATGAGGTTGAAAATTATTAGGGAGAAGCATTGTGGAGCCATGGCAGGTCATTTCAGTCTTGACAAGACCCTAGACCTTGTGAAGAGATATTATTTTTGGCCTAAATTGTAGAAAGATGTGAGAAAGTTTGTGGAAACATGTGTCATATGTTAGAAAGCCAAAGGGAAGTCTACAAATGTAGGTTTATATCAACCTTTACCCATTCCTTCTAGGCCATGGGAGAGCATAAGTATGGACTTTGTGTTGGGTTTGCCTAGAACAAGGAGAGTATTTGACAGTGTCTTTGTAGTAGTGGATAGGTTTAGTAAAATGGCTCATTTCTTGCCATGTAAGACTTCTTGTGATGCATCATTTATTGCAGACCTATTCTTCAAAGAGATAGTCCAAATACATGGATTTCCCATAAAAATTATTTCAGACAGAGATGTGAAGTTCATAGGTCACTTCTAGAGGACTCTTTGGAAGAAGTTGGGAACTAACCTACCTTTCTCATCAGCCTACCATCCTCAAACGGATGGGCAAACTGAGGTTGTCAATAGGTCATTAGGAAACCTATTAAGGTGTTTAACAAGGCAACGTGGAGAGAAGTGGGATAACATTTTAGCACAGGCAACATTCTCATACAATGACGCCATAAATAGGAGTACCGGTAAATCTCCTTTTCAGATTGTTTATGGCATACACCCAAGGGGAGTGTTGGAGTTAAGAGATTTACCCAAAGAAGAAGCAATTAGTGCAGTTGTATCAGCCATTAAAGAGGTGTATGACCAAGTCAAGTCTCATCTCCAACAATCTGTAGTTAAGTACAAAGCTCATGCTGATAAGAAGAAGAGAGATGTACAGTTTAATGTTGGGGATTTAGTATGGGTAAATTTGAAGAAGGAGAGACTACCGAAAGACAAATACACCAAACTCATGTAGAGGAAGATTGGACCATGTCAGATATTGAAGAAGTATGGACAGAATGCCTATGAGATCCAACTTCCTCCTGATCTTGGATTATCACCTATTTTTAATGTGGGTGATCTTACACTTTTCAAAGGTACTGACAATGAAGAAGAAGAACCAATACTGGTTGCAGCAGACAATGACATTCCAAGGCAGGAATCACTTAAGTTGAGCAAAGTGGTTGACACTAGAGTCACAAAGAAGACAAGGAACAAGGAGTACATTGAGTACTTGGTGGCTTGGCAGGATAAACTAGACTCTGAGGTAGTTTAGATGACAAGTGAGCAGATATCCAATCATGGTGTAGATTTACAAACTCTAATCTCAAGTGGGCTTGAGATCTCTTCTCCTGGGGAGTATGGTGTAGGAGCACCTCATCAACAGGCTATTCATGACCCTGAGGATGAAGACTAGGATCATTAGGATGTGTTAGTGTGTCTTATGTTTCATGTATGCAAATAAACCCCACCATGTAAGCCCATGTCACCAATTAGTTAATTTGAGAAGCCAAGTGGGACAATGTGGTAAAAAGGGGTAGTAGATGGTTTAGATTCATGTTTAATAGGTTTTAGACAATGTCTTGTGTGTGTTTATTTGGTCCATGTGTGTGGATCCCAACCTTAGGAAGTATGACAACTTTTTCAGCAAAATTGCAAAAATGCAACTTTTGAGTGCACAAGTGCAACTTTTTATAAATCGGTTGGGGAAGCCTTTCAACAACTCCAACCTACTCTAGATTTGGTGGGAAACCATTGGAGACTTGTATAAGCCTTGTGGGATCAATTTCCAAGGTGGTTGTTGTGGCTGTTGTTGTTGTTGCTGTTGTTGGAGTTTCATGAATCAATAATACTCAAAACAATTATGTTTTCCCAAAAATTATGAGTTTGCAGGTGTTGTGTGTGGCCGTATGGATTGATTGGAACCCCACAATCCATGGAGTAGATAGGGAGATGGATTATTTTTCTTTTGGTGGTGGTCTGAGTTCTTAATTGTTCAGGAGTAGAGAGAAACCTTCATTTTATTGAGTGTGACCCAAAAACTTAGGGTTTGGAGAGGGTTTTGAAACAAAATGGCTTTATCTTGCACTCTGGTCCATTAGAAGACTCTTCCTTTGGAGGAATGTAGGATAATCCTTTGTATTTTATTCTTTTCATGTTTTTTTGTACGGGAGACTTTGTTGTGTGGAGAAATGAACAAATTTAGGTAGGCATCTCTATGTGACTACTTTGTACAAGTTATAGGATAGTCATCATATTTTGTCTTAGCAATGGATTTCAGGTGTGCAACCCTGGAATTAGAATTTTATCACTACCCCCCACATGCCTATATTTAATTTGGTCTACCGGTAGAGGTAGTTGCTTTGGAAAATAGGGCTAATTGCCCCTATAGGTCTCTTAGCCTCTAAAGGGAGTAGACCTTATATTTGCGGATCTGATCAAACAATTTTGTGGATTAGTATATCTTCCAAAAGGGTGTCCAAAATTCTAAGTTTTTTGTATGGGTGTGTGGAATATTTTTGTGTTGAAACAAAATTTTCGGTCTAGAAGGGCTACTAATCGAAGGTGTAGGTTTACAAAGGAGGTATAAGGATTTGATGCCCAAGATCAAAAATAGTACTTGAAAGAGGTCTTAGATGTTATGTGTTGGTCAACTATAAAATCTCAAGGAGTAGGGATCACCGGAAAAGCCTGTTTGAAGAGTTGAAACCTTTTACTCATCTTATTGGTAAAGTCTGTTTGAAGAGAGGAAGCCTGTTACTCATGTTGAGTAGGCCTAAGACTAGGGAATATGTGTGTAGTTTCATCCAAGGTGTAGAGTCCTACCTTGCAGGACCCTGGTGAGTAGTAGAGGGGTCACTAGCGTAATGTTATTTGGGCTGGATATTAGGAGTTTTGGATAGGCCTCTGCATCAGATGTTGTTGTACATTTCAAGATTTCTCAGATGTCTTGTTTTTTCAGAAGATTTGTTGCTGATATTACTTAGTGATATTTTTCAGTCCATATTGATCTTAAAGTCAAGGTTTTTGGTTTGGACATTGAGGTTGTGTAACGCCAGTTGTATAGTGTGTGTATAATGTTTTGGGTTTGGCTTTGTGATGTATGTAACATGTCGATGTGTTCGATGAGGAACATTGTGATATGATCCACTTCTCATTTCTTCCCACCACTAAAATGTTTAGTGGTGACTTATATTAGATATGTCTTGGTCGACTTAGAAGATTATGTTTTTCAGAGACAATATATGTACGAGTCTGATCTGGATGAGTTGGTGTGGTTTTTTGTGTTGAAGATATGCGAGGTTAAAAGAATCCAGTTGATGTGTAAGAGTTTTGTTGCAGATTGTTTATACCGAAAGTAGTTTTAGTAATGCATACTATGTTTCAGTGGTGGATTCTCTTTTATCTTTTTTCTTTAGCAGTGAGCCTTTTTTTTGGGGCAATGAGCCCTCTAACAGTGAGCCCTTCTGGGCAGTGAGCCCTTCTGGGCAGTGAGCATCTTGGCAGTGATCCATCCTTTGATAAATCACCTTAACTAGTGTTTCTATATTGAGAATTAGCATTCTCTTTGCTTTTTCCCTTCTTGGGTTTTCCGTGTAAATTCTGGTGTTCTCTATGTTTGATCTGTTATGTGCATATGCTTTCATGCTTTATTTGTTTTGATTAATTTTGCTAGTTATTCCAGATCTGTGAATGAAATTTTAAAGATATTTTTTTATTGTCAACTGATTCACCCCCCTCTTAGTTGCTTGGATATCCAACAATCATATAATCTTAAAATTGATAGCCTACTTGCCATTAAAACAAAAAACAAGCCTTAAATCTCCACATTCATGTCATGGTTCAAAGAAATGCATTTTAAATTATAAACATTTGGCTTAAATTATGGTTACAACTCTTCTAGCATCATACATAACAAATTAATTTAAACACATAATAGTGTAATTAAGGAAAGATTGATCTCTAATAGCTTTATTCAATTATGAATAACAAATACACAACAAAATTCAAATTAAAAATATAGATTATAAATACTTTTTGTTACATAGGATTGTTAGTGAATTTGGTTGCTCCTACATAAAATATTTAAAGTGTTGATATGACCTATGCAAATTCATTCTTTTATAAATAGCTATACATTATATCAATAAAAACGCTAAATCACATATTTAACTATCATGTGTATTTTAGTTTGCATAAAATATTATTTTTGTGCCACCAAACTTTATTTATTTTACTGTCAAACTTACTAATCAAATTATCCATTTATTTTTGGAATGTATTTATAAAAAAATAATAATATTTTTAAAAAATGTATATTATTTTTATTTTATTTTATTTTGGGCAAAAGGCCAGATGCCTGTACTTCTATTAATATTAAAAGATATGAAACATAATTACAAAGTATAGAAAATGTATCAACAATATCTAAGTTGTCTAACAACTATCTTATAAATTTTGATATAACTTGAGTTGGCTATTGCCTGAGTATATTGGCAAACATCCCTTACAAAATTCAACATAGATTTATAAGCATACAACCAGGGGTTCCTTCCCCTTTCCTTTATATAATGAATCAAGTCTCTACATTTTACAAAGGCCTCCTTAGAAACTTATGTTTACAAATGTATTAATGATATATCTAATATGATTAGGTGACATAATTTATTTTTAAAGAAAATATATTTCACTTTTTTTTTTATTAGAGTTAAATTTTAAGGAGATTCATAAAAAAAATTAATTTAATTATATTCTATTTTTATTATTCTTGATTAGTTTAAGTTTGATTTAAGTTATAGGTTATTCTAATTTAATTTAATTGTTTCAAAAATTCTAAATATTTTGTTATCTTTATTTCTATATAATATTTCACACTCTAACAAATTAACTTTTTGTAAAAGGTTTTTCTATCATTTCAAGAAAAAAATTATAAAATTCTAATTTGCTTTACAGATTAATTTGCCTTATTTCAACAAAGGTCGCATGAAAGAAGTTGAAGATGAGGGAATATCAACTTGCACAAAAGAAAGAAAGAAAAATTCAAAACAAAAGATGAATGATGACACTCAAAAGCCGAATGATACGATTATAAATCAAAACAAATACCAAAATACATGGTTTTGGTTTCATTAGTTTTAATCTATATTTTAGTAGATTATTACATCTTTGAAGAATATATTTTTTAATAAATTTTATATTATTTTAGTATCCAATAATTTAGTTTTAAATAATATTACTGAGAAAATTGTATTTATAAATTTATTACTTCTTTATAAAACTATTGATATTTTATTTAAAGAAAATACATTTCATTTTTTATTTGATCAAATTTGATTTAATAATTTTACATAGTTTGATAAAGTATTTCAATAATTAATTAAGTCATTTTCAATTTTGATTATGTTTGTATAGTATATAATAATTTTAAATATTTTATTAAATGGTAAAAATAGGTTTGTAATATTCACTAGTACACCTTATATCAAATTTTTGAGTGAGGTCTTGTATGGTTAGAGAGGTGCTATCATTAGGTACCTTGGATATTTATACTATGATTTAATGTGTTATTATTATTATATGTATTTTTGTAAGATTATCATTGATGTACATTATCAATGAAGTTTTATAATGGTATCTATTGTTTGACAATTTATTATGGCACACACATTTCATATTGTTATATATTTGAATTCATATATCTCAAAGAATTAGATATATTGAATCATTTTAATGTTTTAACACTACTATTTTCAATACATCATTATATGTGATTTAATTATTATTATCTATTTGAACATTGTTTTTTATTATTAATAATGTTTGTACTTATATTTCTAGATTATATGACTTTAGAATGAATTTTAGTTAACGAAATTACTGATATTATTTTATTTATACTATATCACATGAGGCGATTTTATTGCATTTCAAATATCTTGCATGAAATAAATATGCCTAATATTTCATTTAGTGTATACGTACACATTTTTTTCAATGGTTGTTATTTAGAGACAATTTATGTTTGACTAATATGTTATGTGTATCTCTTTGTTTCACTTAATTTGAGTTGTGAGATGAATCTTGTAAAATCTATGAAAATAATATCCAAATTGAAGTTGATTTTAGATCCATGTGTCGTGAATAAACTAATATGTATGTTTTTTTATATTAAAAGCAACCAAAACTAGGGGGCTGACCTAGATATAGTCAAATTAACAACAGATAAACAATTGTTAGTAGAGAAACATCAAAGTCACTCCCTCCTAAACATTCCTCTATCCAAAACTTTAAACATACTACGCATATAACAGAGTATATAAAAGTCTTTGTTAAAATATGCCACATAGGGAAAAAGATAACTAAGTGCAGGATTGACAAGCAACCATAACTATAAGCCATAAGGCCATGAGGGAAATTCAAAAAATAAAAAACCACCCCATAGCTAACAAAGTTACTTCTTTTTGCCATGGCTCCTCTTGGGAAGGAGCTTCCTTGCCCATTCTTTGGTAAGGAATTTAAAGAGGTATTTGTAGTCCTCTTCCTCTTTTCCTTTTCCTTTGTGGGTGCTTTCCTACAAGAGACAGAGAGTGGTCGCAGAGTTGTGCATGACATTCAACACGAACCTAGAAACATCATGCAACTTTTTCTCAATGACATCCGCTCTACTGGCAATTTCCTGCAATTTCTCGTTCATGTCATCCACTTTCTTCTCCAAATCTGTCAACTTGCCTTCCACTTCCTCCTTGATACTGCTCACTTCCTCTACCACCACCATTTTTTCAAACCTGAGGGTAGGGGACAGAGAGTTGGCCTAGGATTTGGGTCCAGCATCCGAGCTCATGGAATGTTTCGGACTCCTAGAGACATGAGTGGAGCTTGCAGAATGAGGGGTTGAGGTGGAATGAGATGGGGCCGCATTACCAAAGGGGTTGGTATCCCCAGCATCATGGGATGAGGAGGGTTCCTTCAAGGGTTTCTCTTAGGGTTTGAAAGCCAGTCTCATAGAGTGATGAGGAGTGTTAGCTTCGTCCATAATTTCCACATCAGAGTTAATTTGCTCGATTCTCACTTTCTTGGGGGGTTTTAAATCCTCCAAGTGTCAAGAACGCTTTTTATTTTTGATACTGGAGGAGCCAGGTTCGAGAAAGAGAGAAGGGATTATGTCAGGGTTGGCAGTGGCTATGGTCGAAGAGTGGCATTCAGGCATATTTTTGATTGAAATTGTAATAACCCACCTTACTTAACCCAACAAATTTTGACCACTTTTTTTTTTTGTTTACTTTAATCATTTGTGTTTGATTCAATCGCATACTCTGGGCATCCATCCATTAGGATTAGGCATTCATCCATCTAGGATGAGCATCTAACCATACGGGTTAGGCATTTGTCCATACGGAGCAGGAGGTTTCATCTATCCAATACGAGATAGGCATCTACCCATATGGGGTAGGCATCTATCTAATTGGGATAGGAGGTGCTTTGGCTAGAGACTTGGACTCATCGGGACCATTCAGGTCATGAGTCACTCACTAAGTACTACACTCTTCTAATAGGAGTGCACTGAGGTCGTCGTCCTTAGGAGAAATTAAAGTAACATAATACAAGCTTGAATTCCGCCTCAGAATTTGGCTTAAAGCCTCAGGAAGTCAAGTGAATCCATACGGGATTCCTTCCGAGTATGCATTGAATTACTTTTCCCTTTTTATTATTCTTATCTTTCAAATTAGGGTTCTACTCAATCCTTCTTATTACCAAAACCTAGACCCCATCCATGAATGCCTGAGTACTAGGGGCAACTCCATCCTTAGACTGCCTACATACCCGTTTCGGCATGGGATCAAGGCGTAAAGTATGTAGTTCTATTTTCTACTCTATGGTTTGATGTAAACTGATTAGTGGGTACGTAACACTTTCTAGGGTCAATGTCCCAGATAGTTTCTCTATGCTTGCTACCCATGGTGGTAGCACTTAAGAAAAGGCTCAAGGTGGCCTATTGCTTGTGGCCTAAAACAACTAGATCCTAATACCTATCATAAGCATCACCCTTGACCCATTTTCCAATCATTAACAACTCTTCAAGATTAAATCAATTTCATAAAAGCATTTCACTCAATCAACCTTAAAGGGGGTTTACTATGGTTTAACTTAGCAGATGTAAAAATCATTTAAGGATTATCTTATTAAATTATCGATCCAAGGGGGATTACCCGCCCCTTGGATTTTAACTTCCAAGTGTCCCTTATTACTCCCCGACGATTTATAGGGACGATGCCACAGACGTCGTTGATGCAACTTTATTAGGCATTAAGTGCAGTAGTTCAACACAACGGTATTACCGGTAAGCGTGACCCAGAGGCACTGTATATACCGAACGCTTCTAGGTTTTGGTTTTTCAACTTCCTTTATTTAGTTTTCTAACTAAGGAGCTATGAAAAACATCATGTTTAAAACAATTATGAAATGAATGTACGTAATTAGACATTGTAAAGTTTAATTAATTGAAATAACTACCTCGATGGTATTCATGTACCACTTGATAAAAAAAAATACCATCTTTCTACAATTAATATTTCAAACTCAAAATCTAACTTACATAATAATGACAATTACAAACTCGCATATTGATAATTTAAAAACGTGTAACTTGCATGGAGATGAAAACATCAATAAATGCAATTAATGTATAAGTAATTTGCATGATACAAGAATAGTGTAACTTGTGTGCAAGATTAAGCAATGTTTTATTCCTACCACGGGAATAATTAATTATAGTCATAGGTTCCAAAAATAGCAATTAGTTTAGACTTTTGACAATTTTTGGTTCAATCATGAATTAATTATTTTTGATGAATCCAAAATGCCAACTAAGTGGCCCAACGAATCTTAAATAGATTGAAAGATCTAATTATAAAATATGATATAATTTAATTTTACAATTATAAAGTTTACTAAGGGTAAATTAATTGTAAATTTACTAAAGATAATTTAATTATAAATCTACCTAAGTTTGATTTTATTTAAACTAAGTAAATAAATATATATATATATAAAGAATTTAACAAATTCATTGCCAAAAAAATAAAATAAAATTAAATCATGGCTTTTAATAGGCAAGTGGGAGAGGGGGCCCACAGGTCCCATCACCACTATGGACCTAAGGGTACAGGCCCACAGTGGTGAGGGGACTGTCGTGGTCCCCTCCACTACCCTGCAGCCACTGTCGTAACAGTGACCGCAGGTTAGTGGAGGGTACCACTCCCCTGCGGGCACTGTCGTAACAATGATTGTAGGGTAGTGGGGTACCCCTCCCCGTGGCGATAATAACTCTGCTCACCCCTCTGCGTCGGCCCATTATTCCATGCGAAGTTTAATCTACAAATTTTTGCACTGGTTCGCATGTAAATTTGTTTTGCATAAATTTTAACGATAATATAAATACTTATATATATATATATATAGTTTTCATTTTCAATTTATTTAAGCATAGAAAGAAATATATAAACAGATATATGTGTAATAGAAATATTAATGTAAAACAAATGAGAATAAGAATTTATTCATAGGGATGAAATAACACAGAGAACTAAATTGTTTCAGCAATGTACATAACTAATATTCACAGAGAGATTTATACTTCATTTTTTTCACAGAGAATAATGCATACAATGAGGTTTATAGTTTATTATCAGATGTTTTCTGTTCACAGAGAAGTAAGACTTCTCATAAGGAATTAAGATTTATGATCAAATCTACATTCAGAGAGAGAGAGAGAGATGGGTTTTTTACTCACAGGGAAAAAAATATTTAAATAACTTCATATGCAGAATATCAACTTGTATTCACACAGAGGCGAGATTTTTCACAGGGAAGTAAGATTTAATTAAAGAAATAAAATTTACATTCAGATTTCCATTCCAAGAGCGAGAGTAATGAATTTGAGAGAAGAATAATTAGGAACAAGATTCATACACAAGTGATTATCATTTAATCACATAGAGAAAAAGAAATTTAAATAAGGGGAAATATGATTTTTGCACAGATCTGGAAATTTTTTTTTGAAAGCAAAAGCAAGATCTGATATATATTTTTTTAAAAGAAAATTAAATAATTAATAAAGCTATCTTTTACATGCATTATATGAAAAATACTTTTATCAATATTTATCCCTAAATAAGAAGAAAAGATTTACAATAAAAAAAAAATTATATAAAGAAAGATCTAGAAGCTATATTTTTTGGTAATACAAATTTCTCATATGTAAATGAGAGATGACAAAAGAAGAGAACCTGGCTTATCGAAGCTTGATGTTGAATCCTCTCCAATCTTCTAGCTATCCTTTTTAGATCCTTCCTTGCAACTTGAGAGAAATCTTCAAGAACAACTTAACAATCCTACAACGAAAAATAGACTACCAAAGAAGATCCTACTACTAACAACAAGGAAACTTAGAAAATTTTCTTCAAAACATAATCAACCCCCTCTTTTGAAAACTTGCATACAATATATAGGAAAAATCCCTTAATTCCACTATCTAGAGAAATTAATTAAGAATGAGATTCTTTTCCAATATTGGACTCATGCAAAATTGATTAAAAACCTAGTGGGGGAGTTACATGCAAGGTATTGAAGATTCCTCTAGAAGCTTCTAATTCCTCCTACAACATGTGCCATAATTGGGAGTGGGAAAATAAAAATAAAAATAATGCCTTTTGATTATATTCTCCAAGTGTGTGTGTGTCCATTTTTATTCTTTTATAATATTTATTCAATCATTTTCAATAGCTCAACCAAAAATATAATAGAATTGTATCAAATCAAAAAGTGATAAAGGAGGGTTGTGATAGAAATCATGCGGGGAGGACAGAGGGCCAGGTAGAAATTGTAAAGGCAGAGGATAAGGCATTGGTGGAGAATGGTTAAGTCCTTGCTTTTATTCTTAGCTTCAACGGTATCTCTCACATTAGTATCCATAGAATGCAACAGATAGAACAAGATGGAGATGATATCCTTATTCCTAAGATGATTAAGGAAAGGGAGGTGATAGTAATAGAAACCCCCATACCGTCCTTCAAGAGTAAAATAATTCATGATGATGTAGCAGACCTCATCCCATGGCAGTGGAAGCTCTTCACGGTTGAAACCACCGATCCGCTTCATAGGACTCTCCTTGTCATGGAAGAACTGATTTAGACTAGTGGTATATGAGATGCATCTCTATTTCTTCCATTTTTTACCCTCCATGGATAGGCTTGTCGCCCGAGCAATTACATCTTCACTAACTTCAAATGAGATTCCACCCATAGTTACCCTTTTGTCCTCCCAGGAAGCTACAAATTGCTTTGACAATCTCTCATCATTTCCTTTCATGCTCTCCATGAATTTGTCAATGCATCCTTCCATGCACACAAACCAAACCGTCAACCTGGCTTTGAATTCGTCTGTTATATCAGGTTCAAGTCTTAGTGTATCACCCCCCATAATAGCTTCCTCTAGCTTAGTAGTAGTAATAAAAAAAAGGGCAAAGAAGATACAAAGCCATTCAAGAGAAGAAGCAGAGTTGAGAAGCAAGCCCAACAAATTCTAAAATAAAACCATGCAAGAATCGGCATGATTATTGCAAGCTGTGTTTAAACAAATTTCCCCACCATGAAATCTATATCTGCCCAATGTTATTTAGCCGAGACCATCTATTGCCTTCATCACCACCAATGTCATTTGTCTGGATGATTAATAAAATATTGTTTTTCCCAATAGCGATACTTTGCCAATAGGTACCATCATTATTTAATCCCCTTACATTATTTTGGGATTGATGACTAGACCATATGTAGCTATGTGGCATACCCATCCCATAATTGACGGGTTCCCACTCCAAGTTCAAAATTTCATAATTAATGCTCTTCATCAGATTACAACTGATTAGAATCATCATTAAGACTTAGTTTTTTCTTTCTCCAAGATCTCCTTGGTGATCACTGGCAGAAGATCAGTGCTCCTCCAACATTGTAAGCCATTTTGCAGCATACCAACAATAGCCATGGAGTTGGCAGCTACATTCCCTTCTCTGAAAAAGTGGCAGATATTGAAACTATCAAGGTTAGCCAGAAACATTCTTGTATCCCTCAAAATAGCTTCCGCTTTCCATCCCACTGCAGATCTACCACTGATAGCTTCCACAATTATTTTTGAATCACCTTCAATTTATAGTTGTCTAATACCTATAGTAGTGGCGAACTTCAGACCCCATAGGAAGGCCATTCCCTTAGCTTGAGTGACAATATGATTCCTTAGGCTGCCCGCATAGGTAGCAATAGTATCCCCCTGATGAACTCAAATAACACCACCTCCTGCTTGCCAAATATTGTGGGCTGCCCTATCAAAATTTAGTTTATGCCATGAGGGACTTGGCGCTTTCCATTTGGTCCTTTTTCTGTTGATCTTTGAAGTGTTGTTGAAGAGCTTAAACTCTGAGGGGAGCTTCCAATATTCAACAATTCTCTAATTAGCCAAGATAGGGGGATTGGAGGGGGTTTTCCATCTAGTCATAGAGATATTGTCCATAAGAATTTTGAAGTAGCTAATAAAAATATTGTCTAGGGAGATTTCAACATCCCTGAAGATTCTGTTATTTCTTTCTTTCCTAACACTCTAGCAAATACGAGGAGGGATCTACTTCCATAGTTGAATAATCAGGGGGTGGTGGGTAGGAGGTGGCTATCCATTAATGAATTGGTGTATGTTATCACGAATTGGTGTATGTTATCATGGAAAACCCATTGCATTCCATATTTTTCAAGGGTAATGGTCCACAAGTGCCTAGAAAAAGGGCAATAGATAAAAATATGATTGATAGATTCCTCCTCCAATTTCCATGCATAAGGGACCACCAGAAGAAATTAATTTTTGGAATAAGTTGTGGGTTCTAGATCTTTTTCCAGCTTTCAACATCTTCATTGGGTCTCAAGAGTTGTCTGTAAGCATACCTGACCGAGAAATCCCCCGAATGGGTCCCCTTCCAGATGAATCTGTCCTTGTAGGGAGATAGAGGTATCCGATATGCAAGCATGAGATCCTAGAGTTCAAGGGTAGTAGGCAATAGGTTAGGTCAACCAGTAAAGACCAGGGAGATGTTTTTCCACTTTCCCCTTCCTAACATAATGTAGTCAGCAATATATCCACCAAAGTGAACCTTTAGGGAGTTCATTAATTGGCAGAAACAAGTTTCAGCTAGAGGTTTATCATCCAACCAAGAGTCCTCCCAGAATCTAATATTTCTTCCATTCCCAATCTGCCACTTCAGTCCCTCTTTGATAACAGGTCTAAACTTCAAGATGTTGTTCCATAATTTTGACCTAGGAGGTAGGCCACTGAAACTCAAATTGAAGCAAAACTATTCCCTTTCCAAGTACTTAGCCCTGATAATGCTACACCAATCCACCTCACCTTTAGCTAGGATCTAGCCCACTTTGGTAATTAAGGCCTTGTTCAAGAAATTTATCTTTTTGATACCAAGACTGCCCATGGTCTTGGGTAAGCAAATAGTATCCCAATTAACCAGAGAGAGGCATTTATTTTCCTCCATACCCATCCAGAGGAAAGTTCTTTGGATCTTCTCAAGCTTCTCCCCCATAGCTCTAGAGATTTTTAACATGGAAAGAAAGTACACAAGGATGCCCTAGAGGGAAGCAACAAGGAGTTGAAGCTTCCCCACACTACTAAGGAATTTTCCCTTCCATCTAGCAAGTTTCTTTTGTATTATTTCAAGGATAGTATTCTAGAATGCTTGGGTAACCTCTTTGACAGTGAGGGGGAGACCCAGGTAAGTCGTAGGTAAAATAGCATACTTACACCCAAGGATATTAAGGATTTTAGTCTGTAGGTCCAAAGGGGTGTTAAAAAAGAAGAGATTACTTTTATTGTAGTTTATAGAAGAGGCATAGTCAACAAGAAAATTCTTCCAATGTTTAGCCTCTATCACAGAGGATCTACCAAATAGAAAGGTGTCATCCACAAATTGTTGAATCACAGAGGGGGGAATAGTAGAAGCCGCTTTGAAACCCTGCAATCTCCCATTGACCATCAAATCCACAACATTCCCGCCCAAAACTTTAGCAATCATAATAAAAAGATATGGGGATAGGGGATCCCCTTGTCTTATACCTTTTCTAGCTTTAAAGTGACTCCTAGGAATCCCATTGATCAAGACGACAAAATGAACCGTAGACACACATTCCCGTATCATATCAACAATTTTTTGATTAAAGCCCAGTTTTGAGAGAGTTTTATATAGGAAGCACTAGTTGACTTTATCATAAGATTTTGAGATGTCAAGTTTAAAGGCCATACCTAGGGTTCTATTCTTGTCCATGGAATGTATAATTTCATGAGTGGTAATGGCCGCATCCAAAATTTGATGACCTAGGACAAAGCCTTTTTGGGAGGGGTTGATAAACTTAGATAGCAGCGGCTTAATTCTATTCACTAAGACCTTAGAGATGATCTTGTAAATAGAATTGCAGAGACTTATAGGCTGAAAATCCACCATGCATTTGGGGTCCAAAGACTTGGGGACGAGAACAATGTAGGTGCTATTCATCTTTTTCAGTAATTTACCAATCCTGAAGAAATCCTTCACCGCTTTAGTGACATCATAACTGACAATAGCCCAGAATTCCTGGAAGAAAGCCGGGGGGAAGACATCTGGGCCCGGGGTCTTGTAAGCACCCATCGCAAAGACAACCAAATGGACCTCCTATGAGGAAATGGGTGAAAGAAGCTAGCAGTTATCCTCCTCCCCAATGGTAGTAGGAAGTTTACTTAGAAGCCTATCCTGGAGGGCCTCATTTCCTCTTCCAGACTCAGTATACATACAGATGAAGAAGTCAGTAGCAGTTGAGCCAATTTAGGTTTCATTAGTGATCTTTTGACCATTGTCATCATTTAGACATTTGATCATGTTTCTCTTTTTGTGGATGCTAGCTGAGTGGTGAAAGAAGGCCGAGTTTATGTCTCCCTCCTTCAACCACTGAATTCTGGATCTTGCTTCGAATAGATTTCCTCCTTAGAAAGAATTTCCTTCGAGTTCTTTCTACAGTCTTCTTCCTCATTAAGGAGAGAGTGAGGAGGGTCACCACAGGCTATGATTCTTTGAATTTTTTCTAGTCTGGAGCATAAGTCCTTCTTCTTTTTGAAAATGTCACCAAAATTATCTTTATTCCATCCTTTCACTTCCCTTCAGACGAGGTTTAGTTTCTCAGCTATTCTGAACATCATTGTCCCTTAGATCGGGGATGCCTACCAACCCTTGAATAGATCTCTGAAGTCCGGGTGGGAGGCCCACATGATCTTATAATGGAAAGGGGGAGGACCCAAGGGGATTCTATCAACCCAGTGGAGGAGGAGAGGGCTATGATCAGAAGTGGTCCTTAGATAGGAGATGTGACCAATATCCCATTTAGTAGAGACTAAAAATCTATCTAGTCTGACTTGAATTAGGTGGTTCCATTTCCTATTATTAGACTAGAAGAAGGGGACACCCAAAAGATCAAGATCAAAGATCCTAGTAGCATTTATAAGATTAACAAGATCTCCCATACTATTAGAAAAATCCATAAGTCCCCCACATTTCTCAGAGGGGTAGAGAGGGCCATTGAAATCACCTGCCAACATGTAATGAGAATTTTGATCCTCAGGGATGTACTCAACAATTTCTTCCCACACCAAACGCCTTCCAGCTTTGGAATTGGGGGCATATATATTGAATAGGTGCCAGCAGAGATTGCCACATGAAAAGTTACCATTAGGTAGTTTTGTGAGCTTACATGAACCTTTCCTTGGAGTTTGCAGGGGTTCCAAAGGGTAGCAATTCCACCAGATGCCCCAAACGCCTCCACATACAAAAAAGCAGCCCCCAACCAAAGTTTACCAATAGTTATTGCAAAGGTTTGGTAGGACATTTTGACTTCCTGTAGTAGACAAATATCTATCTTTATCTCTAAGATATATTTTTTTATACACATCCTCCAAAATCTCTGAATTGCTAGGGGAACAGTGAGGAGATGTGAAACTTAGCAGATTAGTTCTCCCCAGAGAAGATTTCACACCACAAGGATTAAAGGGGGCTTGAGGAGCCATGGGGTTAGCATCAATAGAAGGCCTAGGGGAGAGGTGGGAATCATCCTTAGCCAAGGAGGGGGAGGAAGAAGGACCAAGGGATAGTTGTAGGCAAATCACTGGGAGAATTTCTCCATCTTCCAGAATCGCCACCAGACTAGATTTCTTCACTGGATCGACAAGGGTTTTAATAATATCTAGGATCTTATCAGTGTGGGGGTAGTCTTCAAATATCTCACACAAGTTGGAAAGTCCCAAAGGGGCTGAAGAAGAGGGTGCACTTGGGCTGATAGGATCATCATTAATAATAACCTTCTCTTTAGGCTTGGGTTTAGTAGTCATCTGGGACTTACAATCAGCAATATTATGCCCTTTCTTGGCATATTTCTGACAAAAAAGAGTAGTATTTTCATAGGCAATGGCCTGGGACCATTTTCCCCACTTTGAGTTGAGGGATACAAAGTTGGGTAGCACTTTGTTAATAGAAATATTAACATAGAAATGGGCATAAACTAACTTGGATTTAGCAAGGGTGACCGAATCCGCCATAACATACTGCCAAATGAATTTCCAATCCAGCGGAAGATCTGTTCATCCCAAAATTCCAGTGGAAGGCTAGGAAGCCTAACCCAAACAAGAGCCATATGGTTGAGTTCAGCTGAGGGGTCAAAACCAGGCTTCCATTTAGCAAGTGTTAGAATATGCTTTCCATAGGCCCAAGAGCCTAAAAGGATGAAGATCAGGTCCTCCTCTATAGTAAAATTGAAAAGGAAAAGACCTCTTGGCATAGCTAAGATATCAACACTTCCCTTTAACTTCCATCTTTTCTTAGCCCATCATCTAACCATGGCAATAGATGGTCTGAAGGAGAAGAATCATCCAACAATCGCTAGCTGTAGGGATGAAGTAATTTTATCCATGAGACTATCAGGGAGCTTGATCTTCGTCCTCTCCTCAGTTTGGATAAAGTTAGCCAAAGCCATTTCTACAGTCATATTATTGGAACCAAGTAGAGCACCTTTCAAACTGGATTTGGTCTCCTTTTTTCCTTCCTCCACATTCTTCTGACCAGTAACATTTTTTGGCCCCATAGAAGGAGATTTCTTCTTGCTAGCTTCAAGGTTATCCTTACTTTTTTCCTCATCCTTCTGACCAGATTTTGTCAGTACCAAAGATGATGATCCACAAGAAACACCATTCTTGTCAATCTTTTCTGAAGTCCCCGCATGCATCGGGGTCCCAAAAGCAGATCCAAGAGCATGTGGACCGACAATAATATCGAGAGGGGGTCTGGTTGCAAGGAGGAAAGATCCTCCTTTGGGGTAGCAGACATATGAGTGATTCAAAATTCAAACGATGGCAAAAGTGGGAAAGTTGTAGACCAAATTGTTAGAAAGGAGCCTTTCGCTGATTAGAAGATGGTTGATAATGTGTATGTTTGTTATATGCATTTATTACATTTTTTGATTTATTTACTATTTACTTAATTTTTTAATCTACTTATTACTAAATGCTACAATATTTTATGCATGCTAATTATTAAAGTTAAATGATTAATTACCACTATAGAATAGTTCAATGAATTTATATCATGACAATTTAAAATATGTTTGAATTTTAAAAAAGTTATTTGAACTTTATACCTTAGCCAAATTGAATATGATATAAAAAATAAAACTAGAAATTTTTTCCTACTTAATATTTTGTCTTGAAACCTTTTCCTTTCTCTTTTGAAAAGAAAATGAATTCAAATTGAAAGGTTGTTGTGAGCTCATTCTTCAAGGAAACTCCCATTTTAATTATTTTTAAGTTTAATTTGAGAGCTATTTTCTTATTTGTTATTTAATTGTAATGAAGTTTCTTTATTTACATTCTCACAATATGTGGATATGTCTTCTTCATGCATAGGATTGGTTGAGTATACTACGTGTGATTAGAAATAGATTTAACTTATTTTTTAGTTATTTAAATTATTTTTAAAAATGAAATAAAGTCATGATTATGGACAAAAATTCTTAGAATCTTTTGTAAGTTGAAATTTTTATTGTTTATATTTTTATTTTTTGTATTGTATCAAAGAGTGTATTAATTTTTTTGAACTTTAATATATTTTGGAAAGTAAAGTTTAAAGGTTTTTGTTGATGTCATCAATGATGACTTTTGATATTTTAATGGCTTTGAAATTTTTAAAGATAATAATTTTTTTAATTTATTTTTGATAAAAGTGGAATATTCCACTAAATTTTATTTATATCTTTTTTATTTTTACATAGGATTCAAAGAGCATACCAGAGGAAAGAACCCTGGGAAGAAAACCTCTGGTCATAGCTCATAAAATAAATCTATACGAAGAGTTTATAAAACTAGCCGCTTAAAAAATGCGGTCACATATACAGTCAGCCGCTTAAAAAATGTGGTCACATGAGTAAGAGCATTTACATAATATCTTATGGCGCATACAAATCCACCGGATATTTTCCCACAAAATAATAATTCTGCTTGCCAAAAGAAGGAAGAAGGCAGATCAAACCAAAGCCCTGCTCAAGAACCCATAGACCAAAACCACCTACTGCTAAGCTCTGAGAGGCATGAACAAAGTGCAGAAGCCCATAAGCATGATGTCAAGGAATAGAAGACCAAGAACTAGGCCCTTCCAATGGCGGAGAAGAAGGAGGCACCATCTGAATAGGAGAGACCCAAACTGGCGAAGAACGAACAATGGACATTGATTCTAAGAGAAAATGATTTCTCGCAAATATATTGATAGTTGTAGCCAAACAGTCTGGTGATACATGGTCTAACAGGGAAACCAAAGCAAATAATGTATCATCATATAAGTTAGATATCAAACCATTCCTTAAGATTGAAAGGAGTTCCCCATGCCAACCTGAAGATAATAACTGAGAACGAGAGATAAAACCAACATAATCAAAATCACCAAATTCAAAACGGTAAATAGAGAGAGTACTGTCCAAATCAATAGAAGTGTAGAAATGGAGGTTGAAGTATGTATCAAAGATTTCCCTAACCATATCAGAATCCAGAAGCACATCCATACATACAGTGAGAAACCGAGAAGCAATATCAACAAGAAAACAACTTGAGTTCTCCGCAATCTATTGCTTTCCCAAAACTTTGTGAAAAGCCAGAGAAAAATCCACCGAATGAATGTGAAACAGACGCCCAAGCTTTTCATCATCCAAAACAAAAGAATCTTGGAAATCATAATGTTTATGAGGCATCAGAATGTGATAGTCCACAGATGCCATCAAAAAAGACAATGCAAAGCCGAGCGAGCAGAGGAGAATAAAAGAACACAAAGTCATCATAAGGGAGAAGCGTAACCACGAAAGGTCGGCACAATAAATTACTCGGCACAAACGAAAAGTGAAATACAAACAGAAGCATGCCGCCACCCTAATGTAAAATAATGACAATCCATAAGAAACAAATAGCCAATAATGATCATTAATAAACCAAGATATCCACTCGAGCAAAATCAATCAACAACCCTAAAAAAACTGCCACAAAATGAATATGAGAAAAGCATATGAAAAACCGTGCAAACATCAAAGAAGGACAATAATGAAAAACTCAGAGAAGATTACAAACGTGCAAGATAAACCTCCCCCACACACCAAAATACCGCCACCAATACTTGCAATAAAAGCAACATGTACGAGAATAGTGATTAAATAGAAATGCAGTCCTTGCATTCCAAAACTATAATCATCAACAAGAGTACAATGAGTAAATATTCTTTAGAGTGGCAACAAGATATGATAAGAAAGCAACCACAGACCACAAAAACCAACCCTATAGAGAAAGAGAATCCCGAGCCCTATCTGAGGTTACACACAAGCATGCAGATATAATGAAGTAATATCCCAAATGGATACCACTACATTAAACTGCATGGTTGAATGAAACTACAGGTAAAGCACAAGGTCATACTTCTCTAGTTGAATTGAAATCAGTTAAATCGGATGAGGAGGAAGAGAATTAGAGGCTACCTCAACCAATTCTTGGATATCCTAATCCAAAGCTTTATTAGCCAGGAAGTCAGCCACCTTATTAGCTTCTCTAAAACAGTGAGACATAGTGAAAGAATTAAACAACTCAAGCTGTAGTCACATAAATATGTCCACTTAATTAAATGAATATTTAGTATTTATTTGATTATTTAACCATGAATTAATAATTAATTAAATTAATATATTTAATTAATTCATCTTAACCCTCTTCTCCTATTAATTAAATAAATTATTTGATTTATTTGATTTAATTCACTTAACCAAATTCAGACCATTAATTAAATAAATAAATCATATTTGTTTAATTAAATCTTCTCTCACATTTAAATAAATTAATATTTATTTAAATCCCCCAAAATCCCACCTCTCACATTTAAATAAATTAACATTTATTTAAATCACCTTTATCCTCTACCCACTTGTATTTTCCTACAAAAGCAAGTTGCACAATTATTTTAAATAAATAATTTATTTAAATCACCCACTTGAAACCTTTAATGGTTTCCCTTAAAGTATTCAAACTTGATGGCTTTAAAGTCTTCAAACTTGATGGCTTCCTTCTATAGTCTTCTTAAGCCTTTAATGGTTTCCCTTAAAGTATTCAAACTTGATGGCTTTAAAGTCTTCAAACTTGATGGCTTCCTTCTTTAGTCTTCTTAAGACTTTAATGGTTTTCCTTAAAGTCTTCAAGCCTTTAATGGTTTCCCTCAAAGTCTTCAAGCATTTTAATGCTTTATCTTCATTTTTCTCATTTAAATAAATTAATATTTATTTGAATATTTATCCAAATGCAAATTACATCATTTAATTGAAATAAATGATTTTATTTTAATTGAAAATACCAAAATTTCTCCCACTTGCATGCCTAAACCCCTTCTAGAATTTTCTAATCACTTCTAAATAACCTAACCCCTTCTCTAAACTTTGTCACATTCCTAAGCAAAAGGGAAGTCACTTCTCAAACCCTCAAAGTCTTTGATAACCATTAAAGGCTTTCAACCTTCAACCACTAAATGGCTCAAAGTCTTTGATAACCATTGAAGGCTTTCAACCTTCAACCACTTAATCCCCAAAGTCTCCACTAACCATTAATGGTTACCTCAAACCCTCCCACATGGTTAAAACATTTGTTTTGACTCAACCTCTACCCAACCCAAAGGTCTCATCAGGCCATTAATGCTTTGACCATGATTATCTCTTAAACATTTGCACAAAGGTTTATCCTTGGATTAACTCTTAATCCAGTGGGTAATCTTAATTTGGAGTTGACCCTTAGCCTCTAGATAACCATGAGGTCTTCTCAGGCCTTTAATGCCTCCAACCTCTTCTCTCAACCCAATCCTATGTTGACACTTGTCACCATTTTATTGGTGCCAATTGGGAACATGGATCCCCAACTTTCAAACTTGGCCCTTGATTAAACCATTCAATCTTAACCCTTCATTTCCCCATTTCTTCTATAAATAGAACCCTTCTCCTCAAGCAGAAAGAGGAAGCATTAGAGTATTGTTGTTATACTGGCATTAGCATAGAGCTTTCTCATAGCATCATTGTCTACACTTGCATAGCATTTGCTTATCATATTCAACCATCTTGAATCTCCATATGGCATCCATGGCTAGTGCTAAAAGCTGAGAGCTACACTCATTTGGGACTTGGAGAGGAGAGGAACAAGGGAGGAGCAACTATGAGCATCTTGATTAGCATTTGGAGGAGTATAGTTTATCTATTCTATGTTTGTATGCTTTCTATTTCATGCTTAATATCTCTCTTGATATGCCTGTTTAGGATAAATTTTTGTTGCTAACACTAACGTTTGTTTTTTGTGATCTTGTGTGTGTTGCCATCAAATAGATTTTCTAATCCTTTTTGCAGAGCATCACAAGCTGATCAAGAATCTTATTCAACCAATACTTTAATTGCCAAGAGTGGGAAGAACAATTTGTAACCATGTAGAAAACTACCTGAGAGTCACCCTCAATAACAACATCCAACAAATGTAATGAAAGAAGCAAATCCAGGCCTAACAAAAGAGCATGTAGTTCAACCACATTGTTAGTACCATAAGCAATAAATTTACATTGAGTTGTAATGATACCCACCCTTTCATCAGAGACCACAATTCCAATAGCAAATTTACCAGGGTTGCCATGAGAGGCACCGTCAAAATTCAATTTAACTTTTGAAACCGGAGGAGATAACCAAACAACTTCCTTTCTATTAATTGGAGGTCGTGACTAAAAAAGTGCACCACTCCAAGGAAGTGTTTGCAAGGCTACCCAATTATTAGACACCCAATTATCCCAAGGAGTATAAGTATTATGCGACCCAGAGCCTCTATAGATGAAAGCCAAAACAGTTTTGGAAATCAGCTTTTCAATACCACAAAGCACCTCATGCAGAGGGGAGGATAGTTTCTTAAAAATCCTATTGTTCCTTTCTAACCATATTTTCCAGATTAGAATATAGGGAGCAATAATCTAGAGAGAATCATAAAATGCAGATGGATATAAAAGAGGCCAACTCATAAATAGAGAGCTAAGGTCCTTACTTAGAGCAAACTTCCAATTTAACTTGCTAAACAACCAATTCCAACAATGAGTAGCAAAGGAACAATGTAGGAAGAGATGATCCACTGATTCGAGAGACCCTCCACACATAACACAAGGAAAAACCACAGTAATACCCAACCTATCTAATCTCATACCAATAAGAATTCTATCCTGAACAGCCAGCCAAGCAAAAGCCCCTACTTTGGGCAAGTAGGTAGCATGCCAGAATAATTTAAATGGAAAAACTTCCCTCTTAACATCTAAGGATAAAAAATTATAACCTTCTTTAACCGAATATTCCCCAGATTTTGAAAAAGTCTAGATGAGCTCATCATCCTTCCCCGAGAAGAGTAATGGATGTTTCTTAAGCTCATCCTCAAATGCAGATTTAATGTCCTGACCCACTAGAAGAGAAGCAATTGATTTCCACTTTGCCACTGGCATAGAACCCGAGGAGTCGACAAAGAAAAAATCCACCACAAAAATGCCCCAAGAGGATTTAAGGATGGGCATAAGGGACTACTAGTCCCTAAGACAAGTCATAATAGGGAAGCCATTCCAAACCTCATCACAAAACCTAGCCTTACAACCATTATGAATAAGCCAAGACAAACCTGGAAAAATAACAGATCTACATTCAGACATAAAATTCCAAGTCACAGAGCCTTTGGGAAGAGCAGAAGTAGTGAAGATAGCCTCCTTAGAACAATTAGGCAAGTATTTAGCAGATAAAATGGATGCCCATTTAGAGGTAGGCTATTTATAAAATTTCCAAACCAACTTAGCACCAAGTGCCAAGTTCTGCTTACCAAGGTCCCTAATCCCAACACCTACTTTATCTTTAGGAGCACAAACCCTATCCCAGGCCAACAAGGAGATCCTTTTTGTCTTATCAACATTATTATTCCATAAAAAGGATCTCGCAATTGAATGAAGAGCCACCACAGTTTTTTTCAGAGCCTTTAAAATGGATAACAGATAGATAGGAATCGCATTTAAGACTGCTTTAATAAGCACAATTTTACTAGAAAAAGTTAACCACTTATGGGACCAAGAAAGAATTTTAGATGAGATAGCCCTAGAAACCCGTTCCCAAAAATTGTGCTTCTCAGAGCCAATGTAAAAAGGCAACCCTAAGTATTTGCAAGGAAATTGACCCACCAAAAAACCCCAAAAATGAGACAACCTGGACTATACCAAAGGGGAGACATTAAGGAAAAAAACTTTAGATTTAGCCCAATTAACCTTTTGCCTAGAGAACGAAGAATAATCCAAAATGAGCTTGTTAATGACCTGAGCTTCCCTCATAGAAGCTAATCCAAATAGTAAAGTATCATCCGCAAAGAAACAATGAGTATGGGATACAGATATACGAGGAATGGAAATCCCCTTCCACAGGCCCCTCTCCCTGGCACATGAAATAGCCCTACTAAAGGCTTCGGCCAGAATGATAAACAAAAAAGGAGAGAGTGGATCTCCTTGCCTAAGGCCTCTAGAAGAGGAAAAAAAACCACATGGGGAACCATTCAATAATATTGAAAACCTAGGTGTACTAATACAAGCCTGAATCCATTTAACCCATTTTACTCCAAACCCAATTTTAGAGAGCACTGATAATAAAGCCTGCCAATTTACCCTATCATAAGCCTTCATCATATCTAATTTTAGAATCATAGCCAGAATAGATAACTGAGAGATGGAGTGTAGAATTTCATGTGCCACAATAGCTCCTTCAGGCGTCTCTCTACCAGGGACAAAGCCCCCCTGCTCATCCGAGATGATTCTAGGGATGAGCTTTGCAAGCCGTAAAGAAATAGCCTTGGTAATAATTTTGTATAAGGAGTTACATAATGCAATTGGGTGAAAGTCCATAAAAGATACAAGATTCTCACACTTTAGGATAAGAGCAATTAGAGTTGAGTTGACCTCCCTTAACATAGTCTGATTACATCTAGCTTCTTCTAAAACCAAACGAAGATCCTCCCTGAGAAAAGACCAACATTTTTGAAAAAAGAGAGCAATAAAACCATCAGGACCAGGCACTTTCTCAGGAGACATAGAGAAGACAACATCTTTGACTTCTTGAATGGAAAAGGGGGCCATGATCATAGCATTATCCTCTGCTATTATAAGATTAGGAATGAAAGAGGCAAAATTATCACCAAAAAAAGATGACTCCTTAGAGAGAAAGGACTTAAAAAACTGAACACCTTCATTAACTATATCTGATTCTTCAGTTAAAACAACCCCATCAAAATTCTAAATGGAAGAGATCCGACAATGTTGATGTTTCAACTTTGTCGAGGCATGAAAGAATTTGGTATTACGATCCCCATCACTCAACCATAAATCTCTAGACTTTTGACGCAAATAAATTTCTTCTCTAGAGAGGATCTCTTCTAATTGTGAATTCAAAGACTTATGCTTTTGGAAAGTTGTAGAGTCCATGCCACCAATCATAACCATGTTATTAAGAGCTTCAATCTCTTCCCGAATCTTAGCTTTCTCTAAAAAAATGTTTTTAAAATGCAAAACATTCCATGTCTTGATTTGAAGCTTAAGAAAAGAGAGCTTTTTAACAAACCGAAACATCCTAGAGCCAGGAACAAAGGGAGCCGAAGACCACCAAGATTGTAAAAGCAATAAAAAGGAAGGATCATGAAACCACATTGGTTCAAACTTAAAAGAAGACTGACCAAGAGCTTTGTCATCAAAAATGGATAATCCAACCGGAAAATGATTAGAACCAACATAGGGCAAAACTGAGGCAACTACATCCACATTAGAGGAAATCTAGTTATCTGAGACCAGAAAATGATTGAGTCACTTAGCAATCTGAGAGAAGTCCTTTCTCCTATTTGTCTAGGTAAAAGGCCCATTCAAAGTCTTACAATCCACCAAATTATTATTTGAAATGAAAGCAAAAAAATCTTCCAGGATACGTTTGTTAGGAAGAATTCCCCCACACTTCTCATCATCATATGAGATGGCATTAAAATCTCCTCCAACAACTATATGCTGGCCAAGAAGAGGGGATAAGATGAGAGATCCCATAGAGCTTTCTTATCCCCGATAGATATTGGCCCATAAACATTGAACAACCAGAGATTGATATCCAAAACACGACTTTTAACCAGAGCCAACATCCAGGAGGGGGCATAAGCAATTAGATTCAGATCAACAGACAAATCCTTCCAAAGTAAAGCCAAACCCCCAGAAGCCCCCATCGAGGGGGATACACAAAAATTCCAAGACTTCCATTTGGCAAAAAGCCTATCAGCACCTTGACTATTTAACTTAGATTCTTGCAAAAGTAACACATCACACCTCATTAAATCCAACTGAGATTTAATGAGATGTCTTTTGTTAGGGGCATTTAAGCCCCTAACATTCCAAGATACAAGCTTCATTGGCCTCGAGGGGAGGCAATCTCTCCCCTCTTCTCAATTGCTAGATCAACCTTCTCCAGCTTAGACTTTAGACACCGCTTGGAAGCCATTGACTGAGTAAAAGGTGGACTAAATTTTTTCTTTTTACTAGACCCAGAGTTTGGACTCAAGAGAGTAGATTGAATACCAGCATCAATGAAGCAGTCATCGGTTAAGAGGGACCTCAAAAAGATCAATCCAAACTGGTCAGCAAGAGTAAACACAATAGAAACATAAGAACATGATGGAGGAAATGTAGAACAGATTGAATTATAACATGAAAATTGATTACAACTAACTGGTAACAACTGGGTTCCAGAAACTAGCATACATGCCTACTAGAACATGCTCAAAGTACATAATAGGTCACAACCAGGACCTCAAATCTCAAGATCTATCTGCTATTCTTAGTCTCCCTACTTAATTACACACTAATTCTCTATTACAATGATTTATACGATCCAAGGGAATCCGGTTGGCCCAAAAAGGATCAAAACTCTAAGAACAGGACCTAATGTGCAAAACCAACAAGGTCGGCCTTAGCCAAGAGATTCCTCTGAAAAATCAAAAGGATAAAGAGTAGATCACAAGAAAAGATCGACCATATGCCAAGGAACATCAAAATCAATGCTCAGGGCTCCGCAAGCTACATAAGGGATCTGGTAGATCACCAATGCAAATAGGTCTAGACAACCGGTAACAGGAAACTGTCAACTAGTAATAGGAAACTGTCTAAGAAACCGGTAGTGATATCTTGCTAGAAAATGATCCAAATGCTCCAAGGTTTGGAAATAAGGAAGATGATCAAGTCTCCAAGTAAAATCCAACTCCATAGGTTCTGGTGAGCCAAATCTAGGACACATAGAAAGAAATGTTGAAACTACAAATAGAAAGAAAAACAAAAACAAAATATTTTTTGTTGATGCAAGATTGCCATGAACCAGGGATGCTCCTGCATCACTCAAAATCCTTTACATCAAAATATTTCCAACAAAAAGGAATAGAACAAAACCCTCAGCCAATCATCAACAACAACTAAGAAACAAACAAACAAACAACAGTGAGCAAGACATGAACATAGACTCGATCCAACCTAGTGTAATTCCTTGAGAATCCTAACAACTTCTAGATCCTTGTGAAAAGTTAGTCATGTAAAACAATGACCTCTTGGATAAACTGAGAATGGTCAACTATAGATTTATATTGGTTCCAAGTCCTAGTCAAGGGTGTAGTGCCCCTCCCTGATTCATCTTTTCTCTTTGTGCATCGATAGACTGTATTGATATACCTTAGACTACTTTGCAATACTTTTGATAAATGTTTATGGATATCATTATAATTTGGATACTTCATTATTGATGATAGACATATCATATTGTATTTTACATTATGGATCCATGTGGATGATGACATTTCTAGATTATTATGATGATGGACTCATATTTGATGATCTAAATGTACTTATTTTATGTGTGATTCATATTTTCTTATGGAGATTTGATGGTATTTTATTATATAATTTAGTGTCATAAAATTGTGACCCTAGCAATTTTTGACTGCATTAGGGTGCCCATGCATGCAATTTTGAATCCTCTAGCCTGATCGGAGACCGAAGATTGCTCGACTTGCGGAAACAACTTCTTCCTTGGCCTCTGCATCACCTTGTCCGCATTCTACCCTGGAGAAAGGGGTAGGACAAGGGCATGGTGCCCTGTCACCCCTTGGACAGGAGCATGGTGCCCTTGTCCTCCCAGGATAGGGGTGTGGCACCCCTATTTCTGCCCTATTTTGGGGTAGGACCCTTCCAAGGGTGGTATTGTTTGTTGTACCTCAGGCGAGATACTCCCCTGATGTCGGACCATGATGAAATTAAAATCCACCTAACATGTATTTAAGGGGCATTTGTCCTCTCATTTGCATGAGTTCAATAAGTTGGATAAGTGGGAAATTCAAAAGCGATCAAGCATTCTTTTCTATCATTGAGCATTCTCAAGTCTCCCTTCAAGGCTAGGTGTTGCATTCAAGTCAAGGATTCAACCATTGAAGAGGATATTAATTTCAACATTCAATTCCACATAGGCATTTCTATCAACATTGTTACTACAACCTCCCTTGAGGTGATTTACAATTCAATCTTTCATTTACATCTACTTGCAAGTACTTTCTTTCATTACTTGGTTAATTCCAAAACTGGGGTCTGACCTAAAGGCAAACTCTGAATCCCAACCCATTTTCCTCTCTTTTCTGTGTGTAGGTTGCAAGTGCACAGTTGTACTTTTAGATTCGGGAATCATTTGCAGAGGTGGAAAAACCCTTTTCATTTTGCGGATTTTTCGGAGCACCGTGTACATTCCCGCCATGGTCCAGGAAAATTTTCCTCAAATTCACAGGGCGACTTCATCTCGATATTTTATTATCAGATCTAGGTGCACAGCTTCATCCCATATTCCAATCTCAAGTTATAATCGATTCTTTATCACTTTTGCACTACATAATTCAATCAACTTCCTTTCCATTTCAAACAAGAAAGATAGGATCAACTTAGCATATCCAATTCATTCAGAATTCAATCTACCATCTTTGTGTGGAGAGATTGAATCTAGTGAATTATCCTCTCCCCTTTCTAATGTAAAGGTGAAAAGTTCTTGAATGGTAATCAATAATGAAACTCTTATCTCTCTTTGAGGGAAAGGGTAGTTTCCTTCTTGATTTATCATTCACCATTTTCTCACCATTACATTTTGGTGAACCCGACATCTTGCATGCTTTCCTTTGAACAAAATTGTATATTTTTCATTTACAAGTTTCAACTTTCTACAAACTTAGTGGTTAATTCATTAAAAACCCTAGTTTTTAAAATTAAAATTTAACTTGCAATTTGTAAAAATTGCTTCTGGTTATCTTAGATCTGAAAATTGCTCTGTTTGTCAAATTCAATTTCCTCATTGTCTTGTTCAATTTACAATTAAAATTACCAAATTAAGAGGTCACTTGTTAAAACCCTAATTTTCAAATATCATCTTGAACTTGTGCAAAAATTGGATTTCAATTTAATTTTCAGATTTGTGATTATTCTCAGATTTGTCTTCAATCCTACAATTCAAATTTTTAGTTTCCTACCTTTTTCCCAAAATTCAAATTTCAAAATTAAGTGGTTAGGTCATCAAACCCTAATTATTAAAATTAATTGGATTTTATGTGAATTTGAAATCAATTTCATTTACATTCAGATTTCTAAACATTTTCCAAGGTGTCCCTATCCACTAGGTTCGACCTTTTTCAAAATTGCAATTTAATTCCTCTTTTTCTTCAAAACCCTAATAGGGTCCTATTTTCACATTGGCGCCTTCATTTTGCCCATCTAGAGATCGTAAAATTTGCCATTTGTTTAGGTTAACTTTAAAATCATCGTAATATCCATCCCTGGAAATTTCAAGAAAAGTTGGTCGGACAATGTGCATTCCCGCCATGGTCCTCGACTTTTTTTCCGAAATTTTAGGAGAGTGTTATGACTATATTTAATAGCCTAAATCCGGAAGATTGGCTAATTTTATCAATTTTTTATTCCTCTAGAATAGGAAATACCTTCAAAATTCAACATTTCAAATTTCAAGAAAAAATTTAAAATTAAGAGGTTAATTATAGTTTGCCCTGATTTTAAAAATTCTAATTTTAAAATTAAGTGGTATTCCCTTGGCCCTAATTTTACTATTCCAATTTCCTTTCATTTTTGGAAATTGTGTCATCCTCTTCCTCCAACAAAGTTCAAATTATGTAATCATTATTTTCTTAAATTTTGCATTAACCAATTTTGTAAGCTTTGTTCCACAATTCAAAATTCAAATTTTCCCTCTAGTGCATGAGTTTTACCACTATTAGTCCTACCTATCCTATCCCCCTTAGAAGAAGCATTAGAATTAAGGCTTCCCAAGGTTTAATTAACGAGGAGATGGAGCCTAATTTGGGTAACTTTTTTAATGAGGATCATGCTAATTCTTCCCATCCTAATCATGTGCCTATTCATCCCATTGATGAATCCCATGATGAAGAAGAAGCTTTAACTAGAGTCTCTTTAGATCAACTTTCTACATTGGACAATCAATTTGATATATTTTAACAATGGATGTCCCAAGAGTACCCTAGTAGTGAAGCTCTTCCATTAATTGAAGGTCTTAAACGCATGTTTCAAAGTGATAAGAATGGAATTGATATATTGTGTGGCATTGCACATATTGTTGATTCTAATGCCATGCCTATCAAGAGTTGTGTCAAAACCCTAGGTTACTCACAACCTTCAACACAAGTTAATTCCTCTATTCTTTTGACTAATCCTATAAGTAGTATTCCTACTTTCACATCTAACATCATGACTACTTCAACTCAAAATGTCATTCTTACAATCATAGGTCATGGGGGAAATCCCTCTTCTTCATTTAATCCTCCATCATTACCTATGTCTTCCATGAGTGTTCCAATCAACGTGACACAAGGGGGAAACTCCTTCAACAACTTTATTCCTCCTTTAAGTGTCCCTTTTCCTACCCAATCATCACCAATGCCTGCTTATTTTAATTTCCCACCACCTTATTCTCAATCCATCCCTTCTTTCAACAACATCACACCACCTTCTCAATCACCTATGTCTAACATCAATTCTTCCACCGAAATGATAATCAACAATCTTGCTCAAACCGTGTCTTCCTTACAACAACAAATTGCTTCTATGAGTCAATCCAAGTTTAGTGTGCCCACCTTTGATGTTGCAAGCCCACTTTCTCTTGATATTGTTAAATCCATGCCACCTAAACATGTGGAGATCCCTCAATTGGAACTCTATAATGGAAAAGGTGATCCTCTTATGCATGTCAAAACATTCCAAACCTTGTGTACTGATTTTTCTTATGATCAAAGATCAAAGATTGCTTGCAAAATAGTTTACAAGACCACTAAGAGATAATGCTTTACAATGGTGATTCTCTTTGCCTTCTTATTATATCACTTCCTTTCAACAACTGGCAAATGCTTTTATCCAACAATTTCAAAACAACATTGGTCCTAAAATCATGACTGATTTAATGCATTGTAAACAAGGTGTTAAAGAAAAATTGACTAATTTCACTGGTAGAGATAAGCATTTGTGTGCTCAAATTTCTTTTCATGTACCTGATAATCATATTCAAAGAATTTTCATTTCTAATTTACAGAAATATATCATGGAAAAGCTTATTTTGTCTGAGTTTACTTCATTTCTGCAGTTGTGCGCAACACTCCACAATTATCAATTGGTTGTGAGTCAAATGGAGCAATCCACTCCTATGGCTTTGAGTGATAATGGGGAGAGTGTTCAAAAACCATTTGCGAATTTTAAACCAACAAAAAACTTCATCAAGTTCAATGATCCAATCAACAACAACCATGTGAATGCTACAATAGGTGTGCCTTCTATTTTAAAATTCTTCCAAAGAGAAAGACAATTTACTCTTTTGAATGAATCTTTACATAGTATTATGTCTCAGTTGTTGCACAAAAATGTTATCAAACTTCCTCCTATAAAAGAAATTGATCCTTCCAAACTTGCATCTCCTTATTTTCATAACAATTCCTTTTGCCAATTTCATCGTCAACTTGGTCATGATACTAAAAAATATTTTGCATGGAAGAATAAGGTTCAAGACTTGATTGGTAATAATACTATATCTGTGGAAAGTGTGAATGATAAAGGGAATAAATTAGTTGCTCCTCCTAATCAAAATATTAATATTTTCACTGATCCCTTACCCTCTCATACCTCTAAAGTTATTGAGATTGTGCCTAATTCTCTCTCTTCTAAAGAATTAACCTCTATGGCTCTAAACTTAGTTAGTTAATATGGTAGAAACACAATATTTTCCTAAGGATCCTTGTATTACATTTGACACTAGCGATACCATTAGAGCACCTGATGGCCCTTTATACATAGTTGCAAAGGTTAAGGATATCCCTTGTTGTGGTGCCCTGATTGATCCCTCTTGCATGGTTAATGCCATAATTGAAGAGTATCTTTTTACTTTACGATTGCATGAACCACTATATGATGCTTCTAATGTAGTTGTGAAGTTATTTGATGGCTTCTCTTGTCCGACCATTGGTGCTATCACTCTTCCTGTTGAAGTTCATGCTAAATCCATGGATGTTGACTTTGTTATCATTCCTTCTTCTGAGAAATTTTGTGTGAAGTTGGGATATTCTTGGATATCTTCCATGAAGGCTATTGCTTCTCCAATCCAAAAGTGTCTAAAATTTCCTCACAATGGAGAAATCATAACCATGAACCATAGCTTATTTTGTCCATCTGAAAGAAGCCCTAGTGTTCCTATTGATCTCTTTTTCCCTAAACAATTTCAATCTCTTCCATCAAGGAGCGATGCTCTTTTTCAATCTTATAAAAAATGGAAGAACGATATGATATTATCCTTAAGTCAACCTAGATCCCCAACACTTTACATTCCTATTATTCTTCAAGATGAGGTTCTTCCCCTCTCAGATAGAACTAATCTCCCTCCTAAGGAAAATTTCCACCTACTCCTATGGATGTGAATTTAACTTCTCTTAAGGAGATCAACAATATTCCTCCTAAGGTTAGACCTATACCTTCTCCTCATGATGGACCTGGTCTCCTTCCTACACCTAATATTCCTCCTTTCTATGGTGTAGTTCCACCTCCTTCCTCTTATCGAGAGAAGAGGCCTGCTTCTCCTATTGTTCATCCAAAAAGACCTCAACCTAAACCCTCCACTATCGAGGAGAGAAACACTCCTACTTTTTCAAGTGTTCTTCCTCCTTCTCAACCTTCCACTAAGACTCAACGAAATTATTGTGCGAGAGAACACCAACGAAGATTCCATGTTTGATCTCATGAATCTATCCCTCAAAATACTCAATCTCCTCAGACTCCAACAATTGACATGATTCCCTTTTCTCCTAAGCAAGATGTTCAACCTACATCTCCAAATCATAAGTTGCATAAAACATGTGATGTTTTTACATCTATTTGTGTTCTTGCTCCTCTTTCTTTAAACTTTGATGAAGAAATGGGTGAAAATGTTATTCATAATGGAAATACAACTCCTAATGCTTATGATAGTGAGTATGAGTATGTTGATGTGGACAAACATTTATCAGATGAGTTTTCACAAACTCTAATCCTAGCTCCTAGAATCGAACAAAGTGACTTACAACATGAACATAGTCCTTGTTTGGATCTTGTGATAGCTCCATCTATTGTGCTTGATATTGCTCCTCTGGTGTGTTGCTTTCCTTCCTAAAATAGTGATCAACAAGATTAGGAGGTGGATGTCATGCTAGATTATCAATATTAGTATTGTAGATCTTTCTCCCTCTCCTTTCTTTCTCTTTTGTGACCATTCTTCTATGTGTATCCTTGTTCTTCTATTGTCCCCTTAATGTCTACTTGGGGATGATTCAAAGCATTGAGATCTTCTCTTGGTCTCTTTCATGTTGACTCAAAAGACATCCTCTCTTCCCTTTCTTCTAAGGTAGTGTCCTCTGGGGAATGAAGATTATTATATGCATATACATACATGATGTTGGCAATATTGCATTATAATAGACAATGAAAGATTGTTGACATTTCAATAAGGATATTGAGAAGGTTGTTGATGATTATGGACATAACTGATTAAAGATGTTTTACTATCTTGATATTATTATTTTGTCATTGATGTCAAGAAATTGATTTTCTAATTCAGTATGATGTTGCCATATCTTGAGAAGTATGATATGAAGATTATAAAGAAGTCGGTAAAGACACAGGAAAGAATATGATCAATAAGGGGATAAGTTATTCAATGGGCAACTCTACGGAGTCAGAAAATGATGAGATCTTGATGTTTTAGATTTTTTTAACATCATACATATGTTGTAAAATGTAAAGGTTAATACTATACTATGTTATCAAGCAAAGAACCTAGTCGGTAAACCCTAAGGAACCTAGTCGGTAAACCCTAAGGTTATTGCTATCGGTTAATGAAGGTAGAATGTCTACCGAGTGAAGTTTAGTATTCACCGAGTTGTAACCGAGCTATAACAGAATGCATTAAATGTTTACATGTGATATTTAATGAATGATGCTAATGAGCTAGAGCGGATCAATGACTTGTAAGCCGTGGAAGTAGTTTGTTAACGAATCTAAGGCAATGGAAAGTCGGCAAGAAGATCTATAGCTCAGATTGAACCGCATTAACCTAACACAAGTTCCAAGGTGAATATGCAAGTTCCAAGGCGGGGTAAAATATTTTAAGATCAAAAGATACATTGAACCTGGACAAGATTGAAGATCTGATGGCTATGATTGATCATGGGAAATTGTGATCAATGAGATTAAGTGATTAGAAGATTGTTTATAAATAGGAAACTGTTGATAAACAACGTATGCGGGCAAGTGTATGCACAGGGATGCTACATTGTGATTATCGAGCACAAAATCTTGAAGACCTATTAGAATAATAGAGTTTTGATGCCCAGAAGATAGACAAGATTAGTTCTATGTCTAGATTGTATTGAGCAAATAGGAATCTGATTTAGCATTTTAGATGTGAAGTTGCAGATAGATTTTTATTACTATTATTTTGTGAAAGTGACAGGAAATCTCTTAACCAAGTGGACTTAACAGTCTTATATGTAAATCCTCTAGCAAGGTGACATTCTGATTGAGTGTTTGAAATCCTTTGACAAGGTCACTTCTAACAAAGTGAAGATCCTAACAAATCTGAGGGAAATCCCTTAACCGGGTCACATCTAGCAATGTGTTTGTAATCTTTAACAGGATTTACTTTTAACCAGGCATACTCTAGAAGAGTATATTTCTTAGTGGGTTCGAAATTCCACAGTGGTTTTTCCCTATTTGGGTTTCCACGTTAAATCTGGTGTTATGAGGTTTATATTGTTCATATGCTTTTGAGTTTGCATGTTTGACAGTTTTTGGTTATATGACTGATATATGTGTTACCGAGGTTGAATCTGATGTTTTTATGGATGATTAAGTTTGTATGATTCACCCCCCCCCTCTCATCTTGTTGGCTATTGGATTTGTACTTATATTAAGTATCAGAACTATCAATTGGTATTAGAGCTTTGGACTCCGAAAGGAAAGTTTAGAGGCACTTGAGTTAAAGATCCAAAGATGTATAAGAGGGATGCACCTAAGATGAATAAGTCAAGTTTGTCTACATGGCAGAAAAAGATGAAGCTACATCTATCAGGAGTTGGAGAATATGCTATATACTATTTGGAGAATGATTTTGTTGCACCGAGCACCTATCCATTGACTGTGGAAGAGATAAAGGCGAAGCAAGAACATATTCAAGCAATGATAGAAATAACATTTGCATTGACCGATTATGAGTTTAATGATCTAGAAGGATGTACTGATGCAAAGGCAATGTGGACTAAGCTCATATCTGTATATGGAGGAGATGAACATGTTCAAAGAGAAAAAGTAGATATTTTAAGAGGACAACTTGAATCTATGAGGATGAATGAAGGTGAGAACATAACCTAGTATTGTACAAGACTAAAGGAGATTGTAAATCGAATCAAAGGAGCAGGAGGAACTATTGAAGAAAAGGATGTGACAAGTAAGTTGTTAAGAACCCTTCTACCTGCCTATGCAATCCGAGTCTCTACAATCAATGAATTGAGGTTTGTACCTAATATGCTAGTTTCCTTGGATGCTACTATTGGTAAGCTACATGAATTTGAGTTAAGTAATTTTGATAACAGTGGGTCATCAGTAAATAAAGTTGAATCCGCATTTAGTTCTTTTCATCTGAATGAATCTAATGATTACAATGAAAGAAAGTATAAGTACTCTGAAGGAGATCACAATGGAGCAAGTGAAAGATTTTAGAAGAACATGGAGGAGGTACACAAACTGTATGAAGAAATCAGAAAGCAAGAAGAGTTTGAAGCACTATTGGCCAAAAGGTTACCAAGAGACAAAGGTAAGTATAAAGGAAAACTACCTTTGAAATGTTTCAATTGTGATAAGATTGGACATATGGCTTCTAACTATCCTGACAAAGATTTCACTGAAAAGAGAGATTACCGAGATGACAGACAAAAACATAATCATTACAGAGGACACCGAGACTTCAGAAGAAGAGATAGAAAGACATTCTTAATTGCTGATGAGGAATCTAATGATGATAAATCAGATGAGACTGATACAGAGGAAGTTGTTTATGTGGCTATCACGAATGGATCAGATGAAGAAAGGTATGAAGAAAAAGCCCTAATATCTCACATAAACACTAATGATTCTCATATTATAGACAGTGGATGCTCACATCATATGACAGGAGATAAACACAAGTTTGTTATGTTAGAAGATTATGATGGAGGCTATGTTAGATTTGGTAATGATGCACCATGTCCGGTAAGAGGTAAAGGATCCATAACACTTCTTGATTATGCAAGATGCAATGATGTTTATTGGGTTGAAGGTTTGAAATACAATTTGTTGAGTGTAGCACAACTAAACAACACAGGTTACCGAATAGAATTTCAGAAAGGAATTGTCAAAGTTCATGACAAGAATGGAAAGTTAGCTGCTACTGGGACACAAACAAAAGGTAATACATTTCACCTTGACTCAACTCACAATAAGTGTTTGCATGCAAAGATTGATGATACTTGGTTATGGCATAAAAGTTTTTATCATGTTAATTTTGATAATCTGATCAAAATAAGTAAGAAGCACCAAGTAAGAGGTCTACCGAGTCTTGAAAAACTTAAGAATGCTATGTGCCGAGGATGCCAGATGGGTAAGATGACAAGATCAAGCTTTACAAGTAAGTCCAACACTTCTAAGGGAATTTTAGATCTTGTGCACACTGATCTTTGTGGTCCTATGAAAGTTCAAAGTTATTATGGTGACAAGTATTTCATATTATTTGTGGATGATTATTCAAGGATGATGTCAGTAATGTTTTTAAAAGAAAAATCAGAAGCTTTTCAAATGTTTAAATGGTACAAGGCTAGAGTTGAAAATGAAACAGGAAGACAATTGAAATGTCTTAGATTAGATAGAGGAGGAGAGTTCACATCTAATGAGTTCAACCTATTTTGCAATGATCATGGTATTAAAAGACAAGTCTCTACACCGAGAACTCCACAGTAGAATGGAATAGCTGAAAGAAGAAACAGATCTATTGTGGATTGTGCTAGAACATTGATGATTGAGATAAAAGGTTCCACAAACATTTTGGAGAGAAGCAATAAGCACAACTGTTTACACCTTGAACCGAGTTCAATTGAAGAAAGGTACTTTGAAGACACCTTATGAAATCTGGTATGGCAAGAAACCTAATGCAAGTTATTTAAAAATATTTGGAAGTAAATGCTATGTTCATAAAGATGATAGAAATGGCAAGTTTGATTAGAAAAGTGAAGAAGGAACATTTCTAGGATATTCTTCTAGAAGCAAAGCATTTAAATGTCTGATCAAATCATCTAACAAAATAGTAGAAAGTGCAAATGTGAAAATTGATGAATTTGCAGAAAGAAATGATGAGGGAAATTCCAAAGAACTAGAAGACTATGATGAATTTGTCTATGTGCAACCGAGAAGTTCTACCGAGATAATTGTTGAAGAAAATGAAGAAAATATCCAGTTACTGAGTGATGAAGAAGATCATACAGAACCTACCGAGCCTGTATTAGCCAAGTGTGTCAGAAGACACTGTGCACCAAGTCAGATTATAGGAGATAAGGATGATCCAGTGATGACAAGGAACAAACTGAGACAAAACACATGTTTGATATCTAAATTTGAACTGAGAATAGTGAAAGAGGCATTTAACAGTGAAGATTGGATAAATGCTATGACAGAGGAGATTGATCAAATCAAGAAGAATGACACATGGACACTGGTCCCAAGACCGAAGGACAAAAATGTAATCGGTACAAAGTGGATCTTCAGAAACAAGCTAAATGAAAAAGGTGAGGTCATTTGGAACAAAGCAAGACTAGTTTTCAAAGGTTATGCCCAAGAAGAAGGAATTGATTATGGTGAGACTTTTGCACCTGTTGCTAGACTTGAAGGAGTAAGAACATTGTTGGCATATGCTGCTTTCAAGAACTTCAAGGTATATCAAATGGATTTCAAATCTGTATTTCTGAATGGAATATTAGAAGAAGAAGTTTTCATTGAACAACCTGAAGATTTGTTGAAGACAATAATAAAGATCAGGTATGCAAATTGAACAAAGCTTTATATGGTCTGAAATAAGCACCAAGAGCATGGTATGGAAGATTGCACTCTTATTTGATTAAGATTGGTTTTATAAGGACAAGTAAGAACAACAACATGTACATGAAGAATGATGAAAATGGAATACTAATCTCAGCCATATTTGTTGATGATATTATATTTTGTTGAAATGACTCTTTATGCAAGAACTTTGGAAATGAAATGAGCAAAGAATTTGAGATGTCATTAATCAGTGAGATAAAGTATTTTATAGGTTTACAGATACTGCAAATGAAAAATGAGATTTTCATTACCCAATCCAAGTACATAAAGGTAATCTTGAAGAAATTTGGAATGGAAAATTCAAAACCAGTAAGTACTCCTATGACTACCAACTGTAAACTATCAAAGAGTGATGAATCTGCATCTGTTGATGAGACACTCTACCGCTCCATGATTGAAAAGTTGTAATATGTTGTTCACAGTAGGCTAGATATAACACATGCAGTAGGTATTGTTACAAGATTGTTTGCAGATCCTAAGGAAATACACATGACAGCAATCAAAAGAATTTTCAGATACTTAAAAGGCACTGAAGAGTATGGCTTAGTATATCAAAAAGGAAATGATTTTGATTTAAAATTTTATACTAATGCTGATTAGGCAGGCAACATTGATGATAGGAAAAGTACAAGTAAAGGAGCTTTCTTCTTAGGAGAAAGACTAGTGAGTTGGCTTAGCAAGAAACAAGGATGTGTTTCTCAGTCAACAGTAGAAGCTAAATACGTTGTTGCAACACTGAATTGTACAAACATTCCATGGATCAAACAACTGTTGGAAGGTATAAATGAGAAAGTTACTGAGCCAGTAACTATATTCTATGACAATACTAGTGCCATTAATATTTTAAAGAATCCTGTTATGCACTCTAAGACAAAGCACATATCTATCAAATATCATTATCTTAGAGAAGAAGCTCAAGAGAAGAAAGTGGTGTTGGAATATGTTAACACAAAGGAGAAAATAGCAGATATCTTCACCAAGCCACTATCAAAGGACACTTTTGAATATCTCAGAAGTAAGTTAGGGGTCCTACCCCTAACTTCTACTCACTGACTGAGTTTGGTGAAAGCATCAATTCGATGACTCTATTGAATATCTTTTGGGGAGTTGATGCTAGAGTGATACACTTTAGAATGTTTTTCTGAAAGTGTAATGGAATTAATATTGGAATAATACAGAGAATGATATAGGGAACATAAATTGAAGATAAATACTCTGACTGAGACTCAGTTGATACACAACAGCAAGAAATAACTTCTTACAGAAAGAAATTATGTTTTAGTTCCATTCTTTTTGGCATTGTTGTCAAAGGGGGAGAAGACTATTATGGGGGAGAAGATCTACCAAAGGGGTAGAAGACCTGAGAAGACTGAGAGAAGACTACAGATTGAAATAAAGACTGAAAATAGAAGAGAAGTCTAATGTATGTGGGAGAGCATTTCAACATTTCAGAATCACAACAATCTAAATCTTTTAAAGGTCAAATCAATTGGTTTTTCCATCAATGCCAAAAGGGGAGATTGTTGGCAATATTGCATTATAACAGACAATGAAAGATTGTTGACATTTCAATAAGGATATTGAGAAGGTTGTTGATGATTATGGACATAACTGATTAAAGATGTTTTACTATCCTGATATTATTATTTTGTCATTGATGTCAAGAAATTGATTTTCTAATTCAGTATGATGTTGCCATATCTTGAGAAGTATGATATGAAGATTATAAAGAAGTTGGTAAAGACACATGAAAGAATATGATGAATAAGGGGATAAGTTATTCAATGGGAAACTCTACCGAGTCAGACAATGATGAGATCTTGATGTTTTAGATTGTTTTAACATCATACATATGTTGTAAAATGTAAAGGTTAATACTATACTATGTTATCAAGCAAAGAACCTAGTTGGTAAACCCTAAGGAACCTAGTCGGTAAACCCTAAGGTTATCGCTATCGGTTAATGAAGGCAGAATGTCTACCGAGTGAAGTTTAATATTCACCGAGTTGTAACCGAGCTATAACAGAATGCATTAAATGTTTACATGTGATATTTAATGAATGATGCTGATGAGCTGGAGTGGATCAATGATTGGTAAGCCGTGGAAGTAGTTTGTTAACGAATCTAAGGCAATGGAAAGTTGGCAAGAAGATCTATAGCTCAAATTGAACCACATTACCCTAACACAAGTTCCAAGGTGAATATGCAAGTTCCAAGGTAGGGTAAAACATTTTCAGATCGAAAGATACATTGAACCTGGACAAGATTGAAGATATGATGGCTATGATTGATCATGGGAAATTGTGATCAATGAGATTAAGTGGTTAGAAGATTGTTTATAAATAGGAAACTATTGATAAACAATTTATGCGGGCAAGTGTATGCATAGGGATGCTACATAGTGATTATTGAGCACAGAAGCTTGAAGACCTGTTAGAATAACAGAGTATTGATGCCCAACAGATAGACAAGATTAGTTCTATGTCTAGATTGTATTGAACAAATAGGAATCTGCTTTAGCATTTTAGATGTGAAGTTGTGTGAAGTGATAGGAAATCTCTTAGCCGAGTGTACTTAATAGTCTTATATGTAAATCCTCTAGCATGGTGACATTCTGATTGAGTGTTTGAAATCCTTTGACAAGGTCACTTCTAACAAAGTGAAGATCCTAACAGATCTGAGGGAAATCCCTTAACCGGGTCACATCTAGCAATGTGTTTGTAATCTTTAACAGGATTTTCTTTTAACCGAGCATACTCTAGAAGAGTATATTTCTTAGTGGGTCCAAAATCCCATAGTGGTTTTTCCCTATTTGGGTTTCCACGTTAAATCTGGTGTTATGAGGTTTATATTGTCCATATGCTTTTGAGTTTGCATGTTTGATAGTTTTTGGTTATATGATTGATATATGTGTTACCGAGGTTGAATCTGATGTTTTTATGGATGATTAAGTTTGTATGATTCACCCCCCCTCTCATCTTGTTGGCTATTGGATCTATACTTATATTAAGTATCAGAACTATCACATGATATACATGAGTTATCGTACAACATATTGACCCCGAGGAAAGTGACACTACCTCATGTTTTGTGTTCATTATCCTTGGGTTTATACCTCGATTGGGGGCTAAATCCTAGCGATAACATGCTCCCTCTCTTCTCTCTCTTGGGTGTATCCTACCTTAAAGAAATCGCTCCTAATAAGGCGCGTGCGATCACTTTAATGTGGGGGCATACACTCCGCTCATAGTTTCCTTCTTGTGATACTTAGAATTACTTAGTGAGCTTTATTTTTCTTTTTAATCTTTAGTATCCTTGCTCTCATGACTCATAGTGAAGGGAGCTTTTCTACTTGCAGTCATGGTTCCCCCCTTCTCGATCTTCCCTTTTACTTTTCCAATCAAAGTCGTAAGATCCTAAGTCCACTGGGGGCTTGGCACATCTTGCCTCCTTGACATGGTGAAAGTATTTCAATCTTGTTTCCTTGAACTTTACCAGTAGTATTGGCATACGCTTATACTCCTGCTAAAGTGGGGGATAAATTTAGTGTCACAAAATTGTGACCCTAAATTTTTTTGACTACATTATGGTCCTCACGCATCTATTTCGAATCCTCTAGATTGATCGGAGACTAGATATTTCTCGGCTTATGGAAACAACTTCTTTCTTGGCCTCTGCATCACCCCATCCGCATTATACCTTGGAGAAAGGGGTAGGAAAGGGGCATGGCGCCCCTATCCCTACCCTATTTTTGGGCAGGACCCTTCCTAGGGTTGCATTATTGGTTGTACTTCGGGTGGGAAACTCCCCCATTGTTGGCCCATGCCGAAATTAAAATCCACCTAACATGTATTTAAGGGGCATTCATCCTCTCATTTGCATGAGTTCAATAAGTCAGATGAGTGGGAAATTCACAAGCGAACAAGCATTCAAGAGCATTCAAGCATTCTTTCTAGTGTTAAGCATTCTCAAGTCTCCCTTCAAGGCTAGGTGTTGCATTCAAGTCAAGGATTCAACCATTGAAGAGGAGATTGATTTCAACATTCAATTCTACACAAGCATTTCTATCAACATTGCTACTACAACCTCCCTTGAGGTGATTTACAATTTAGTCTTTCATTTACATCTACTTGCAAGTACTTTCTTTCATTACTTGGTTAATTCCAAAACTAGGGTTTGACCTAAAGGTAAACCTCGAATCCCAACCCATTTTCATCTCTTTTCTATGTGTAGGTTGCAGGTGCACAACTGTACTTTCAGATTTGGTCTTCATTTGCAGAGGCGCAAAAGCCCTTTTCGTTTTGCGGATTTTTCGGAGGACCGTGTACATTCCCGCCACAGTCCAGGCAAATTTTCCTCAAATTTGCAGGGCGACTTGGTCGCGACATTTTATTATCAGATCCAGGTGCATAGCTTCATCTCATATTCCGATCTCAAGTTATAATTGATTCTTTATCACTTTTGCACTACATAATTCAATCAACTTCCTTTCCATTTCAAACAAGAAAGAGGGGATCAACTTAGCATACCCAATTCATTCAGAATTCAATCTACCATCTTTGTGTGGAGAGATTGAATCTAGTGAATTATTCTCTCCCCTTTCTAATGTAATGGTGAAAAGTCCTTGAATGGTAATAGATAGCGAAACTCTCATCTCTCTTTGAGGAAAAGGGTAGTTTCCTTTTTGATTTATCATTCACCATTTTCCCACCATTACATAGACTAACCTCACTTCATGGTTGTAATTGATATGATGACTATGATAGTGTTTGGTTGTTGTGACTACCTTCTTCTTTGTTTGTGATAGGGACGATTTCATACCACTCATTAATGAGAATGATATGACATTGTGATTCCCCTTCATTGGTGTGCCTATTTTATGATATATGTTGTTGTACGTGTGTTGGTGGTGACAGGTTTGCAGGCACTAGACATCAACTCCACCTGGCTTCACGGTTCTGAGCCTGTCTTTATCCCAATGTCAAGTTGATTAGAGGCACGACATGAGTTCATTCAACACATTCTAGGTGTGTGAAATCATGTTAGTGTCATGTGGTATGTTTCTCAACCTTTTGTTGAGTTTCCTTGTGAGTTGTGATTATTATTATTCATTAATGTTTATTTTATGGATTTATATTTTATTGGTGCTTTTATATTATTACTATTTTAATTATTTGATGGTTTCATGTTTATTTGAATATTTATTATTTGAGCCTTTGATTTATTAGATTTATTATTTATTTATTCATTCATTTATTTATTGTTGGGTTATTTATTTTTTAATTTATTGATTGGTTATTTATTTGATATTATTTATTTACTTACCCCTTGTTATGATAGGCCCTCTTGGGAGCTGTGATTGTGAAGATATTATTATTGCTTGCTTTTTATTTATATTATTTTGTGGTTTAACATTTATTGGGCATTTGATTTAATAATTTTATTTATTAACCCTTTCTATTTTATTTATTGATTAATGGGCTTATTTATTATTGTTTATTCTTTTATCCATTTGTTTAATTATTATTTACCCTACCTATCCTATTTTATGATTGGTGGAGAGTTTTGGGTAATTTAAATAATATTATTTTATATTATTTTCACCTAGGTTTTGGATATGATAGTTGTGATATATTATATTTAATTATTTTTTATTAGTAAACATATTTCATAGTTTTGAATGAAGTTATATTTATTTAGCTTTCTGAGCATTGTTGTGGGTTGGCTTGCTAAAGATTATTTTCATTATTGCGAAACTCTTGATTTTGGTTTGGATTTGAATTTGAAATTGGAGCTTGGATCTGGGATTGCATTTCATCAAATTTCATTGTACATTTTTTGCTATTACCAGGTCAGAGGTTTTATCCTTCTTTGCATTTATTTTTGAAAAGCTTGATTGCTGAGGAACTAAATAAATTAATTATAAATCTAGTGGATGGGACTATTGTATTATTTAGCTATAATTTTTGGAAATACTTGCTATGAATTTTTTGGGTTTGGAGTTGCTAGTATTATTCTAGTTTTGTAGTGATTATTGTATGCGTAGCAGAGCCCTGTGTATGCGTCACAATGTCACAAATGCATTGTTTAACCTGTGTGTGTGCTACAGTAACTGTCTAAGTGTCGTGAAGTGTCGTGAATGCATTGTTTAGTTTGTTAGATGTTCTGCAATAACCGTGTATGTACCACAAAGTGTCACGAATGTGTTTCTTAGCATGTTAGATGTTCTACAATAATTATGTATGTGTCGTAGAGTCGTAAATGTGTTGTTTAACCTATTAGATGTTCTACAATAGCTGTTGTATGTGCGACAGAACCCTGTGAATGTGTTGTAGAGTATTGTAAATGCGTCATTGATTTTGTATTGTTGTTTTGGCCTTTTTGAGTCTTTTTCTAATTTTGTTTTTTGAATTTGTATTTTACTCCAGATGTTGTTTTTGGTTTTTATGATCAATGTGGATTATCGATATTTTGTGATTGAGCAAGATGTATTTTCCTTTCTTGAGTATTTGTGTTTTCATGTGATTCCAGCAAGATGATGTTGCCTTGTTGTATGGGGGTTGTGATTATGACATATGTTGTTCATGTCTTTAGAATAACTTATTTATCTATTAACCCTGGCTATCTGGTTATGATTTCTTTGAGAGCCCTTGTGTATGTGATGTGTATATTTTACCCTAAGGTCTAGGCACATGCTAGGGGGAGTGGGCTTCCAAGTGAGTGAATGGAGTCATGAGGATTAGATTGTCAGGTTACTCGAGGTCTAGACCACCAGGATAGGTCGTTGGAAATTTATTGTGTAAATAAGTGATAACATAATTTAATTAATCCCAAGAGGGATGGGTTGTAGTAAACCACTTAACAAGATAATAAATAATTGTGTGGTGCCCATACTGTGTCCCTAGAATGTTATTATGGAATCGGAAAGGGTTTGGGAAGGCCTTGGTGATCTAGGTAAACCAAACTCCTTTGATATCCTCAAAGGTTGAGATAGCTCTGCATGAGTATCACAGATGTTGAGATAGGTTCCTAGGTTCCCATTATTGTTTTACGGTGATGGCATGCATTGACACTCCTTTCCTACGTGCAGGTCCTAGAACCTTAAGCTTTGATTCATTGAAATGCCTCTAGAGGTCTTATGATTTATGTCTTATGCTTTTGGTTTAGCTTTGTGTTTTGGTTGGAGTATCGCTATGGTGGTTTTGGTTATGTTCTTTGGTTTTTAGGTGTTAGCCTAGATCTAGAGTGTGTGTGGGATCTTGTGTCATTCTCCATAGCATGAGGGTGGTTCCTTATGGTTTCACATGTTCAGGTGGTTGATGCCTTTTTCTATTTGGATTCTCTTCATTGGATGATTTAGTGTGTGGATGTGGATTCATCATCTCTTTAACTAAGGATGGATTCTTGGAGTAGATTGATGTATTATGATTCATGTGGCTTTTACACTAGTAAGATTAATGATTCATTGTATTTGTAGATTGTAAACTTTGTTCCTTGATGCAAGTGGATTTGGTATCTATATGTAATGGAACATGTTGTTATATTTCTTGTTAGACTTATGTTGCATCTTGGATAATGATCAATAAAGGAAATAAGTAATTGGATTAGGATTCATGGTTGTATAAATGAAATTAGAGTATATGCATAATCTCTTATTGTATTTATCATTGGAATGGTTATGCAACTAGAGTTATAATAAAAATGTTAGAAATGAGAAATATGAATATTTGGTATTGGTACTCTTAAAATGAATCTAAGGAATAATTAGTAATTTGTATCGATGATAGCTAAATTAATAAATGGTTCATATATTATTGTAAGGAATAAACAATGAACCGAAATGTTGGAATGATGTAGATTATAGTAGTAGGTTTGTTTTGGTTATGTTCTTATGTTACTTAAGTAATGGCATTACGTTGCCCTAGGGAATGTTCATTAATGTGTTGTATTTATTTTCCCTCGCATAATGAGTTCATATGATTATGCTTAAGTAGATTATATGCATGTTGGTATATGGATTTTTAATGTATAGGAGTATTCTAGTTGCTTATGTTGCATTAGTAAATGACGTTTTTTTTAAAACTTATCTCTATTTGTATATGTTAATTAGCTATAATTATCTAGGGTAATTTGGCAAGCATTACAAAGGGCTCCTACACCTTAGTAGACACATGTTTACCTTGATAAAAAACACAACCCATATATTCTCCACCTCCTCCTCAGTGTCATCAACACACTCCTCCAAAATAATACCTTTCTTCTATTTCTCAATTGCTATTAGACTTTGAGATTTGTCATTAAGAATATGAAGGCCCATGGCACTATTATGGACAACATTCTTGTTGACACTAACGACTATGTTGAGTTTATTATGGACCTTGTAGATAGAGTTTTCCAACATACTAATTCTCTCCTCTTGGTCCATTTTCATGTATTTCAAAACCATTTTTACTACCTCAATTAATGCCAACACCTTCTTTGAGTCATCATTATCCACACCCTTATTACTACACTCTATAAAATATCCATTTTGATAGAAAGGGAATCCAATATGTCTTTAATGGTATTGATTGAATAGATGAACCAATTAGACAAATTGGCCTATCCTTCAATATATTTCTTAATTATAACTAAAACATCCTCACTATCATCCATAGGAGTGTTGCTAAGGTAATCATCCTTAGCACCCGTAGGGGACATATTACCAGCCTAAAAGCCCACATCTTGAAACTCCTATTTACCCACAATAACTTCTTCAATACTTGGCTTATCAAACTTTGGATAAAACTCTTTACCCGCACCCTCAATATCTTCCACCTGCACATTACCCTTGCTAAGCCTTTTCCATTGTTTTCCCTTCATGGATTTGCAAGGTCTAGAAAATTCTTCAACTTCAAACTTTGGTTAGCCTTAGGCCCCTTCCCCTTCTCCACCTTCATAGGATTATCGAAAACTGGACTAGTTTTGTCACCCTCTAGAGGGACATACTCGACCTCATCACCCTTAGTAGAAGAACCATCAGACTAGGAAGGCTTGGGAATTTTCATAACTTCTTCGTAGAGGTATATTTCTTCTTGTTTCCAATATGGAAAATGTGAGGTAGGAATTAGGCATAAGAATCATAACACAAATTAGCCAACCACAAAGCATAAAATGTTATGAAATTAACCCCTAACACAAACAATAGAAGTACTAAAACAAAACACTTAAAACAAACACAAACCAAACTCAAGTGCTTCTTCCATGTTCTTCCATTATTCTTCTTTCTCCTTCAAATGTGTGTATGTGGATCTCACCTACAAGATGCAATTGATTTGAAAGAAAAATGGATGGCAAAATGAGATGAGATTGATAACATAAGGATACTCAAAATCTATGGTTGTCATTAATGATTGAAATAAGGCTCAAATTATAGGAGAAGTGATAAATCATCAAATTGGAATGAGAAATTGCAAGAAGAAATTTGATTTGAAAATAGAAATGATTAGATGACAAATTATTAAAAATTCATGACAAGTTGCTATGCAAAATAATGACAAACTGAGAGCAATTTGTGCCTCTCAATTATGACAAGTTAGAGAGGAAAAAGTGATATTTTATTATGATAAAATGGAGAAAAAATAGCTCATTGATTTATGACAAAATTGAGCATAAAAGAGCAGCCAAATTAGTGGAGAAAAAGGTGGATGAAATTAGGAGAGAAAAAGGGTGAAAAAAATTAATAATTTTTCATTTATTAATTTATCTCACAAAAAGACAATTAGCCAATTAAATAAAAAAAATTGTGACATGAGACATAGGGTAAATGAAATTCATTTAACCTAAAGAGAGACGTTAGTAAGGGATTTAATGATTAAAAAATCATGAACCCTAAGAGAAAATAAATAAAATAAATCAAAAAAATTCCATGATGTGATAAACAAATGATGACGACCGTGATCAAAGAGATAATTGACAAGGACCAAAAGCTGATTAAATTGATAATGACAAAAAACAATGACAAATTGATCAAAAGTGACAAAGGGATTGATTTGATAATTGATAGCTAATAAAGGATCAATGATTGATTGATCTATATTCACAAGGATTGATGACTGATTGAGACCGATGACAAATCAATCAAATATTGACAAAAGGCTGATTTGATAAGGATTGATTAATAAAGGATCAATGAAGACCGATGACAAATGATCAAAATTGATAGCTGACTAATGATTGAATATTGGAAATGATGCAAATTGATCCAAATTGACAATTGACCAAAGGATGATTGATACTACAAATGACAAAGATTTAGGACAAACCCTAATTGACATGGATTAGGGTTAGAATGATGTCCAATTGATATGATGTAAATTGATCACAATCACTGATTAAGAATCAAGATTGATATTGACGAGACCTAATCTAAATTTGAGAAGATGGAATCGAGTAGGAAAAAATACAGAGGAATGACACAACATTGACAAATAATAAAGATCGAATGTGCGACATAGAGGAAAGTGTTAATAAGTGTGAAACCCTAAAAGAAGGTAACATGAACATGTTAAAGTATGACACCACAAGCATCGACCATTTTTAGATGCCTACATTTTGACCCTCTTTGAGACAATGTGATAGTGAGCGTTATTTCAAAGAACAATCAAGAATAATGCCTTAGACAATGACAAGGTATAAGGATGCCCCCTTGAGGAATTAGATAGAATGTTTTTTAAAAGAGAGCAATTGATCGACGATGATGATAGGAAGCCACTAGTTCTGACGGAATGAAAATAAAAAGTCAAATGCAAAAGGTACAAGCATTACAAGGTGAAACAGACCACAACCAAAACAAGGAGAGGGTGCACATCCATCTAGGTACATCAAAAGGCTATAAAAGGAGGTGAAAGGGAGTGGAAATGACTCTTTTTTACTTTCTAATTTGGTGGATTTGGAGCTTTGGAGCTAAGGAGATTGATTCAAGATGGTGAGCAGTCTAATGGAGGAGCATAGGGAAGTGATTGGGCTGGCGAGACCACCACAAATAGGAGCATGGATAGGAGCAACTTCATCCTTAGGATATAACAAAGGTCAGAAGGATAGAGAGAACAAAATAGTGATAGAGACATATTTTTTCACTTGATTTAGACACTTTTTGCTATGATGTACTGATCCTGGGGGGCATACTTGAGATAGACAGTCTGATTTTGTACTCTAATACTTTATATATATGTGTGTATGTGTGTATACATTTATGTGTTGGCAATTGACACTCATCCAATGGATAATAATGCATGAATAATGGTCTAGGGTTGTCATTGATGGCAACTCTCGTTGGAAATCCTATCTAGTAATCATGGATTTTGATATCCGGAAGTGAATATGATTCAGTGACAGAAAATCGGTATTTCAAGATAAGCAGTGCACTTTTGGTCCAGAATTGTTGCGGTGATTGCGGTGGTCGGATTCATGTATGGGTTGATAGGGCCGACATGTAGAAGTCATTTTGACATCTTTTGATAGATCCACATATGTTTTGGTGATCCGTTCTGAGTCGACACTCAGTTACACATTACATTGCATATTATGCTTGGCCAACTGGATAATTATTTATTTTATGATTGTGGATATATAAGACCGATGTAGAAGATCTTTTTGTATGATGATATGAGCAAATAGTGACCGAGAAACCTCTTGGCATAGTTTCACATGCACATTCTTGATCTGGTAGCTGACTGAGAAGCAAAACAAAGAAAAGTTGCAGGTTGTCACAGTTAGATTTCCTGCACTTAACTGGAACTCATCCAGGCATTGTTTGATGCTATTTTGGAGTTCAAACATTGTAGTTATCATTGTAATTGATCTGTAAGTTAGTGAGACTTCCATATTGTAATTGAACCTTTGGTTCTAGGCAGTGTGCCTGAATGCAAGCGCATTTGCCTCATGTAATATTTATGTACTCCTGATCATAGTATATGAATATTGTGGGTTCCAATTCCACCGTAGTTTTTCCCTTTCCGGGTTTCCACGTAAAAATGTTGGTGTTATGATTTTGTGGCTGATTATCTTGTGTTTCTGCATTTTACTTTCTTGCATTTTCTTCTGTTGGTCTAAGAATAAGTTTGAAAGTTTATTAATTGGTGGAACAATGATTCACCCCCCCTCTCAGTGTTCCTTGATTCCAACAATATGTATGTATGTATGTATGTATGTATGTATGTATGTATGTATGTATATATATACATATATACATACATATACACATATGTATACATATATGTATATGTATATATGTATACATATATATGTATATATATATATGTATGTATATATCTATATGTATACATATATACATATATGTATATATATGTATATATGTATGTATATATGTATATACATACATATATATGTGTGTGTGTATACATATGTATATATACATATGTATGTATACATATATACATATATACATATATATATATGTATATACATACATATACATATATATACATATATATATATGTATGTACACATACATATACATACATATCTATATGTATATACATACATATACATACATATAGATATGTATATATATACATATGTATGTATATGTATTTATATACATATATATATAGATATGTATGTATATGTATGTATATACATATATAGATATGTATGTATATGTATGTGTATATATATACAGACATACATATACATACATACACGTACATACATACATACATATTACATGCAGCTATGATTATGATATGCATTTCATTTTGTCTATTTTCGTATGATTTTGTGCATGAATATTTGATATGTGATGTAAAAAGTGAACTTTGATTTTGTTTTCTTCTCTTTTATGTAATGCAATGAGTAATGATGGTATGAAAATGTTTCATTTTGTATTTATATGATGTAATGAATAATGTTAATATGTAGATGTGCTAACCAATGAATGCAAAGTGCAATTGTATTTGGCATACTAGAGTACTAAACCAAACTGACTACAAGGATTGATAGAAGAAATGTTAGTAAGAGGAAATTAGACAAAGAAATATTAGTAATGAATAAAAAATTTCTTTCACAAATGCTAATAGTTGGTGAAAACCTTTATTTGATATTGCAGAATGAATGAGTCACACCATGACACAGAAAGTTAGCGTGATAATGTAGTCCCTTTGCATAAAAAAGATATGTCAAATATAAGGAATGGTTCAACCACCCTAAGTTATTATGTGTGTCAAAGGTTGAGGTATGTGTGATAACCAAAAAAGTGAATGTGACAACACAGACACCCAAGACATACTTGCCCCAAAATGTTATGAAACATCACACAAACAGAAAATAAAACAAAACAAACAAAAATGACCATGAGCCATCTTGGCCACTCTAAATCACTCAGTAATATCATCAAGCAACATAGGAACACGATCAAATATAAATCAATGAAAGATAAGACTCGCAAATCCAAAAAAGTAAAAAAGCCATTATGATCTTGTTGTTTGTTGGACCTCAAAAAATTTGCCAAATTTTGAGGGCCCAAGTTCAAAAATTTTCTTTATAACACTCAAAATGTACCCTCTAGAGTAAGCCTAAGTTGTTCAGTTTGAGAGCCTATATTTTTACACATATGAAGTATCATGAAAAATCCTCTTGGGAGAGTGATGAGAACCTATTGGATAGGTCGTGTGTCCATGTGTAGCCTCCTTGGATCAATTGTGATGTGTTTTTTAAGTCATTGTTTGGAGGTCCAAAAGTTGGTTTGCTAATTTGCAACAATTAACCTTTCTGAGTAAGCCCTCTTTGAGGCATTGCATCTTTGCACTAGAGAATATTAAGCCTAACTGTTAGTTGTCCATGATTCTCTGCAATTTTTAAAAGCCTTGTGTCAATTTTCTTGGTCCTGAGAGTTTGTTTGATAAGTTTTCAAAGCCCATTTTGTTTGCAAAAAGTTCAGTTTTGCAAACTGAACTGTGTCATCTATAGTTTATAGCCTCACATTTGAATTTTTATTTCACACCCTGTTGACCTGCACATCAAAGTGATTTTTCTCTATGATTCCCTATATAAATTTATATGAATTGGCTAATTTGTAGCCCCCCAGCTCATCATTTGATGATTTTTCAAGGCTCGTTCCAAATGAACTTTTTCAGGGTTTCACAATCTGCATTTTCATATTTTCAGAGAGGGCAAGTTGGGAGATTAAAATATTTCACATATGGTGAAATCAAATCAAACTCTCTTGCACACCTATTCAAGGTATCCAGATGTATCAGCTCACCAAGTGGCATCTCCTGAATAGAGGTTTTATATTTTTTTAGCTCAGGATTTGAATGGATTTTAGGTTGATTTAATAGGTGCATTTTCATAAACAACTGAGTACGAAACTTCAGAGCTTAAAATATTTTTCCTCAAGATTCATAATGAGCATTTGTTTGATATTTTGGATTCTTCATATGATAATCTACCAAGGTGCCAATTTGTAGGCCTTGACGAGGTGATTTGGTTAGTTTTTTAGCCTAGTTTCGGAGGCTGCTTGGGTTGTTTTGGTCAAAGTTTAGAAGTGTTGAGTGTCAAGTCAAATTTTTGCCTGATGAAATTTCCAGGTCCATAACATATCTAGTCAGTGTTCCAAGGCATTCTCACCAAGTCAATTGCCTGGAAATGAAACACAAAAGAGGAAAAATATATTATTTTGAACCCTTTTGGATTTAAATAATATTACCACATTGCCAACTTCACTGGTGTAGAGGTGAGCATGAAATTAGTTAAATTATCCATTTAATTTAATTGAAGGTTGCTCAGGAGGTTAAATTTAAAATGCAACAAATTTAGGTCATTTTCATAATGATTTAAATGTCAAAATTTGTATTTCCCCGCCTTTTGAAAACCCCTAGTGGGCCCATGAAAACAAGCTTGGGAGCATAAAAAATGTATCATTCAAAGGGTCTTCATAACAATCTACCTGAGTGAACAAGAAAGGGGATGAGAAAAGTAAATTCCCCATTACCCTGCGTTGTGGGAACAAGCTTGAGGAAAGGCATGCGGGGAAAGCAAAGTCTTTAAAAAATTCTTATGCCAACTTCAACACCACCAAAATTGTAGTGAATGCTCTCATTCTATAACTTCATCTATTACCCACAAATGTTTCCCTGGATCCAAATGGCGTGTATTTAGTTTCAACCAATGGCTTATTTTGATGCTTAAAATCATTTGAGGTAACTTTGTTGTTAGTGGAATTTATTTTGTCAAAGATCTGCAACAAGATTATCTCTCATAGGGATAAAAATAATTCCATTTAAATAATTCTGCAACAAAGAGGTAAAAGATGTACAGATTAGAAGGCTATATTCCCTTTCCTAAGACAAATGATTTTACTAGAGGTAAAAAGCAGCAAGTATTTTATTGACAAAGGGAAAAATTCTTTCCCAGAGATGTGCAAGAATGAACACTTTTTCAGAAGATGCAAAAAAGGTTAAATAACTAAATGCTAAGTAAAAATTTCCATTACAAATAAAGGAGGTGAAATGTGAAGATATTTTCATCAAATAGTATGTGCTTATGTGAAAGACAAGGGACAACATAATGAAGTGTCTTTACTTGAGGTGGATATTTTCACTAGGGAAGGGCTATTTTTCAGGTATGAAGGTGTTTTCACCAAAGGAGGTAAATTTATTTTACCTATTCAAAGAACTATATATTCCAAAGTTGGCCCCTGCATACAAAGGAGAGCTCTCTGAGCCAAATTATGGAAGTGTCTCCATCATGCTTAATTTGGGAAATATGGAAAGAAAGGAACCGTAGGCTATTTGAAGGTAAAGCTAGAAATTAGGAATCAATTCTGAATTCAATAGATTTGGCAATAGTGGACTTAGTCAATAGCAGAACAGCCTTTTCTTTGGATCATCCTAAATTTTTTTCTTCATGGGATGAGAATATTAGTCAAAAATGGCAAGGAATCATTATTCCCTCATATTCTCGCCATAAAACCAATGAAAGAAAAGATGCAATTTGGTCCCCCCCAAAGCCAAATTGGGTGAAACTAAACTTTGATGGGGCCTCCAAAGGCAATCCTGGCCCTTTTGAAATAGGCTATGTTATTAGAGACCAAATAGGAGCAATTATCGAGAAAATGGCAAAACCAATCCCTCCAGACACCAATAACATAGCAGAGTTCACTACTCTACTACTAGGCTTGAAAGACTGCATCAACCATGGCCTCAAAAATGTTTCAGTGGAAGGAGACTCAGAGATAGAAATTAATGCTATAAGGAAGAAGAAAACCCCCAATTGGAGGCTTCAAGCTTTATTGGAAAGAATCCTAGAAAATTTGAACAGTCTTGAACACTTCAAGGCAAAACATATCTATAGAGAAGCAAATGAAGTGGCAGATACCTTATCAAAAATAGCAGCTCAAGGCACCTTTGTTCATTGGTGGTCTTAGGGCTTTTAGCCTATTGTTAAACTAGATTGGGCAAGTTAACAAGACTTGCTCAGACAGGGTTCGGAATGCTGCTTGCTAGTAGATTGGCGACCTGTCTCTTACTTCGATGCAGACACTCCTATCTCACTAAGTGCCTCTACTCGCCAGGTTTCTTTCAGAAGGATAACGGATTTGAGACTCAAATGTCTCCTTATCCATGTGGACCCTCCAGTGCTACTCACAGTCAAATTGATTCTAGGTAGCACTCATTTGAGTAGGGATGAATATCCAAGAGATAACACCAGTATCTCCTCCAAATTCATGGCTTCTCTGCTAGACTAGAAGCTACCCAAGCAATCGGTTTGGAACCTCACCAAGGAACTCTTTCCAGTGGAAATTCTTCAAGATTTTCAAGAAGTCTTGAATAAGGCCCTCCATGACTCTGGTGAGCCCAGACCAAGCAACCAAATTCTTTTTAATGCCCGCAGAGAACTCATCAAATACTATCCATTCCTACTAGACCTAAGGGTGAAGAATTGGATAGGCATAGAGTATTTGCTAGTGCAGGTTTGAGCTATCTCAAGTGGAGATTCTTAGGAAATGACCCAGAGGCTCAAGGAAAAGAGGAGGATCTTTTCCAATTTGCAAGGCTGAACGGAATCCTGCCTATGAATGTTGTAGAAGCAGAGCCAAAACCAGAGTAGAGCCAAAACCAGAGTAGAGTAGAGGTGGCTCAAGTAGAGGTCGAAGGAGCATGGGTCGTGGCCGAGGCATATCAGCAAGTAGAGGTCACGACCGTCCTAGAATGCAGCTACCACTATTGGCATTTTTGATGTTTATGTTGTGATTGTCATTGATGGACACACACTTGCATTAAGATCCTCTTTATATGTATGAGTTAGAGCACAACCGGTATTTGTTTCAATCGGTATGTTGCAAGTATGTTGTATTATAGTCATTAGACTATTGATGTTTTGCAGAATGTGTTTACCGATCTAAAGCGGCATGTTGACCTCAAGCGGTACGAGGGATTAAAGAAGCATAACACATTTTGACCAGTCTTCATTTTTGTCAAACCGGTAACCGGTATTTTGTATGAACTGGTAATACTCTGTGATGAGTTACCAACCGACACTTTGTGATGAGTTATCAATCCACTGATTGTTTGATGGTGCCAACACACTGGCGGTGCTTCTTGTGTCGTGTTACTAAGTATGGCTAGATTCATTGAACCTAGGAAATTGAAATGTAATCCTATTGGACCGACATGAAATCAAATTCCTTTAAAAGGACATCATGTCTGGGGTTTTAGGTTGTTGCTGAAAAGGTTTATGTTGTGACTAGGTTTTAAGGTGGTTGAGGAGTTGAAAAGAATATGAATGTGTAGAAGAATGAAGTAATGCAGGAGTGCATTAAGAACGAGCTATCAAGGATCTAATTGAGCAGTCCGTGCTATTAGATAGATCAAACACTTGTTGATTACTCACATCTTTGACAAGTCTGTAGCCCTTAACCGGGTAGGCCCAAAAGCCTTTTGTAAAATCCTCTAACAAGGTGGTTCACCTCTGTGAATCTAAAATCCTCTAGCAAGGTAGTCCTTGATCGGACTTATCTCCTAACATAGATTGAGATTCCTAATAGGATCTGTTCTGGTGAAGAACATTGTAAGACCTTAACTAGTCTGACCTTAAGCGGTCTGGTTTCTATTCTGCAAATAGTGACTTGTGAGTTCCATCTCACCGTGGTTTTTCTCATTTGGGTTTCCACGTCAAATATCTTGTGTTATGGTTGTATTTCTTTTGTGGGTGAATGCGTTATTTGCATTTTGGTTTGCATGTGTGATAACTGGTATGTCTGTTAAATTGTTTTACCAGTTTATCTTTAGATTGTTTAAGTGTTTAAGTGCAAGATTTTTTGGTATACTAATTCACCCCCCCCTCTTAGTATTCATTAGCCACAACCCGACCTCCCCACTTCAAGCTAGGCCTTTCTATTGATATTTCTTTTTGATTACTAGATACTCAATTATATTTGTATATTTCTATTTGGCTTTAATCTTCATGTTTAAAAACTTTGGTTCTAGGCAGTTGGAAACCTGCCATTATCATTAATAGTCCGTTTGCTTTTTCTAGACTATTAAACTTTTGATGGCCTAGAAAAATGGCTAAACCATAAGCCTAAAGGTCTTAAGCTCTTGGTGGGATCTTTGTGCTCTCTAAGAGTAGGTGTTTTCTAAATGTCTTGGAATTCAGCGATTAACCTATGTATTTAATCAAATTAATATAAATCTAGCTTTGCCTTTACCAATAAAAAAAAAAAAAAATTTAAAAAACACAAAAAGTCAAGACAACTAGAGGGGGTAATTTTTATTTTTGGATCTGAGGTGGAAAAGTGTGTAATTGACAAAGTAGGATAGTATGCTAAAAATAGAAAGTCTTGGACAATGGGAAAGAGTTTGAGCTTGATAGGTTGTTATAGGGAGATTTTTTTTTCCAGATTTTCAAGAAATTTTCAGCAGGCTCAAAGTGCAAATTGAGGACAAAAAGTGGGAAAAGATCCAGATTTTAAAAGTTGCAGAATCCAATGTGAGGGTGTAGATTTTGAAGAAGGAATTTAAAAATCCTCTTAGACCAATGAGAAGCATTCTAGGGCTTATCTAGGGTTTTGTTTTTCATCTTCTTATTCTTTTCTTTTCTCACTCCAAAAGAGGTTCCAGATTTTTCCAGATTTTGGCTCGAAGTGAGTGATGTAATTTTCTTGTGCAGGGTAGGAATAAGACTTAGCTTTTTTGACATTTTCATATTTCTGAGTGTTGTAACTATATTTTTTATGACATTGTGCAAACTAGTATGGAATGTTAATGTTCTAACATGCTGTGATGTCTCCTAGAAATGTCCAGTTTTCTTTTAAATCAGAGAAATCAAGGGTTTTAATGGTTTTTATCACACACTTGTTGTGATAAGTGTTTGGCTTGGAGTCTCATGCTCAAGGAGCGTGTTAAATATTTATTTCAAGTAAATGTTAGAGATCATTGTATATTGTTAGGATCAATAAGAATGTGATCAGTATGTTCATTTGAGGCCTTGTCATTGTAATGCAATAATATTTTAAGAGTTAATAATTTTGTGTTATATGTTGTTATCTTGAATGTATGTTTCATTTTATGAACCTTTGAGTTAATAAAGAGATACCCTAAAGATTACTTCTATGTGAACTCATAAGGGAAACCAATGTTTAAATCTGAAAATCAAATCTTATTCTAAGTTTGTAGAGGTTAGTTTTAAGAGTAGGTTTAGTGTAGAAACTCATCCCAAGTATTGAGTGATAGATGAAAAGTTGGGATTGTAGCCAAATCTATGTTTCATACACTTTCCTTGGTACATTCATATTGGGATATCTACTGCGATATGTAATGTCATGAATGTTGAAAGTTGTAAGTCATTTAGGCATTACTTAGGTGTACCCAGCTTGGTCTTGCAGAGCCAAAATTGTAGGAGATTTCAATCTTGTGATCGAATCTCATTCGTTGGCCAAATCCTATCCTAAGTTTATTGATGAGTTAGTGGCTATTCCTGTAGGACTTAGAATCTGTTGATTTGGGAACCAACATTGTCAAAATTGATAATGTTTGTTTGATGAAAAGTCAATCATGTCGTTTGGTTTTAGGGAATACAGTACCCTGACTAAGAAAGGACAAGTCTAGTTTTGAGTATACCACACACTATATAAGACCCATGATAATTAAAAAAGGACCTGATAATGTTAATTTTGTTTGATTGATATGACAATTTCAATCAGTTTGAAAGCTTTCTTGGTTGAACAGTTCATCTATTAATGTGTGATTCCTTAAGTGCAGTGTTTATCGTGTTTCTGTTAGATGTCTATCTATGTACAAGAGGGACAATTTATTAGTGAAATGAAATGAAAGTGATTTGCTTTTGGATTTTTGGTGTTTTCCAATTTTTAGGGTTTTTTGAACTTTTTTATTTTTTTGCTGCTTTTTTCAAGGCTTTTTACGACATTTTTGAATTATTTTAAGATGTTTTTCAAATTTTTGGATTATTTCAGGTCATTTTTCAATGTTTTTGGATTAATTCAAGACACTTTTCAATTTTAAGTGATTTTTTCAGGACTTTATTTGATTTTTATTGGTTTTTTTAGGACTTTATATGATTTTTATGGAATTTTTTAGGACTTTATGCATTAATTTTCCCCTAGTGTCTAGCAAGGAAAGGAATGTGGTGAATGGATAAATAATCTTTCTAGAATGTTGGTGGATAGAGAGAAGATAGAGGCCATTTATTATGGAGATAAAGTGGATGCAATTTCCAAGGGTTATCACATGCAATGGGATAAGGGACTGGATATGACAATGTGAAGCAATGGAATGGCATGAGGGACATGCCATGAGGTTTTTGAAACCATGTTTTGTATTTTGCATCCTTATGGTTAATCAAATCAAGGGATGAAAAAGAGTGTATGGATGGTGATATGATATGGATAGGATAAGCAAGATAAACAATGGATAAGGGATATGGACTGAAGGTTGTAATAGACTAAGAGATAGTGATAGAAGACTACAATAAGCTAAGGAATATGGATGAAAGGTTGTAATAAGACAATAGATAAAGACCAAAAGTTGTGATAGGCTAAAAGATGTGAATGAGATGCATGACGTTCATGATGAAGGAACACAAATGGACCACTGAGAGGGGGTGAATAAGTGGTAACTAAAAATTGATCTTTCTAAATAATCTAAGTTTTAAAAACAAAAACCAAGAATTCATAAGAAGAGATATTAAACTCATTAGCACACACAAAAGGAAAACCTATAACACAAGATGTATGAGGGAAAACCACAGTGGCAAAAAACCTTGATGAGAAATGTTGCTAGAGTCTACTGCTCTAATTTAGCCTCATAAGAAAAAGTATTTGTTTAAAACATTTATGGGCACAAACCAAAGGAGCACCAACCCCTATCTTTATGGGCACCAACCCATAGCTTTATGGGTTCCAACCCAAAGGAGAACCAACCCCCTATCTAAGCACCAACTCAAATGATTACAATAAGGAAATATTTTTAGCTACAAGTACAGTACCTTGTTCCAGATGATGTTCTGCAACACACCGTGTTCTCTACACATGAGAATGATTCTTCTCTTTTCTGCTCACAAGCTATGTCCTCTACTCTTTTCTCTCTCCTATAAATCCCAACTATCTACCTTCTGCTCTCTTCTTAACTCTCCACCCAACTCCCTGATCTGTGTACTGCACTATCCTCTTTTTCTACCCCACTCTATGTGTATTAGTTTAGTTCACACAACCATACTCTTCTGACCTTAGTACTCTATTCTCAAGTCTCTTCTGTCTTTTGTCTTCTTTTCTTGGTGCATGTTACCCGCTGTGTTTTCTACATACTCTATGCTTCCTCCCTGCACCTTGTGTTTTCCTCTACAAAATTATATGCAGTATATACACTTCTGCTTCTTATCTTTTCTGCACATTCACACCTCACACACTCAAACTTCTATGTTCTTCATGTTTGCACCTTACTACTTTTCTGGCACAACTCTCTTTCACTACTCTCAAATTTCTACACTTTGTTCTGATATCTTCTTCCTTTGTCCTCTTGATTTTATTCAGTGTGTCTACCCACTATTTTTTTCACACACTCTATTCTCCCTTCTCTACTTTGTGCTTCATGGCTTCTACTTTCTTTCTATTAGATAGTTCAAAAAACTAGAAGACAACTGAGAGGTGGGTGAATCAGTTTTAATAGATTACTAGAACTATTAGCAATTTAAACTTTAATACTGGAACCCAAAACATTAATACCATAATAGTAGTAAAACCAATTAAGCATAAACAATAATCATTGAATAAATACCATCCACATGACACCAAGATTTGTATGTGGAAAACCTGGTAAAGGGAAAAACCATGGTGGGAAGCCTACCCACAGTCAGATAATACATCTGCAGTAAGTATGTGAATTACAATTGAGGGGCCTCCACTTGTAGGAAGGCCAACAGCCTAGAGCACACTGCTCATCACAAAAGGAGACTAACTGACTACATAGAAATCTAGACTACAATCCGAAGAAGTGTTGAACTACAAAAGATAGCATCTCATGTGCCTGAGTACAATTTCGGTTAAGCTCAATACCGGAGGACTAAATCCTCTTACATAAACCCAATTCGATCTCCAATGATCGACCAACTCCTCTGCCTGAATGATATTAAACATTATTCGCACATTACATTCCTTGCCCATGACTTCTAACAATAACCATGATGATCTACAATGATATCTTACACCTATATATACAAGCCCTCAACCATAAACAATTAGGTCGACTACCAGATAATAAACCATTTACATAACTACAAACCATGTCATCCTAAGGCCAAACAAATAATATCCAACACATAAGACATCCCTGAAATACATCAATAGGTCCTATCCACATGTTACATTAAAGTTGGTCCATAACCTAGATCAACCGAGACCCAGTATAGGTCCATACACTACAATAATGATCTCCATCTACCAAGTGTTGAACATGATCAACAACAATATCCAGAAACTCCACCAAAAGCTGCACCAACACCACTTATGCAATTCATCAAAGATCTCCACCAAAAGCTTTGTCAGTGAAACCCTCGCCGGAACTAGAAACTAAGCTTCTAAGCAAGCAGGATAGCATCCAATCACCAGACTGAAACCAACTGAACAAATATGAGCATGAGTATCATGAACAAACCAATTCTATCACCAAACTATATCAAAGCCTACTGGATCATGTCGGATCCAAGTTAACTAGAAACCACTCAACCTACCAAGACCAGAAGGGTGTCGATAAAGCATTCAAACAACCAGTGTTGGCATCAATGACAAAACATCAATGCAAAACATAATCAGTTCCACCAAATGGCCAACAATCTCCCCCTTTGACATTGATGGAAACACTAGATGTGAAAAACATCTAAGTACCAAGAAATGTCAAACAAGTCTCCCCCAATGGAAGACAACCAACAATCTCTCGCATATAGCTCTGACTATCAATATCTCCCCCTGTGAATAATATCTCTATAAAGCTCTAAATTTCTCTTCCTTTTTCACAACAACATCACTCATTTTATTTTTCTTTTTCTTTTTCACTTTCTTTTTCTTTTTCACATCAATATCAATCCCCCTTTGACATCAGTGCCAGAAATATGACAAAAATATCAAAGCAAAAACATAAACCACTGAATCACAAAGCTAACTACTCCCCCTGAGTAGTAGCAACCCACATTAGTGTCAGGATGAATAGTATCTTTGATAGTGCATGCCAGACCAACGCCAAACTGCATCAATCAAGTCTCTACCAGAGGGGCATAAACTCCCAATCTATCTCTCAGGTACTCAAATGATTCCTTGGGAAGAGGTTTAGTGAAAATATTTGCAATCTTCTCTTTAGTGTTCACATAAACCAATCTAACTTCATTTGTTTCCACCTTCTCCTTCAAAAAGTTATACTTGATAGATATGTGCTTTGTTTTAGATTGAAATACCAGATTCTTTGATATATCAATAGTAGCAGAGTTATCACAGTGAATAACTACCAGTGCATCACAATCCACCTTTATATCCTTCAACATTTGCTTCATCCATAAAACTTGTGTATAGTTAGTAGCAGCAACAACATACTCAGCTTCAATAGTAGATAAATAAGTACATGATTGTTTCTTGTTGATTCACGAAACCAACTTCTTTCCAAGAAAGAAAGCTCCATCGGAAACGCTTTTTCGATCATCAACATATCAAGCCTAGTCAGCATCTATATATGCACATAAAGTAAAGTTATCATCCTTGGGGTACCACAAACCATATTCTGATGTACCTTGCAAGTATCTAAAAATCCTTTTCACCACCATCTCATGATTTTGTCTAAGATCACTCTGAAATCTTGAAACAATACAAATAACATTCATAATGTCAGGCCTAGTCTGAGTCAAATGAAGTAGACCTCCAATCATAGATCTGTATCCTATAGGATTTACTGGTGCAGAAACATCTTTTCTTGTTAATTTCTCACTTGTAACCATAGGAGTACTTGCCAGTTTATAAGCTCCCATACCAAATTTCTTCAACAATTCCTTAGCATATTTAATTTGACATATGAAAATACCTTTGTCAGTTTGAGTAATCTACAAACCTAAGAAAAATTTCATCTCACCAATCATAGACATCTCAAATTCTTTCTCCGTATTCTTATAAAATTATATGCATAACTTATCTTCACCTCCAAAAATAATGTCATCAAAAAATACTTCAATAATCAGTATATCATCATCAGTGATCTTATAATATAAATTACTGTCAGCACTCCCCTTACCAAGCTTCAAAAGATATTTATCCAACCTTGCATACCAAGCTCTAGGTGCTTGTTTCAATCCATATAAAGTTTTCCTTAACCTGCAAACCATATATATATTATCTGATAGTGAAAAAGCATCAGGTTGCTCAAAGTAAACATCCTCATCAAGATCCCCATTCAAAAATTCACATTTAACATCCATTTGATAAACCTTGTAGTTTTTATAAATAGCATAGGAAGAAATAATCTTATAGCTTCAATCCTAGCTATAGGTGCAAAAGTATCTCCATAATCAATTCCTTCCTTCTGAGGATATCCTTTACAAACCAATCTAGCCTTATTCCTTATAACTTGACCATCCTCATTCAATTTATTCCTAAAAACCCATTTAGTTCCAATAACATTTTTATTTTTAGGTTGGGGAACCAAGGTCCATGTGTTATTTTTCTCAATCTAATCTAATTCTTCTTCCATAGCTTTCAACCAATATTCATCTTTACATGCCTCAATTACTGATACCAGTTCAAATTGTGAAATTAAACATACCTCATTAGTTGTCAGTCTTCTTCTTGTCATCACTCCATTGCTCTTATCCCCAATGATCGGATCTTCTGAATGATTCAATCTCACATATCTAGGAGTCCTCTGACTTTCTGTTCCTCTTCCCTATTCTTTAGTTACTGTAGAGCTTTAAAACTTTTAGAGTAACTGCTTCAACTCTCTATTCTAATAAAGGTTCTGTCGGTTCAGATATAAGAATTTATACTACCAGTTCCTTCTCATAAACTCTGATTTGACTTATGTTCAACTCATCTACTTTGACATTAGCACTCTCCACAATTCTCTGCAATCTCTTGTTATAACATCTATATACTTTGCTTTCATTAGAATAACCAAGAAATATGCCTTCATCACATCTAGGATCAAATTTGCCAAAGATATCATCTCTCCTGATATAGCATTTACTACTAAAAATTCTGAAATACTTAACTATAGGTGTATTGCCAAACCATAATTCATACAGTGTGTTACTGGTTTCTCCTTTGATATGTACTCTATTGAATGTATAAATTGTTAGACAGTTCAGATAACTAGAAGACAACTGAGAGGGGGGGTGAATCAGTTGTCACAAATTACAGGAACATTCAGCAATTAAAACTTTAATACCGAAACCCAAAACAATAATACCAAAATAGTAGTTAATCAAATTAAGCATAAACAATAATCACAGAATAAAAGCCATCCACACAACAACAAGATTTGTACATGGAAAACCTGGTAAAGGGGAAAACCACGGTGGGAAACCTACCCACAATTAGATAATACTTATGTAGTAAGTATGTGAATTACAATGAAGGGGCCTGCACTTATAGGAAGGCCAACAGCCTAGAGCACACTGTTCATCACAAAAGGAGTCTCACTGACTACATACAAATCCAGACTACAATCCAAAGAAGAGTTGAACTGCAAAAGATAGCATCTCCCATGCCAGAGTACAATTTCGGTTAAGCTTAATACCAGAGGACTAAATCCTCTTACATAAACCCAATTCGATCTCTAATGATCGACCAATTCCTTTTCCTGAATTATATTAAATATTATTCGCACATTACATTCCTTGACCATGACTTCTAACAATAACAATGATGATCTACAATGAGATCTTACACCTATATATACAAACCCTTGACCATAAACAATTAGGTCGGCCACCATATAATAAACCATTTACATAATTACAAACCATGTCAGCCTAAGGCCAAACAAATAATATCCAACACATAAAACATCCTGAAAATACATCAAAAGGACCTATCCACATGTTACATTAAAGCCTGTCCATAATCTAGATCAACCAGGACCAAGTATAGGTCCACATACCTCAACAATGATCTCCAACCACCAAGTCTCGAACATGATCACCAACAACATCCTAAAACTCCATCAAAAGTTGCACCAACACTAGACCAAAACTAGCTGACAAAATATGAGTATTAGAATCATGAACAAGTCAATTCCATCACTAGACTATATCGGAGCTTGCTGGATCATACCGAATCCAAGTTAACCAAAAACAAATCAACCTACTGAGACCAGAAGGGTGCTAGGTATCCAAATAGCAAGTGTTAACATCAATGAAAAAAAAACAATGCAACACATAATAAATTCCACCAAATGGCCAACATAATCCGCTATGATTACTGCTTCTCTCTAGTAGATATGAGGTAGACTAGCTTCCATCATCATTGTTCTAGTAGCATCCAGGATAGTTTTGTTCTTCCTTTCCACAACTCCATTCTGCTAAGGTGTTTGGGGAGCAGAAAATTATCTTCTTATACCATTTTTGTGACAAAATTTATTAAACTCACCGAATGTGAATTCTCCACCATGATCTGATCTCAAACATTTAATCTTCAATCTTGTCTCAGTTTTCACTTTAGCCTTAAAGATTTTAAACTTTTCAAATGGTTCAGATTTTTCTTTCAGAAGTGTAACCCACATCATTCTAGAATAATGATCAACTATTAGCATGAAATATCTATCACCTTGAAAACTTTTAACTCTAGGAGGGCCACACAAATCAGTATGAATAAGATCAAGAACGTCATTTGATTTGTCTTGTATACTCCTAAAAGAGGTTCTGACCTATTTACCCATTTGACATTATTTACATACCAGATTATAGGGCTTCATAATCTTAGGTATATCCCTAACTGCCTTAGTTGAACTAATCTTCACAATGCAATCAAAATTCATATGACATAGCCTTTTATGCCATAGCCAACTCTCATCAATCTATGTAATCAAACATGTCTTGTCACTGGAGTTTAAATGAAATATATTACCTTTTGTTTGTGTACCGGTTGCAATCTCCAAACTAGATATGTTAATGATTTTGCATTTTCCATCCTTGAACTGTAACCGAAATCCCTTATCTACCAATTGTCCTACACTCAAAATATTATGCCTCAAACCTTAGATATAATAAACACTGTCAGTATTGTTCTTACCATCCAATGATATAGTTCCTTTTCCTTTGATCATACATGCTTTGTCATCTCCAAATCTAACTAGACCACCATAAAACTCTTGCAAAGACATAAACTTCCCTTTATCTCCAGTCATATGATGTGAACAACCACTATCAATTACCCATTCATCCTTGTCTTCAATTTTAGCGGCAAGCGCCTTCTCTTCCAATGTCAGATCATCTTCCTTGATAGCCAATAACACCCATTCCTTCCCATTTTCGGATCCACTAGCAGAGTCTTCTGTCGGTCCATCATCAAAATCAGTAATGCCTTCCTCATCCGCTATGTAGCATGATTTGTTTCTTTTTTTCTTGAACTTATACTTGTTTTGATATCCAGGATTAGTTTTAAATGATCTTCTAACTCTTTCTTCAAATCTTGAATTTTTTTTAGGACATCTAAATGCAAAATGACCAATCTTATTGCATGCAAAACATTTAAAAGGTTCTTTTCCTTCATACTTACTTCCTTCCGATCCTCTAGGTACTCTTCTAACAAATAGTGCTTCAAGTTGCTCAAACTCATCATCTTCTCTCTTCATATGTTCTAATTCCTTTGCATACAAAGCTTTCCAATCTTTCTTGCCGGTTGTAGATGTAGATGCATGAAAAGTAGGTTCAGACTTCATAGCTCTAGAAGGTCCAAATTCTTCAAGCTCAAAAGTAGATAGTTTCCCAACCAAAGTATCTCTATTGACAAAAATGTATTAGCCAATTTTCTCAACTCATTAATAATAGTAGCCTTCACTTTGTATGTTGGTGGTAGGGCTCTCAAGACTTTAGAAACAATTTCATCTTCACTCAGAGTTCTACAACAACATTGAATTCACACAACAATCTCATTTACCCTTTCCATGAATGCAGTAATCCTTTCATCTTCTTCCATCTTCAGGTTTTCATATCTCACCCGGTAACCATCAAGTTTAACAATCTTCATTGTAGGGTCACCTTCATTAAGAGTCTCCAACTTATCCCATATAGCCTTTCTAGATGATTTGTGGGTTAATCCCATTATTTGCTGATCAGAAAGTGCACACAAGAGGGCTTCTCTTGCTCTACAATCATTCTCAAGCTCCTTGTCTAGGTTTGTCGGAGGAGGATTGCCAGATCCTAGATTATAGGGTGTGATACTATTCTATGTGATCTCCCAAATCTCCTTGCCAAGACATCTCAGATGAGTCTCCATCTGAATCTTCCATACTATTTAATTTGTTCTATCAAGCCTTAGAATATCCCTTCGAAAGATAGCTCCAGAAGAACCGAATGAACTTGAATTGTTAGTCACCATAGGATCTTCCTCAAGTAGTTAAGCTTTTTGCAGAGAGGACCAAATCCCTGATACCAATTGTTAGACAGTTCAAATAACCAGAAGACAACTAAGAGGGGGGGTGAATCAGTTGTCATAGATTACCAGAACCATTAGCAATTTAAACTTTAATATTGGAACCCAAAACATTAATACTGGAATAGCAGTAAAACCAATTAATCATAAACAATAATCATAAAATAAATACCATCAACATGACACCAAGATTTGTATGTGGAAAACCCAGTAAAGGGAAAAACCATGGTGGGAAGCCTACCCATAGTTAGATAATACTTTTGTAGTAAGTATGTGAATTACAATTGAGGGGCCTGCACTTGTAGGAAGGCCAACAACCTAGAGCACACCGCTCATCACAAAAGGAGCCTCACTGACTACATAGAAATCTAGACCACAATCTGGAGAAGTGTTGAACTACAAAAGATAGCATCTCCTATGCCTGAGTATAGTTCCAGTTAAGCTCAATACCGAAGGACTAAATCCTCTTACATAAACCCAATTTGATCTCCAATGATCAACCAACTCCTTTTCCTGAATGATATTACATTATTCGCACATTACATTCCTTGACCATGACTTCTAACAATAATCATGATGATCTACAATGAGATCTTACACCTGTATATACAAACCCTTGACCATAAACAATTAGGTCAGCCACCAGATAATAAACCAATTACATAATTACAAACCATATCAGCCTAAGGCCAAACAAATAATATCCAACACATAAGACATCCTGAAAATACATCAATTGGTCCTATCCACATGTTACATTAAATCTCGTCCATAACCTAGATCAACCGAGACCTAGTATAGGTCCATATGCTACAACAATGATCTCCATCCACCAAGTCTCGAACATGATCATCATCCGGAAACTCCATGAGAAGTTTCACTAACACCACTTATGCAATTCATCAAAGATCACCAAAATCTCTATCGGTGAAACCCTCGCCGAAACCAGAAACTAAGCTTCTAAGCAAGCAGGATAGAATCCGATCACCAGACCGAAACCAACTGGCCAAATATGAGCATGAGTATCATGAACAAGACAATTCCATCACCAAACTATACCGGAGCCTATGGGATCATGCCGGATCCAAGTTAACCAGAAACCACTCAACCTACCAGGACTAGAAGGGTGTCAGTAAAGCATCCAAACAACTAGTGTTGGCATCAATGACAAAACATCAGTGCAGCACATAATCAATTCCACCAAATGGCCAACACTTTATTTTCTACACTTCCCAGTTCTTTGCTTTCTGCATAGCAACACCTTCTTCTCTAAGTGCCTCTGTGTAATGCAGATGTTTCTGATTTGCTTTTTTGTGCTCTATTTTCTATACTCTATTCTACATATTCTTTTTTTTCTTATCTTCCACTCCTTTCTGCACACCTACTCTTCACTAGCATAATTCACACCCCTCTATCTTTTCTTCACACTACTCCTCTCTTTAATCTCCATCCACAACAAAACCTATTTTTTCCATTCACAAACTTATTGCTTGCCACTGTAAAATTTTGGGTTCGACACCTGCTCACCACTATGTTTTCCATACGTACTATAGCTGCTTCTTTGCACCCTGTTTCCTTTTTTTATTTTCTTTATTCTCTTTCTTTTCCTCACCTATTTGCACACCTCCTACACACACTAACTTCTTCTAGCTTCCTCTCAAGTCAAAAAACTCCACTTAGTGGTAGTCACATACTACATAGATTTTCCCTCCAAAAAGATATTTAAAAAATCTTCTTGAGCCCTTAAACAATCTGCCTTGTCTCTGCTTTCATATTTTCAGCCCTTCTCATTAAATGTTGTATTTCCTTTTTGCTCATCTATCTCAATGATCTGGCTTGTCCTTTGCATACAACTTCCACTTAGAGAATAGCTTTTCAACTGCAATTTCTACCCAGCATTTACTTCTTTCCTTGTATGTTGTGTAGATTAAAAGATCTTTGATGCATATCTCTTTCAGATGCATAGCTTAGTCAATCAAGGATTTGTCCACCTAACCCTAATAAATCACTCAGTAACAACATAGATGGTGGGACCCATCATTATTTCCCCATTCTCACAAATGGTCTACATGTAAGAGGTATCCATGATGGACTCGTGGGCAAAGTGCTAAATTGCCAAAAATACAGGTGGTAACCATAGTGTGTTATCCTCATCATCTTTGGGTCAAACTTGGTCAACTATCCACATGGCCCACTTTTGAGTCAGTGTTGTGAACTACTTCTATGTTGGTATTGGGTGAAATACACATCACATTTTTAGCATCGCAAAATATACACGATCAATGGGCCCCACATACCACGTAAATGAGTGGAGTTGTGGAATTAACACAAATGAGCAATTTTGACTAATCATGCATTTGTGCGAAAATCAGAGCCATGGATCTTACCAAAGATGCACAACAAATGGTTGGGTAAATACCCATTGTTTTCTCAACATCACAAAAGGTACCTAAGGGACGATGGGGCTACCTACTTATCCTTGTGGTAATAAACATATTATGTTGTGCAATCACTGTCACACCTTTTCCAGAGTCAAGCCAGTTTGCCCAGTGCATACTCTATACTTAACTAGCTTTCATGTATTGTTGTCACTATTCTTTTCTCAACTTGTGTGAACCAAAGACACCACCAATTCTGTCATTCTAACCTTCATCTGGGATATTTCTGCACACATAGTGGATAACACCATGTGATTATTGTACTACAACAACACCTTGCCTTTGTCCTCTATAACCTAATCTATTGATCTTCCTCTAGGACATTTATCATCCTACATCTCTATCCCATCCATGACTTCAATTATTGACATCAATGATAATCTAATGCCAACACATGAAGATCAAAGGTGGAAAAGAGAATATGGACATGAGAGACGATAGGATAATGGAGGGTATGACAGGGGTACGATATGATAGGATGGATGAAATCTACCCCCAAGTATGGTATGCATGAAGTTCATAGATTATGCATGACACTTGTTTTCTAGGTTTTCATCATGGTACTTGCACAAGGAGCTTGTTTACCAGTTTTTCACCAGAGGATGAATGATTTTTCTTTACTCATTTTGTTTTGACATTTTTTTAATTTCACACAAGGCACCTGTTTGCAAGGTTTTCACCAAGGTGATGATTTCTTTGTTTTTTTATATTTTTTGTATTTAAACTTTTAATGGAAAATGGACACATGATAGAGGATGGAAGAAGCACTCAAGCATCTTGTTGTTTGGTTAGTAGCCTTGGAAAATGGACCATAACTATAAAAAGTATGCTAAAAAACATTGGTAGGCTAATGACATGGAAATGAGATGGGACTAAGGTAATGCTTTAGGCAAAATATTGGATCAGAGGAATGAAAGGATGGAAGATATGCATTGGATAATGGATAGGGTATTGGAAGAATTGTACTTGAGCAGATGAAAATGTGGGCAAGATCAGCATTGCCACACACTTTGAGGGGTGGTGGATTGATGGAGGAAAAGTGGATCTTAGATTTTGAGATTTGGATGGAGGAAAGGCTAGGGATTTTGTTACATAAGGACCCAAAATAGATAAAGGAGGTGATGGAGGAATATATTTGAAAGGTTTGCATGGAGGAATAGCAATTTTGGATGCTAATTTTGATGCTTCTTTAGAATTTTGTGCTTCAAGTAGCTGCTTAGGAATCCACATTGTTTTTTATTTTTCATGCTTTTGTGTTTCATTGGAATGAATTGCTTGCACAAGTGCCTTAGGAACCCATATATATGGTGACTTTTCTTTTTCAGAAATTGACCTTTGTGGACTTTTGGATTTTTCTTTTTCTTTTTGGATCATATTTTTCTTTGTTTTGACATGTCAATTAGATGGGACATGTGGAATTATGACTTTAATGCTTGACATCCAAATTTCTTAGAGGGGGAAAGGAAGTATAGATGGATAGGAATGATATCATAGTCATTTGGATGGATAGAAGTGTCTTGAAGATGTGTGCCTTTTCTGACCTTGAATAGGGGACGGAGGGATATAAGGACCTAAAATGGATGGAAGGAATTAAGGGGAAGGCATATTTTGGATTTAGGTTTGATAGGGATACCAACGTCTCAAGGAATGTCATTGAGGCTATGACCATTGAGATTTTATTTGATATGGAGGGGTTCTTGCTTGTGAAAGTCTACCCATTTTCCTTTACAAATATTTTAACCTGTAGGATACTCTTTTCTTCAAGAAGAAGATGCAAGTCCATTATGAGGTGAATATGATATGAAAGAAATGATGGGATCATGAAGTGGATCAAACTTGACCAAAGTGGAGGAACCCATTGTGCATGAAGTTGATTCATGAGCATCTTGCACCAACATGTTAGAATTGTGAGGGGGATCAAGATCAACAATAGGCTCTTCATGAGATGGAATGGGAGGAATAATGGGATCATCAAAAGAAAATGAGATCTTGGAGTGTATATGGAGGAACAAAGGAATCTTGTGGAGGATTTAAAGGAATGATAAGGTCTTGTGGTGGACATGAATATGAAAGGATACTTTGATCTTGACAAGGAGGAAGACCATTGGATTCCTCTTTAAAGGTGATCTGCTCTTGACTTTCAATGAGATGACTAGGAAGAATGGAAGGGATATCTTGACCTTGCTTAGGGAGTGAAAAGGGATTACCTTGGACATGGATAGTGGGATCATCAAAGGAAATGAGATCTTGTTCAAATGTAGTATGAAATGGAAAATCTTTTAGGTCATGATCTTGATCTATTTCAAGACTTATTTATTCATGCTCTGGATCATCCTCTTGACATGGGGTAAGAGATTGGATATGCATGGAAGATTCTAGAAAGAAATCAATGTTTTGAGATGAGGAAGATGAAATTAGAATGAGATTCTCTAAAAGAGAAGCACCTAGTGGCATTGAATCTTGTATTTTTAAATTCTACAAGGGATTTGCATAAAGACATAGATTAGCATGTATTTTTGTTGCAGACAACTCTTCGGAGGATGCATTATTAGGTGTATCATTTGGAGGAGATGGAAAAAATTTCTCTTGTGAAACTTTGGGAGATGAAGAAATGGGAGGAGAAGTGGTGGCCACTTCAGGGTCAATTTCTTGGTGAACTAATGAGTCATTGCTAGACATGGGTTGAATTTATTGTGCAACTAGAATTTTTATCTCTTGTTCTAAAATAAGATTCAAGACTTGGTTGGTTTGAACTTCTTGTGGGACACGATTTTCTTACTCACATGCCAAGGCTAGTTGTAGGTTTGTGTCAATTAGGAGAGATCAATGCTCAGGACATAAGGCCATTTCTTCAACAATGCATCTGAATAATTTTAGAGGTCTCCTTAAAAATAATTGTTCTAAAAATTCCACAACCTCAGGTTTATCTAGTGCCTCATCAATTTCAAATTTTGTGTCTAATTTTTCATTGGAATATGGATCCTGCTAAAAAATTTGATGGTGATTGAGTTTAAATATAACCAATATTTGGATGAAAGACAAGTTGGCCATTTGACAAAGGTCCTTGTTGGAAGTGACCTTGACTTTATTGATTTGAACCAATGAATGTGTCAATGTTGATGAAACATTGCTACACTCTTGTTGCATTGGCATAAAATTTGATTCAAAGTGTGGTGGTGGTCCCAATTGAATGATTCCATACTCTAGTAGCATGTTTGTAGGTGGATCACCATTTGGATTAAAGTTTACTTGTATGATATTGCCTTGTTGTTGGGTTGGATATAATTTTGATTTCCTTGATTAAAACTTGATTATTTTGTGTTATTAATTGGACCAACCATGGGTTGGTATTCAAACTTTGTTGTATCATAGAAGATTGGAACCTTGTTTCAACACACATGCCACTATGCTACATTTTTTAGGATTTTAGGATTTTAAGGATGATATATGCATATAATGGAATTGCAAATGTAATCTAAGAGGAAAACAGTTCAAGTTAGGTTTTTGGAATGACAATAAGAAGCAACTAAGTGCAGCTTTAGAGGATGATAATGCAACTTGTGTTTGGACTTTTGAATATTTGGGTAAACGTTTCAAATGCAAATCTAAAGATGCAACCTTGGGAAATTGAAATGAAGCAAGACCTTAAAAGGGCAAAAAGACAAAGGACAAAATGATTTTAGGACAAATGACAATGTCTCACCTATTGTTTGGATACTAAGCTAGGGGCAGTAGTATCCAAACTTCCACTATTGTTTGGATACAATGTCTCACCTGTTCTTTGAAATGAAGCCAAGACATTAAAAGGGAAATCCTCTTGGTCTAGTCCTGGCATTATTTTTGATAAATTAGCCTCTTTTTGGGATTTTTCTGGCCAATTTCTCGAGGGGGCATGCATATATGTTGTCACTGTCTGGGGCATATGTGTTCTTTGTTCTTTGAAACAACGCTCATAAGCGCATTGTCTCAAAGAGGGGCAAAATGTAGGCATCTAAAAATGGTCAATGCTTGCGATGACATACTTTAACATGTTTGTGTGACCTTATTTTAGGGTTTTTGTATTTTACTAGCACTTCCTCTATGTTGCACATCTGGGCTTTATCATTTGTCAACATCGTGTCATTCTTCTGATTTCTCTTCTTATTTGATCCTATTTAGTCGTTTCAATTTGGGTCTTATCGATGTCAATCTCAATTGTCATTTCACGATCGTGGTTAGCTATCAATTTCATATAATCATCATTTTTAATCATAATCAATTCCAATCAATTCTCAATTTCATTTCACCAACCATTATCAATCAATTATCATTTATCAATCATCAATCGATTTTCCAACAATCATTTATCTTTGTCAATTGTCCTTGTCATTTCAATCATTAAGATCAATCTTCAGCATTCATTTCAATAAATTTTAGTTAATTTGTCAATCATTATATCAATCAATAAATTCAATCATTAAATCCTTATCCTGATCATGTTAAATATTTCACGACATCATCTTGATTTATGTCTCTCTTAGGGTTTAATAATTCTTTAATTATTAATCCTTTAAAAATATTTCTCTTAGGATAAATTAATTTATTCATTTACCCTGTGTCTTGTGTCACAATTAAATACTTAATTTAATTGGATAATTAGTATTTTATGAATTAATTAATAAATAAGAATTAATTAATTAATATCGTCTAATTCCTAATTTCCACCTCATTTTCTAATTTTCTAAATTCAATTTCCACCTAATTTTCCTCTTCTAGTTTCTCCTACTTTTGTGCTTCCTTTGTCATAAGTTGGAAGCATGATTCTCTCATTCATCATAAGTTTTAAAATAGAAACATGCCATAACTCTTGACATAGAAACTTGTCCTCATACCTTGCATGGGAAATTTGTCATAGTCATGACATAGAAGATGTCATAAGCCTTCTCTTTTCAATTCAATTTTCCAATTTCAAATCAAATTGCCTCTAATATCAATTTCATGCTAATTTTGTCCTCTCTCCAATTTATCTATAAATTGGGTTCCTTTTCTCAATCATTTTGGGGGGAATCAGACACATTTTCAAGTATCCTCGCATTGTCAAAATCAATCTTGCTTCATGCTTTTGCACTTGTAGGTGAGATCCACACAAGCCCAATTTGGAGGAGAAATAAATCCAATGGAGAGACATGGAGGAGATGCTTTGATGTCTTATGGTTTACATTTATTTTTGAGCATCTTGTCTTCATACCTTTATTGTGTGTATTAGGATTACTTTCATTGCAATCTAGTTAGGTGGTTGGCTAGTTTGTTATTGTTTTGATGTTTTCCAGTTGCCTAGTTATATTTTTTGGTGAACCCAACGCGAACATGTTAAATCTGACAATTTTGTGAAACTAATATTTGCATGCAGATTTTTGGTGTTAATATATTGTTGCATGCAGGGTTTTTGGACTAATCTAGTGTTGCATGTAGGTTTTTTGCACTAATATTTTGTTGCATGCAGGTTTTATGAGAGGATCTAATGTTGCATGTGGGATTTATGGAGTCTAAACAATTATTTTTGCAAGATTTATTAACATGCAATGAAAAACAAATCTTCACATAGTTTAATTAGAGGGTTTTAATGAACAACAATTTTTTACATAGCCTAATTAGGGGGTTTTGATGAACAATTTTTTTTCACATAGCCTAATTATGAGGGTTTAAAATTAACAACAATTCCTCACATAGCCTAATTAGGAGGTTTGAATTAATCCTACAATTCTCACATAGTTTTAATTAGGATTTGGATCAAAGAACAACAACAAAATTCACATTTCATACATGCAAAGGGTTTAAAATGAACAACAAATTGCATTTAATCATGGTTTAAATTGATCAAATCCTTTTTCAAATTAATGTAGAATCAACCTCATCTAGTCTTAATTAGGATGCAAAAGGATCAATAAACTCATTTCATTTTCTAAAGGTTAAAAAATAAATGTTTCTCACGTCTTCTTTTATTTTTTCTTGTATGTTTTTACCCTTAGAAGTGGGCCTACCTTCCAATTTGCTTGGCACTTCGCACATGCATTGGTGAGAGGGAATGACCCAACATGGTGACAGCCTAAGGCCAATATCTTCCAAACCACTTTAAATAATTATGGCTGCAACGAAAGTTGTAGACAACAGGTGCTGGAATGGCGTAGCGATCATTAAATTTGTCGAATCTACGTCCATCCAAACGAATTCTCTAACTAGAACCCTTTGTTTGTAGAGATGAAAAACCTTCTATCTATTGGCTCAGGCATTGTGATACACGCATGTTGAAGATACCTCTCATGTACTCCTCAGTTAGAGATAGCAAGTTCTTGGGAAGTGATGCCCCTTGAACTGGAAACTTGGTATGCCCGAGAAGTGAGTGCACTGTAAGGGGGAGCCAATACTACCAAGCATCTAGCTATCCAACTGAGTGTTGTATTTTATGGTTAGAGGATTCAATAGATATTGCCCCAACCAGCCATATGATTTATTGTTGAAGGTGCATGATTGTCTTGGGTCAAAGTCAAACAAACATCTTGTCTTTTATGCTTGTTAAAGGTTGAATTAAAAACAATTCTCACAAGTGGTCATAAAAAAACTTGTTTTCAAAGTTCAAACAACAGTCAACAAGTCAAAACAAGTGCAAACAATTGTCCAAACAAGATCAAAACAAAGTCCAGACAAAGGTCCAAATTTTGTCCAAGTATTCATCCAACATTTGAACATGACTTGTCAAAACATTGGAAATCCTTGTTTCAAAATTCATGTCACTTAGGTTAGGTTTTGCATAGTTCAAACCCTAGGTTTTAGGTCACATAGACATTACCTTCATTTTAGCGTCCTCATTTTGCACTTAGGTTTAAAATCATTTCCCTAAGTCTTCATTTCATTGTCATACCCAAGCTAGGTTTTCACTTAGGTGATGTTTTTGCATTATCATTGTCATACTAAAATTAGGTCTTGGCCTAGTTTGCATTTTGCATTTCCAAAGTCATTGGTCCTCACATATCCATATCACCTTGGCTTTATCATTTCATAGTCCAAACCCTAGTCTTTTCTTAGATTGATCTTGTCATATCATTTCATATCTCCAAGTCATAACACATCTTGATATTATTGGCATATGATGAACCGATATGATGATAATGTATGTTGTCATTGATGTCAATAAGTGCAGGTGTACCAGTATGAAGATTGGAAGAAGTTGTTATTGATGTTCAAGTAGGAGAACCAGTATGAAGGGATGAAGTGGGCCGGTGTCAGGGTTTCACTAAGTGTGACTACCGGTTGGTAGTCTCAGCTCTAGGATTTTTGGTTTGGAAATCTAGCTTGTGCGATGCAACCGATGACATTCTGTGATGAGTTAGCTAAGAGATAAGGATGAGATCGAGGTTCCACATCAGTTTTGTGCATGTGAAGGATTTCCTTGATGATCTTGCATGTGAAGATCGATTGCATTAAATGTCTACCTTGGGAATGAACATTCTTCTTAGTGGTATGTGAAGAGAGCGTGATGGGTTATTGATTTTCATATGCGATGAAGAATGGATGATACAGAATGATTTATGATCTATTTGAGATTGTTTTATTCTATGCAAAGTGTTTGAATGGTCAGGATTGGACCGCTAGTAATTGTAAACCTAAATTTTTTAGGGTTTAGGGTTTATGCTACTGACCTAATTGTTGCCTATAAGGTTGATGATGTTTGTTATTATTTGTGTTGGAAAATGTTGTGTTTGTATCCGAGTGATGAGATACTTGCCAGACCAGTGAGTGGAAAACTGTAGAGTGTGATTGCAAAGTAGAGGAGCTGAAAAGGATTTTCCTTACCATGTAGTGTTGTTATCAGATTAGAGCTTTACCTGTTGTCTTCTAACCATTTCAACAATAGGAAAATCCCTTTACCAAGTAGCTTTAACAAGCTTATTGCAAATCCTCTAACCAGGTGACTCAAGATCATTGAGTTCTTCAAATCCTCTAGCAAGGTAACCTTTATCAGGGTTTCAACCTTTAACAGGGTATATAGCCATTCCTTAACTAGGTGATCTTTAACAGGATCAGTTCCTAACAAAACTTTATTGTAAAGTCTTTAACTGGACTAGGCTCCTAACATAGCGAGCTTCAAAAGAGTTCAAAAACAAGCTTGTGGGTATTCATCCCCACCATGGTCTTTCCCATTTGGGTTTCCACGTGAAAAATCTGTGTGTCATGAGTTGTGCATTTTTCATGTGATGATTGAGTAGTCTTTGTTTAGGTGAATATGAATGAAAAGCTAATGGTTATGATTACTGATACAAAACATGGATGAGTATATTGGTGAAGTAGCTATCAAGTGTTGAATGTTATTTGAAGTATTCAGTTTTACTGGTTTAGCTATCTGAAGTCTTACTGTGTTTAACTGGTATTGCCATGGTTAAGTTCAGTGATGAAGACAACCAGTTAGCATTATTTTAACTTGATAAGTTGCTGAGAATTTTTTGTATGTATTGATTCACCCCCCCTCTTAGTACCAATTAGGGTTTTTTTTGTTCATGATTATTCATCAGACATCATTTTTATATCATATTTTGGGTTCATATCCCTAGGTCATTGTCATTATCATTGTCCTTTTGCATAATAGTCTCAAATTTTGGTTTTGCCAAACTTGAAAATTCAAAACTCTAGATTAAACCCTAAGTCATTATTAGAAAGTCTTGACCTTGTCCAACATTTTTCCTTTTGTCATCAACCTCATTTTGTCAAACCTAGCTTAGTATCCAAGCATATAGGTGAGACATTGTCATTTTGTCCTTTGTCCTTTTAAGGTCTTGACTTCATTTCAATTTCCCAAGGGTCACATCTTTAGGGTTGGATTTTAAAGTTTGTTCAAATCTTCAAAATAGCAAAAACATAGGTTGCATTTTTGCCCTAGATTTCATTATCATCTTTTAAGATTGCACTTAGTTGGATACCATTGTCATTCCATTAATACAAAAAGACCAAAAACATAAGTTACATTGTAAATCATATAGGTTTCACTTAGTTATATTTCATCGTCATTTCAAAACTCAAAAAGAGTCCAAAAACATAAGTTGCACTATTATCCTTTTAGGTTGCATTTGTCAATTTCATTAGTTGCATTGCATAGTGACATGTTTGTTGAAATGAGGTCCCAACCTTCTTATGAATACATTTTTTCACAAGTGAACAATATATCATGTCAATCCAATTTCTACATGTCTCAAGACTTGGATCAAACTTATCATGATGATTTAAGTGTCCAAATGCAAAAAGAGGAGGAAAAACTAGCTCAAGAAAGAGAGATTGTAGAACAAAAAGCGAAAAATAGTTAGAAGATTAGATCCCAAATAATGAAAACAATTCAAAAATTTCAAAGTTAAAATACAAACCTTGAGCTAGTTGATGTGAAGGATCTCATTGAAAAACCAGACATACCTACTCTCCTCTCACAAATAGAGATGATGAAACAATTTCAAGAAAAGAGCACAAATTTGAACCATGTTCCAAATCAAGTCGCGTTTGACCAAGTTCCAAATCAAAATTAATTCAACCAAATTTATCAAACCTCATTTGATCAAACTCCATTCAATCATATTTTGAATCAACAACCAATGATCTAGCAATAATTAATTATCCAACAACAATCGATGATCCAACAACAACCAATGGTTCAACATATCCAACATTTTCAATTAACACAACCAATGGTCCAACATACACAACCAACACATCAAATGGTGCAACTTTAATAACATGTCCAACCAAACAAACAACATCAACATGTGGTTCAATCAACTGTGAAATATCAACAAGTTCAATCAACATATCGATGTCAACAACTACAACCAAAAATTCAAAAACAAAAGTTGCAACACAGACAAAACCAAATTTTAAACATGTCAGAGCAATTCAACCAAAAAACAATTCAAAATAAAAACATGACATCAAACTAAGATGAAATTCTTGCCAAACAAGTTCAAGATCCAAAGACAATCATGTCAAAACCTTGTAAGGATTCAAATGCATCTCCAAAGAAAGATAGTTCTTTTAGATGTTTCTTAAAGATAATCCTAAGCAATTCTTTTGAGGAAGATCAAAATTGTGCACCTACGTCTAGCAATGGCTCATCCCCCCATAAGCAAATTAACTCTCCAGTGGCATCTATTTCTACATTTCTTGAAAATTTGTAAGCACCTTCCATATCATCCTCACCAAACAATACATCCAAGGATGAAGTTCCCCAAGGGCTATCCATAATTTATTGCCAAGATAATCTAATTCACGATGCAAGTCCATGCCATACTTAAAAAAAGATAGACCCAATGCCACCATATACATCGTTGCCACTACCCATTGAATAAGATCCCATACAAAGTCAATCTCCCTCATGTCAAAGCATTGATTCCTTGCCAAATTTGACCACCAATGTTCAAAGTCCAACCCCATGTCAAGAGGATAATTTAGAGCACAAAGAAATGAGTCCTAAAACAAATCAAGATCAAGATCCTGAAACCTTACCATTTCCTCCAATTGTTGACCAGGATCCCATTTTCCCACACACTCATGATGATCCCCCTATCATTGTCCAACCTATCCAAACTCCTGTTGACATTCCACTCCTTACACGAGGTCAAAATATCCCTTCCATCCTTTCCAATGATCCCATTGAAAGCCAAGAGAAGAGAACATTTAAAGAGGAATCTAATGATCTTCCTCCTTGTCAAGATTAGAGTATCATTCCTTTAGATCCTCCATGAGATCTCTTTGTCCCTCCATCTACATGTCATAATCCTCCATGTTCACTCCAATATCTCATGTCTTTTGATGATCCCATTATTCCTCCCACTCCATCTCATGAAGAGCCTATCATTGATGCATGTCCACCACCTGATCCTAGTCCCCCTCATGATCTTGATCTCCCTCATGATCTTGATCCCTCTCATGATTATAACATGTTAGCTCAAGATTTCCATGAACCTCCTACATGCACAAATGGTTCATCCACTTTGGTCCAGTTTGATCCTATCATTTCTTCCATATCACCTCCACCTCATAATGGACTCATGTCTTCTTCCCAAAGAAAAGAGTATTCTATGAGTCAAAACATCCATAAAAGAAAAGGGGTAGATCTTAATAAGAAAGAACCCCTCCATATCAAGAAAAATATTAATGGTCATGGCCTCAGTAACATTCCTCAAGATGTTGGTACCCCTACCAAACCTAAATCCAAACATGCGCCTTTCCCATCATCTCTTCCATCCATTTTAGGTCCTTATATCCCTTCATCTCCTATGCAAGGTCAGCCAAGGCACACATCCTGGAGAACCTTCCATCCATCCAAACAACCTCTATTTCATTCCTATCCACACACACATTCCTTTCCCTCTCTAAGTAATTTGGATGCCAAGCATAAAGGTCATAAGTCCAACAATCCACATGTATTCAAGGATAAACATGTCTATTTTAATCCACATGTCAAAATAAAGAAAAATAAAAAGAAAAAGAAAAATTCAAAAGGCCACAAAGGCCTATTGCTCCAAAATAAAATTCAAAATCTATATGGGTTCCTAAATATCTTGTGCAAGAAATGCGGTGCAAGGAACCACAAAAGAATGAAACATCAAAAAACCATGTGGGTTCCCAAGCGGCTCCTTGAAGCACAACAACCTAAAGGACCATCCAAATTGGTGTCCAAAATTTCTATTCCTCCATCACCTCCTTCATCCATTTTGGGTCCTTATGCCCCAAAATCCCTATCCTTTTCTCCATCAAAATCTCAATATCCAAAATCCATTTTTCCTCCATCAGTCAACCACACCTCAAGGTGTGTGCCAATGTTGATCTTGCCAGCATTTCCATTCCCTCAATACCAATTCTTCCAATAGCCTATCTATTATCCAGCACCTCTTTTCCATCCTTTCATCTATCCTATCCAATCCTTGGCCTAAATCATTAGTCTCGTCTCATTTTCATGTCATTATCATGCCAATGTCTTTGAGCATACCTTTCATAGCCATGGTCCATTGTAGCACAAATTTCAAGAATACTATCCAAATAAAAAGATGCTTGAGTCCTTCCATCTCATATCATATGCCCATTTTCTTCCAAAACATCAAAATAAAAAATTTAAAAAAAGCAAAAAAAAATTTTTTATAAAAAAAAGTAAAGAAAAATCATTCATCCTTTGGTGAAAACCTGGAAAATAGGCGCCTTGGGAAAGTAACATGATGAAAACTTGGCAAATAGGCATCATGTGTAATATATGAACTTCTTACATTCCATACTTGGGGGCAGGTTTCATTTATGCTATCCTATCATATCCTATTGCCCTTCATTATCATGTCATCCTATCCTTTGTGATATCCTAGTGTATCCCTGTCATCCTTCCATTATCCTATCTTGTCCACATTCCCTTTTCCACCTTTGATCTTGACAAGGCTGAGGATCTTCATGAGCGTCATGCATCCTATTCATAGCTTTCAGTTTATCAAAGCTTTTGGTCTTTATCCATTTACTTATTACAAACTTTAGTCCATATCCCTTATCCATTTTTTCTCTTGCTTATCCTATTCATAATCCTATCACTGTCCATACACTCTTTCTTGTCCCTTGATCTTGATTTGACATAAGGATGTGAAATGCAAACATGGTTTCAAAAGCATCTTGACATGTCCCTTAGTCCATGCCATTGCTTTACATTGTCATATCCAGTCCCTTATCCCATTGCATAGTAGCCCTTGGGAAGTGAATTCGCTCTACCTTTTCCATAATAAATGGCCTTTGTCTTCCTTCTATCCACCAACGTTTCAGAAATCTTGTTTATCCATCTGTCATATTCCTTGCCTTGCTAGACATTGGGGGCAAAGTCATGAAAAAATCCCTAAAAATCAAATAAAGTCCTGAAAAAAATCATAAAAATAAAATTGTAAAATGCACTGAAAAAGCACAAAAAAATTTAAAAAAATTAAAAAAACTCTAAAAATCGGAAAACACTAAAAAGTTCAAAAACAATCACTTGCATTTCATTTTCCGAATAAACTCTCCCTTTTGTGCATAGACAAACATTTTAGTGGATAACAAACAAATAACACATTAAACACTACGCTTAACAAAATCACATATCAACAGATGAACTGTTCAACCGAGAAAGCATTCAAACTAATCAAAGTTATTGTATCAATCAACAACATCAACATTATCATTGGTCCTTTTTTCAATATTATCATGGGTCTTATATGGGGTACTGTATTCCCTGAAACCAGACAGCATGATCGTCCTTTTACCACAACACTATCACTTTGGCAACAAAGATCAGGATGTTTGTTTGACTCGCTTGAATTTGTGAGTCTTATCTTTCATTGATTTCTCCTTGATAATGTTCCTATGTTGCTCGATGATGTCACTAAGTGATTTAGAGTGACCGGGATGGTTTATGGCCGTTTTTGTTTTGTTTTCTGTTTGCAAAATATTTCATAGCATTTTGGGGCATGTATGTCTTAGGGTGTTTTGACTCATTCTTTGTCTACAACATGTTTTCTTTACGCAAAGGGATTGCATTATCGCCCTAGCCTTCATTGCCATGGTGCACTACATTCATTTTTCCATATCAAATAAAGGTTTTCACCTACTCTTGTGCATTTGTGAAAGCAAGTTTTCTTCACCACTAACTCTTCTCCATCTAATTTCCTCTTACTAACATTTCTTATGTCCCTCCTTGAAATCCTCTTGGTCTAGTCCTGGCATTATTTTTGATAAATTGGCCTCTTTCTGGATTTTTTTTGGCCAATTTCTCGAGGGGGCATGCATATATGTTGTCATTGTCTGGGGCATATGTCTTCTTTTTTCTTTGAAACAATGCTCATAATCACATTGTCTCAAAGAGGGGCAAAATGTAGGCATCTAAAATGGTCAACGCTTGCGATGCAATACTTTAACATGTTTGCACGATCTTATTTTAGGGTTTTTGTATTTTACTAACACTTCCTCTATGTTGCACATTTTGTCTTTATCATTTGTCAACATCATATCATTCTTCTACTTTCTCTTCCTATTCAATCCTATTTAGTCATTTCAATTTGGGGCTTATTGATGTCAATCTCAATTGTCATTTCATGATCATGGTTAGCTATCAATTTCATATAATCATCATTTTTAATCCTAGTCAATTCCAATCAATTCTCAATGTCATGTCTCTAAATATTATCAATCAATTATCATTTATCAATCATCAATCGATTTTCCATCAATCATTTATCTTCATCAATTGTCCTTGTCATTTCAATCATTAAGATCAATCTTGAGCATTGATTTCAATAAATTTTAGTTAATTTCTCAATCATTATATGATTTTTATTTATGTCTCTCTCTTAGGGTTTAATAATTCTTTAATTATTAATCCTTTACTAATATTTCTCTTAGGATAAATGAATTTATTCATTTACCCTATGTCTTGTGTCACAATTAAATACTTAATTTAATTGGATAATTATTCTTTTATGAATTAATTAATAAATGAGAATTTATTAATTAATGTCATCTAATTCCTAATTTCTAGCTCATTTTCTAATTTGCTAAATTCAATTTCCACCTAATTATCCTCTTCTAGTTGCTCCTATTTTTTGTTCTTCCTTTGTCATAAGTTGGAAGCATGATTCTCTGATTCATCATAAGTTTTAAAATAGCAACATGTCATAACTCTTGACATAGCAACTTTTCCTCATACCTTTCGTGGGAAATTTGTCATAGTCATGACATAGAAGGTGTCATAAGCCTTCTCTTTTCAATTCAATTTTCCAATTTCAAATCAAATTGCCTCTAATATCAATTTCATGCTAATTTTGTCCTCTCTCGAATTTCTCTATAAATTGGATGCCTTTTCTCAATCATTTGGGGGGGAATCAACCACATTTTCAAGTATCCTCACATTATCAAAATCAATCTTGCTTCATGCTTTTGCACTTGTAGGTGAGATCCACACAAGCCCAATTTGGAGGAGAAAGAAAGCCAATGGAGAGACATGGAGGAGATTCTTTGATGTCTTATGGTTTGCATTTATTTTTTTAGCATCTTGTCTTCATACCTTTATTGTGTATATTAGGATTACTTTCATTGCAATCTAGTTAGGTGGTTGGCTAGTTTGTTATTGCTTTGATGTTTTCCATTTTCCTAATTACACCACTAATTTACCATTACATTCAAAAGAGGGATGAATCAAATAGATTTAGTCATAAATTAGTAATGATGAATATTGAAATACTAACTGGATTCAAAGGATTGATGTTGATTTTCTCTCTTTTATGAGTTGAATTGTTGAAATTAGGGAAAAGTGCTGAAAATGAAGGTAAAAATGCAAAAGTAGTGAGCTGCATTTGTCAAATTGAGGCACGTACATGGATATGAGCATTATATGTAGATTTGAATTTGATCCCCAAAAGAGCTCCAAAAATGTTGAGACCGAAGTGCTTGTTGCTCTGGTCCTCCTAAATTTTCGCACACCAAAGAGGGTTGATTCGTCTCTACAAATAATGCATATTCTAAATATCATAGCTTTGTACCTATTTCTTGTACACAGAAAGAAAGGGAAATGGGTTGGGAATAGCCCAGTTTTCCTAAGTCAAACCTTGGTCAAGGAATTAACCTTTATTGAAATATTGCAAACATTGAAATAAATAATGGAAAGGTATACCTCAGATTTGCAATGACTGATAATGATGTTTTTCTTCTTGAATGTAATCACATATGTTGTATGAAATGACATGAACATGCCAAAAACCCTAATCACACACACATGCTTTCAAATGAATGATGTAATGTTTCTTCATAATTGATGAATAAAGAATGTAGCCTTGAAGACCTCTAGAAATGCTTGATGATGAATGCTTTAATGATTGAATGCTTGATGATGATAATTTTTCTTCTCTTATGATGTCTTGTTATGTAAATGAGAGGGGAAAACCTCCTTATATACTTACCCATTGAGAAATACATTAATTTAACGACATAGGCCAACAAGGGAGAGATATCCCGCTCATTTTTGAAGAGGAAAGAGGGAGTCAAAGTGGGGCCTAATTAAGAGGGACCAAAGTGTGGCACTCTAATCCCAATGAGGACTAGAGTGCCACGCTTTGGTCCTACCCTATTATGGGGCCTAAACAAGGGGTTATGTGGTGTGTGGAATGAAGAGAAGGTCAAATTTGCATGGTATAAGCATAATCGGACCTTAAATAGGCATCAAGGAACACACACTAATGTGAGGGCCCAAAATATGGTCTAAATTGTAAGATTGTACAATTTAGGACCCTACATTTAGCCCCTAGTTTAGTGGGAGTATAAGCTTACGCAAATACTCATGGTAAAGTAGATGAAAGAGAGATGAAAGAGATGAGGAATGCAAAGAAAAATCACAAGGAGTATAAGACATCTGTGGATCTAAGTAACTCACTCAATCATATGCAAGAGCACACAAAACAAAGACACAAAAATACACACAACAAAAGCTAAAGACCAAAAACAAGACCTCAATTCAACTAACCGAGGAGACCTTGATATCAAAAATGTCTCAACAACTAATATCATTCTTGAAAAATGCCATCTCATGAACATAAGTGATAACATAAAAGAGAAAAGAAAGCATCATCCATGAACTATCAATAGCAAAGATATGAGTTCATGAGAGGAAAAAGAGAGAGCATGAATATACACTAGATGTGTCTTTCTAGGTAATCCATGAGAAGAATGATGAGAGAGAACATACATACCTCGCCTTTAGATTTTTGCATCTAGGCGATCCATGTTGGGGAGGAGAGTAGGAATAGTTTGTCCCTATTCCTCTAGTTCCACTCATCCTCGTGCATGTGTGTAAGTGATTTATGGTTTCAAATATGAAGCACCTCATTTTTTAATGTGCATCAACCTATTTAAAACATGTAATGCAAATTCCAAGATGCGAATGTGTGTGTAAATGAGGCAAATGTGTAAATGCAAAGAGGCAAATGTGTGAATACCAAGAGGTGAATAACAAATACATGTCTAGTTTTGAGGACATCCCATGTAAGAGTTTGTTTCCTTTGGTTTTGGTGATGTGTGTCACCTTCTACTTAGACATATATCAAATGTTGCATCTGATTTTGGGTATAAAGAATCTTGTGTAAGAGTATTTTTGCTCTAGTTTTATAAGACATGTAAAAATGATATGTAAAAATTTAGTACAATATGGTACAAAGGGAGCTATATGGGTGCCTCCCCCTTAAGATTTCAACATAATTATATGTTGATATCTTAAGGAAGCTAGAAAAAAATATACCTACCTTCAACACCAAGTAGGTATCCCTTAGGCAACAATGTCATAAATCCAAGCTAGAGAGGAAATAAGCTTCAAGCAAGGATAATAATTGAAAAAGAGATATCTTGCAACAAATGTAAAGGAGATCCTTTGAGGAGAAGAGATCTTTTTGTTAGGGTTTCAAGCAGATCCGAAGCAAATATGAACTAACAATTATATGCAGATTTAAATGCAAAAGATAAAGAAATAAAATAGGACACAGATAACATAGAGATTTAACGTGGTTCACCCAAAATGGGTTACGTCCACCTCCAAAATAGTCCGGATGAAGTGGTACCTGAGCTGAATGTGCTTTGTCCTTGAATGAAAAGAAGAGTTCTTCGCAAGATGAATGGCACTCTAGCTATCAGTATACAACAGGCGATCCTCTTGTGTTTGATCCAATTCCACTAGAAAACATTATAACCAAATCATCTCCTTGTTGGCTTCTATAGCAGCAACATACTCATCTTTAATGGTTGAAAGTGCAATAACCTTTGGTAGCCTAGAAATCCAACTGACTGCAGTTCCCCCTATAGTAAAAACATACCCTATAGTACTCCTCCATGAATCAATATCACCCACCAGATCAGAGTCAAAAAATCCACTCAAAGCAGCATTAGATCCTTTGAAACATAAAGCCTTCATAGTAGTTCCTTTCAAATACTGAAGAATCCATTTCACAACGTTCCAATGTTCCATACCTGGATTACTCATAAACCTGCTCACAACTCCCACTGCATGTGCAATATCTGGCCTTGTGAATACCATTACATACATCAAACTACCAATAGCTGATGAATACGGGATGTTAGACCTTTTATTAACCTCTTCCTGTGCCTTTGGGCACATCTCCTTAGTCAATTTGAAATGACTAGCCAAAGGTATACTAACTGCTTTTGTATCCTACATGTTAAATCTTTTCAACAACTTCTTTATATACTCACTTTGGGACAAATTCAAGGTTCTATTTTTCCTATCTCGTGTAATCCTCATACCGAGAATTTGCTTAGCTGCACCCAAATCCTTCATAGCAAATGACCTGGCTAATTTCTGTTTAAGATCATTTATATGTTGCATGTTAGACCCAGCAACAAGCATGTCATCAACATAAAGCAACAGGATAATATAACTACCATTATCAAATCTCTTAAAATATACACAATGATCAGAATGATATCTATGATAACTGTGTTCAGCCATGAAGCTATCAAATTTTAAATACCATTGTCGGGGTGCTTGCTTTAGGCCATACAGACTTTTCTTCAACCTGCACACCAAGTTCTCCTTACCTTTGACCTCATATCCCTGTGGTTGCAACATGTAAATTTCCTCCTCCAAATCTCCATGGAGAAAATCTATTTTCACATCTAATTATTCAAGATGTAAATCATCTACAACCACAAGACTAAGTACAGTTCTAATTGAAGTCATTTTTTCAACTGGAGAAAATATTTCATCATAATCTATACCCTTTTTCTGTGCAAAACCTTTTACCACAAGTCTAGCCTTATATCTTTTCTGACCTCCTTCCTCCTCCTTCAGCCAATAAACCCATTTGTTAGGCAAGCCTCTTTTTTTTGTAGGTAAAGGGACTAAGTCCCAAGTCTTATTTTTCATCAAGGATTCCATCTCCTCTTTCATGCCTAGCTCCCACTGTTGTTTGGCATCCACCTGCATTGCTTCTTCATATTCTTCTAGTTCACCAGAATCAATTAATAATATAGAATACAAAGAAGGAGAAAATCTTTCAGGGGGTCTACTTGACCTCGTAGAACGTCTAACACTTGCAAGAGTTTGTGGGACATTCTGTTGTTGCTGAGCATCAGGTACCTGTGGCATTTCATTTTCAGGAATCTCATCCAACACCACATATTCTTGCTTGTCCTGTTCATGCTTCTTTTCTTGCATCTTTTCTTTATACATAACCTTCTCATTGAATATAACATCTCTACTTCTACTTATTTTCTTATTTTCAAAATCCCATAACCGATAGCCATATTCATCTATCCCATATCCAATGAAGGTACATTTCTGAGATTTAGCATCAAGCTTGGTTTTGTTTTCTTTATCAACATGGACAAAAGCTTCACAACCAAAGGTTTTCAGAAAAGAATAATTTACCTTTTTACCAGTCCATGCCTCCTCTGGAATACCACCATCCAAAGGGGTTGAAGGTCCTCTATTTATCAAATAGACAACAATATGTACAGTATCTGCCCAAAAATGTAAGGGCAATCTAGCATGCAATCTCATGCTCCTCGCACGTTCCATGATAGTCCTATTCATTCTCTCTGACACACCATTTTCCTATGGAGTTCCTGGAACTGTCTTCTGCTTTCTAATCCCATTTAAGGAGTAGTAATCTTCAAATGCCTTGCTGCAATACTCACCTCCATTATCCGATCTGAGACACTTCAACCTTTTTCTTGTCTCATTCCCAACCAAAGCTTTCCATTTCTTAAAAGTTTCAAAAACATCTGATTTTTGCTTTAGGAAATATACCCATGTTTTTCTGGTTGAATCATCAGTAAAAATAACATAATAACAAGAGCCACCAAGAGATGATACCTGAGCCGGTCCCCATACATCTGAATGCACAAGCTCTAACTTCTCACTCTTCTTCTCTTTCCCAACCTTGAGAAATCTAACTCTTTTATGTTTGAGATAAACACAGTTTACATAGAACTCTCAATCAATCTTCTTTAGTCCTGGCAATAGATTTTTGGAGTGAAGGATTTTCATCCCTTTCTCACTCATGTGCCCAAGCCTATGGTGCCACATTATCGAATATGTTCTTGCAACATCTATTGTTGTTGTCCCTACAGTAACTTTATCTGTAGTAGCTAAGGTAGAGTAAGTGTTACCAGTACGCAAATATAATGTGCCTACCTTTGCACCTTTAGCTACTACTAATGATCCTTTACTGACCTTCTAGATACTGTCTAAGAAGGTAACTATGCAACCTTCACTACCTAGTTGCCCTGCAGAAATTAAATTTCTTCTTAAGTTAGGAACATGTCTTACCTCCTGTAGAAACTAGTGATTACCATTCTGCAACTTGATCTTTATATTTCCTTTTCCAACAATTTGATAGGGCTCATCATCACCCAAATATACCTGTCCAAAATCACCTTGAACAGAATCTAGAAAATATTTTCTATGGGGTGTAGCATGAAATGAAGCCCCAGAATCTATTACCCAGGAATCATTAACATTATCCAAACATAAGATTAAAGCATCTTGTAAAGTATTACTTGCAATATTAGCTTCCTTACTGTCATTTTCATTTTTGTCTCCTTTGTTTTTTCGAGACCAACAGTCTTTCTTTAGATGACCAGGCTTTCCACAATACTAGCAATCTTTCTTTCCTCTAGATTCAGAGCATCCTTTCTTTGACTTCCCTCGTGACTTCTCATTCCAAGGGCCTTTTCCTCTTTCCTTTGATCTTTCTCTGTTCTCCACATTCAAAACACTACCTGATGATGTTGGAGTCTCACCTATGCTTTTCCTTCGCATTTCCTCACTTAGGATAACACCAACAATATCATCAAATACCAAAGTATTTTTACCAGAGATAGACTTACTTACAACCATAACCAAGTTATTCCATCTTTCTGGCAAAGAACATAAAATCAAGAGAGCCCTAACCTCTTCTACAAAGGTAATTTTTACCGAAGACAATTGACTAGTAATTGTATTAAATTCATTTAAGTGCTCCGCTACAGATCCTCCCTCACTCATTTTCAAATTAAACAAACGCTTCATAAGAAATACCTTATTCGAAGCCGAGGGTTTCTCATACAACTTAGCCAATGTCGCCATCAAATCTACAACTGTTTTTGCTTCTGTTATATTGAAAGCTACAGACAGTGCAAGGCACAATCGAATGGATCCCAGTGCCTTTCTATCTAAAATGTCCCATTTTTCATCTAACATTGTGGTCGCTTTCTTTGCCTTTCCTTCTAATGGCCGCCACAAATCCTTTTGATACATGTAATCCTCCATCTGCATTTTCCATAATTGATAATTCTGGTTGTTAAACTTTTAGACCTTGAATTTGGAATCCTCCACTGCTCCCACTCAAATCTGAAAGTCCTACCAATTTATAGAAAAACCTCGCTCTGATACCAATTGTTAGGGTTTCAAGCAGATCTAAAGCAAATATGAACTAACAATTATATGCAGATTTAAATACAAAAGATAAAGAAATAAAATAGAACACAAATAACATAGAGATTTAACGTGGTTCACCCAAAATGGGTTACGTCCACCATACATAGCCATCCAATCTTTCTTATTATCCAACAAAAATAGTACATCAACATTACAATGCCTTAAGCATCCCAGTCGCTTATAACATGCATTTTTAGGGCAACCAACAAAGTCGGCCTTTTTAGGGTTTTATTACAAGGATATGTGCTGAGTGTACAGTACTTTGTTGATCAGTCACCACATTTCAACACTTTTCTCAAAAGACATCTACCTCCAAGAGTAGTTTCTTGAACAAATATAACTTAGATTCTATTGAAAGAAAGGAAGGGGAACAAGAATTTATATCTTCCTCCTATTGCTAGGTGAAAGAGATTCTTGATTAAGGACAACACACTTTTGAACCAATGTGAGGGGGTAATTCTATGATAGGTGTACATCACCAAGTGAAAAAGAGGTTGTAGCCAAGGACATACACCTCTTATTTAAGAGAGAATCCTTGAGTAAACAATAACTTCTCACAAGGAAATGACACCAAATCATGAAACAAACATCACTCAATAAAGGAAAATTAGATCCTTAGAGAAGGAGAGAGAAAGAAATAATTGCCCCCCAAGTGTAAGGATGGTGAGAAGAATTACACAACCTCTAAGGAGAGATAAAACATAAGAAAATGTATAATGCACTCACATGAATAAATATTCAGTGTAAGAAAAGCCATTAGTATATGTAAAATGCAACTCTAAAGAAGTGGTAATATTAAGAGAGAGAGAGAGAGAGAGAGAGAGAGAGAGAGAGAGAGAGAGAGAGAGATCACAAATTCCCCTAAAGAGGGATTAGTCATAATAGACATACAATTACATGCAAGAAAGGATATCAACATATGAAAAATGCAACCCCTAAATGGAATAGTGACAATTTATATAGAAAGAGAGAAAGGGAAAATACTAGGGGAAAGGATCACACATTTCCTTAGGAGAGAGACATGTTGTTTCAAGTAAATAATAGGTCCTAACTGAGGAACACACATGCATTCACATGAGGACAACTCTATACAAGAAAGGACATCAAGTTATGAACAATGCAATCCATAAGGAAATGGTGAAACTTAAAGATAAGAGATAGGATAGATATAAAAGAGGATCTTGTTGCTACCCCAAGATGTTTTAATTTAAAAAATCACCACCTCTAATAACAAAGAGCCCTTAATTAAGTTAACTACTTGTGTCATAGGGTGAGGAGAAACATGAGGTGAGAGGAGTTCTAAGGCACCACATTTTCACCAAGAAAGAGAGCAAGATCTATTGAAAGACAAATAGGCTCTAGGAGAATAAGGAGGATCTAGAGAGATAGAAACACCAATGTTTTGATTTTGTGCCCCTTGTGCTAGGGTATGTGTATGAGAAGAATATGGGGCCATGTTTCTCTTCAATTTTTGCTCTCCATTAGAGAGATAATTGATAGGAGAATTAGATCTTTCTTCATTCACATTAGATGCCCTAAGAGAGGTACACGTATTAGGTTTCCCATTAGCATCTCTAGGACTGGGGTCTACAAAAGCTTTGAGGTGATCTATATATGAAATGCACTTTCTTAGAAACATCAAGATAAAACAACATGCACTATAAGTGAAAGCTTTGAGATCAAATTGATTGAAAGGAAGGAATTTTGAGACTCTAAAAACACAATATGCCAAAGTGTTATGAATGAAAAATCATTGTGAAATGAAAGAAGCCATTATCCAACACATGATTTTGGTAGATATAAGTGAAAAGAAAGGTAATCATATGTGAAATAGCAAATAAATCAAATTTATTAAGTGTCATAATGCATGTTAAAAAAATGAGGCAATCCACAAATGAATTTAACCAAAATAAAATAGGGTTTTTATAATGTAAACCTCTAAATTTATGTAATTTTATTAAAATGAGACCTATGAATTTTGAATTTTGAGCTTTGAATTTGGAAATTTGAAATAATTAAGCAAATAGAGATAAATGCAATCCATTAATGAATTTAAATTAAATTTAAAAATTAAGGTTTTATGAAAAGAACCTCTTAATTTTTAAAATTAATTTAAAATTGGATCTAAGATTGCAATTTTGAATTTCAATTTGAATTAGTCCAAAATTTAGACAACCCACAAGCTCAATTTTAAATTTAAAAATTAGGGTTTTTGAAATTAACCTCTTAATTTTTGAAATTTGATTGGAAATTAAACTTGTAAATGAAAATTTGAATTTTAAAGTTCATAAATCAAAATTGAAGGTGTGAGGTGTCAGGTTCAGCAAAATATAATGAGTGGAAAATTAGGGTTTCCACTATGAGAGAATGAAAGCCACTAATTTATGATCACATTCAAAAGAGGGTCGAATACAATAGATTTAGTCACAAATCAGTAATGTTGAGGATTTAATTACTGATTGGATTCAAGGGATTGATGTTTGTTTGCCCACTTTTATGAGTTCAATTGCAAAAATTAGAGAAAAGTGCTAAAAATGAAGGTAAAAATACAGAAATAGTGAGCTACAATAGTAAAATTGAGGCATGTACCTGGATCTGAGCACTATATGTAGATTCATTCTTGATCCCCAAAAAAGCTCCATATATGTCAAGACTGGAGTGCCCGTTGCTCTAGCCCTAACTTTTCACACACCAAAGAGTGTTGATTCATCTCTATAAATAATGCTTATTCTAAAGATTGTAGCTCTATACATGCTTCCTGCACACAAAAAGAAAAGGAAATAGGTTGGGTATAGGGGTTTTCCTAAGTCAAACCCCAATAAATGAATTGACCTTGATTGAAATATTGTAAATACTGAAATAAATAATGGAAAGGTATACCTCAGATGTGCAATGACTGATAATGATGTTTTGCTTCTTGAATATAATTACATATGTTGTATGAAATTGCATAAACATGAAAAAACCCTAATCACACACACATGCTTGCAAATGAATGATGTAATGTTGCTCCACAATTTATGAATGAAGAATGTAGCCTTGAAGACCTCTAGAAATGCTTGATGATGAATGCTTCAATGCTTGAGTGCTTGATGATGATAATTTTTCCCTTCTCTTATGATGTCTTATTATGCAAATGAGAGGGGAAAACCTCCTAATATACTTGCCCGTCAAGAAATGCATTAATTTTCCAACCTAGGCCGACATGGGGAGAGATTTCTTGCTCATTTTTTAAGAGTCAAGAGGGAGTCAAAGAGGGGCCCAATTAAGGGGGACCAAAGTGTGGTACTCTAGTGATAACCTATTATGGGGCTAGGACAAGGGGTTATGTTGTGTATGGAATGAAGACAAGGCCAAATTTTCATGGTATAAGCATAATCAGGCCTTAATTAGGCATCAAGGGATGCACACTAAGGTGAGGGCCCAAAATATGGTGTAAATTGTAAGGGATTATAATTTAGGATGCTACAACCTATTACTACTTGGGTCGTTCCCTCTCATTCAACCTTATGGGATTCTCGGGAGGTAGGACCTTTAATAAAAAGAAAACTTGAGCATTTCTAATGCTTTTCTCATGTACCCAAGACTATGAAAGCAATGGGGAGAGGATAGTGTGTGTTAGCAGTAGGTCCACTCACATGTACAAGTGTGCCAAACAAATAAAACACATGTTCATTTAAAGCCCAAATCAAAATGTGATTTAACTACTAAAACAAAGACACTTTGTTTCAAGTTCTAATCTTTGACAACATCCTCCATCTAAATGTGTCAGTAGTTTCAGATATGCCTTTTGCTAATGAGTGCCAAGTGTTGCACAAATCAACAACACCAAAACTTCCTCATGTAAGCTTGACCAAAAAGGAATAGACCCAATTGCATCTTATTCAATTTACACCCCTATTTAAACTAGATGAGGATTCTAGGGTTCATTTAAAATAATTTGCAAAAGGAAATGAGAAATTGTCACCAAATTAAAATCCTAATTAGGCTATATGAAATCCATTTTTAGCCACTTAACGAATTCAAGAAAGGAATTATTGTCCATTGATCCCCTAATTAGGCTATTTGATAATTGTAGGGCTTATTTTAAACCAAATATTGAAAATTTGTCATTAATTTTAATCCCTAATTAGGCTACATGAAATTTGTGATTCATTGCATGTTAAGAAATATTTCATAGATCATAGTGTAGACTCCAGAAAACATGAATAAAACAATAAATTCACAAATAGAACCTGCATGCAACAATAAATAAGCACCTCAAACTTATATTCAACAACAAATTAGCACGTAAAACCTGCATGCAAGAATAAATCCACACTTAAAACCTACATACAACAATATTTTCATAGATAGAACCTACATGCAATAAAAAATCAACACCTAAAACCTACATGCAACAACAAATTAGCACCTAAAACCTGCATGCAAGAATAAATCCACACATAAAACCTGCATGCAAACATAAGACTCGCAAAATTATCAAATTTTAGGTTTCATGTTGAATTCACTAGAAAATGTGGGTAGGAATTAGGGGTAAGATTCATAACATAAATTAGCCAACCAGAAAAGCATGATTGTCATGAAATGTAATCCTAACACAATTAATAAAGGCATGAAAACAAAATACTAAAATGGAAATGCAAACCAACGCATGTATCTCCTTCATTGTTCCTCCATTGTTCTTCTTTCTCCTTCAAATACATGTGGATCTCACCTACAAGTAAAGTGTGTTGCAAGCAAGATGATAGAAAAATAGAGTGAAATTGACAGCATAAGGATACTTGAAAATGTTTTAGAATTGTTAAAGAAAAGACTCAATTTATAGAGAAAAATGACTCCAAATTGGAATTAACAATTTAAAGAAGAAATTGATTAAAAAATTGGCATGATTGAGAGACAAAGTATGACAAATTCATGATAAGTTTCTATGAAAATATATGACAAATTACTAAGTCAATATTTATGATAAATTGAGAGGAATTTGTGCTTCTTAATTATGACAAATTGGAGAGGAAAAAGTACTAATTGATTCATGACAAATTACAGAAAAAATCACTCATGATTTATGACAAGATTGAGCATAAAAAGGGGAGCCAAATTAATGGAGGAAAAAGGAATAAATTAAGAGAGAAAAATGTGGGAGAAATTTATAATTTCTCATTTATTAATTTCTCTCACAAAAAGACAATTAGCCAATTAAATAAATAATTTAATTGTAACTCAAGACATAGGGTAAATGAATAAAGTCATTTAACCTAAGGAGGATGTTAGTAGGATTTAATAATTAAAGAATTATTAAACCCTAGAAGATAGAAAAGAGTTGAACTAGGTCATAATTGTGTCAAGATGTGATTAATGCAATAAGCAAATGATGATGATCACAATCAAGAAGATGATCGACATGAATATGACCTTGATTAAATTGATAATGATAGAGATCGATGACAACTTGATCGAAATTGACAAAGCAACTTGAATTGATAAATGATGACTAATAAGGGATCGATGACAAATCAATCAAAATTGGCAAAGGTTGATGATTGGTTGAGACTAATGGCAAATCAATAAAGAATTGACAAAAGGTTGATTTGATAAAGATTGACAAAGATCAATGATGGATCGACCAAAAATGATAAATGACTAATGATTGAAGATTGGAAATAATGCAAACTGATCCAAATTGATTGACAAATGATTGAAACAAGGATTGATACCAAAAATGATAAAGACTAAGGAAAAATCCTAATTGACACTGATTACGATTAAAATGATGCCCAATTGATACGACAAGTTGATCATAATCAATGATTAAGAATCAATATTGATATTGATGGGCCATAATTGAAATTAAGAATATGGAATTGAGTAGGAAAAGAATGCAAAAGGAATCACACAATGTCGACAAATGATAAAGATCGAATGTGCATCATAAAGGAAAGTGTTAATAAGTGTGAAACCCTAAAAGAAGGTAACACGAACATGTTAAAGTATAATACCACCACCGTTGACCATTTTTAGATACCTACAGAAACATTCCATCATTTGATAGTTCATCCTCTACATCAGTGGACATGTCAGAGTAGTGAACCCTAACATTTTGAGCATATTAAATTTTATGCTTAGGCTGAGGGGGCTTAAGGGGAATAGAAAAAGATTTAGCATGCTCCATAATGAGAAAAATAAGGCCTTCATGAATAACTAGGGATGTAGAGCTATTTTTGTGGTCATTAATGCCAACAGTTAAAGAAGATAATAGGTAAAATGAAAATGAGACCAAATGTTTATGGAAAAAATGGTCCAACAAAATAAAATGGTGGCCAAATAGACTAGTGAAATTATCATCAAGAGTAAAATACCTCATTAAAAATTCCACCATTTTTGCCCATATCAGTGCTACAATTATAGCCACTCAACTTAGTCCTTTTCACCTTATCGATTTCATCTTCTTTAAAGAACAGAGAAATGTCCTCCTTAGAACCTTTACAATCCCTATAAATCTTTCTACTGTCAATAAAGAGACCAATAACCTTTTCAATAAAATCCTCTGAGATAATCAACCCCACCTTATACATAGACAACATGTCATTCTTCTAGCCTTTCAAGAAGCCCTTGGTAACAAAAGGGTTGGAAACATGGAGTTTTTCCATGGAGTAACCCCTCTTGTAGAAAGCTTGCTCCATATAATGGGATCTTTTTGCCATTTCTAACAAGAGTTTGGTTCCATTCTATGCATGTCCTCACCCATGGAATCCAACAGTCCACCCAAATGAAAATAGGGCACCATAGTAGGAAGGTTAGGGCTAGTGAAGACAAAGGTAATAGAGATACCCACAACAAAGATAGGCATAGGGAAGAAAAATCACATAACACCCACAATTTGTGTGAGGTTAGGACAATACTAATGTTAGGAGTAGAGTGAAACCATCTATTCTTATAAAAATCTAAAATGATTTAAACCAAAGAAATTGAAATATTGCTTATGACAAAGGCTCTAAGGTAGTCACATAAATAGTTGTAGACATTTCCATGAAGACTTTGAGAGAATAACACAAGAAATAAATATAAACACCACTTGCATCAAAGACATTTTGGAATTCATTCAAGTTTAGTATTATGATCTACTTGTACATGAAGGACCTAAGAGAATCATGCATGATAATTCAATTATGCCATTAATTGTGCATCAAGGACCTATGTGAATCGTGCAAGATAATGATGATACATAATATTCTATACCTAGTAGTACCTTCCCTATTTTCATTGGGTTTATGAAACTTGATGTGCCCTTGATATGTATTAATTAAGTGTGATGGTTATTTCTATGTTTTTAATGTGTTATTGGTTGAATGACATAATGTTTGTTTTGTATTACATTATTGAATTTTAATGTGTATATTATTGGTATTTGTTAAGACATGATTGTATCTACCCCATGTTTTTATTGCATGTGATGCCGTCAAGGATGATTGGTCTATAATGGGTTGCCCAACCTTGCAATGGAGTTCAACACAATATAAACAAGTGAATGAAATATGTAAATTTATTGATTGAAAATAGAAACCACACATGGATGAATGCCTCATCATATGAAAATTACAACAAACCCCATTGGCAACACATAAAGGCTCATGGGTTGTTATAGGCTTATTGTTTATTACAACTAGATTGGTTTCATAATCTAATTTGATAGCTCCTAACTCCATCACTACTTTGGTACCTTATACTAATTCATGAGAATTATTGTATATTAGTACCAAAAATTAGAAATGATCGACATCAATGTTAGCTAGGCCCCAAGCCCAATATCTTGTGAAACATGTATGTCAACCCAAAGTAAATGATGAAGCACTAAGGCTTGATGCAAAGGGGTGCAGATCCATCTATAGGTTTTCCTAATCCATATCTATCATGTGAAGATATATGAAGGCTCCACAAGATTCAGACAAGTTTTGTACGTTACTTCTCATAGGTTCAAGTTCAAGATACTTGATTGGGTGAACTTCTTGTGAAGAGATCTTCTAGAAAATAAGTCCATAATTGTTTCCATTAAGGTATGTTGTACTGACCCCATTAGTATTTCTATGTTCTAATCCACAAGTTAAGATCAGGTGATACAACAGAATGTGGTAAGGCTTATCAAGATGCTCCTACTTCAATCTCTCGGGGTTATTTAAAAAGTGTACCTCTCACATTGCTATCCCTAAAATTGATCCAATTCATTCCAATTTGTCTTTTAAGATCCATGTCACTTCATATACTAGCTTTCCTTTCTAATTTTCCAAGTACTCCCTATATTCCTTTTTCCAAGTGTTGCACCAAGTCTGACTATCCAAAATTTGCTATATATATTCCTATTGTTGCTACAATAACTAGTCTTATTCTTTATTCCCATGAGACTATAATCTTGAAAAGGATAGAGATTCACAATGTTAAAGATTTATGATATACCAATACCCTTTGAAAACTCCACTTCGCAAGCATTTCTAGAAGCAACTCTTTGGAGGATCCTACATGGTCCAAACTTCTTCTTCTTCAGCTTGTTGTATGTACCTACCAGAAACCTCTCCTTTTTGAGATACATCATGACTTAATCTTACATAAAAAAACTCCTTGTGACATCTTTTGGAATATTCCTAGTCCTTGTGTTTTCAATTCATGGTCTCCAAATGCTACTTGACCTACTTATGCATAGTCTCCATATGGTCTGCAAATTATTCTACTTTGCACTCATGTTATCCTCTAATCTAATGTTTATGAATTTTTCAACTCCCTTACGGTGCAATCTAGTAACAATATCAAATGGTGTTTTCACTGTACTTTGGTTCACTAAATTATTATATCCAAATTCTACTTGCAGTAGAATTAAATCTCAACTCCTATCCTTGTCTCCTACCAAGCATCTAAGTAAGTTTCCCAAACTTATATTCACCCCCTCCATTTTTCCATTAGTCTAGGGATAGAATGTGGAATTGGAATTTACGTTTGTCTTCATCTTTTTCCACCATGTTCTCTAAAAATATCTGGTAAACTCAGTATCTTATTCTAAAACAATTTTCCATGGTACTCCATGTAGCCTCACAACCTCCTAGAAGAAAAGATAAAAAATATGCAGTACATCATGGGTTTTCTACAAGAAATGAAATGTGACATCTTAGAGAAATGGTCCACTACCACAAATATGGAGTCATGTCCCCTCTAGGTCCTTGGAAATGCCAACACAAAATACATGTTGATATCTTCCCAAGGCCTTTCTGAAACTACAAGATGTTGATATAATCCAACATTATAATTGGTTCCTTTAGCTACTTGACAAATATTGAATTCCTTGGTGCAGGGGAACCTCATTACTAAAATAATCAAGGCAATGAAGGCCTAAAGGTCACACATGGGAATGCGACCTTTCAATCTATGTAATAGGATAGTTTTGTTCATTTGATTTTTGTAATAAACCCCACTTTATTACCCAATTACATGAATTTGGAAAGTTGATAAGCCACCATGGGCATAGGGACCTAGGGGTATTTAGTTGATTGTTTTCTAGGTTTTTATGTGTTGGAGATTTCTTAGGAAGGTTTAAGACATGTTGAAACAACTCTAGGTCTGCCAACTTAACATGTGTCAAAGTTGCTCAAACATGACAACTTTTGGTTACAAAAAGCAACTTCCTTCCAACGGTCACCTCAGTTAAAAATATGGTTGATAGCCATTGAGTAAGGTATAAAATGTCATTCCCAATCATCATTGGGGAGAGAGAAGAGTGTTGTAAACAATTGGCATCATTGAAGCAATAAAATTATGTGAATTTCCTACAATTTAGTCTTTCTGAGCAAAGTACCATATTGTATGAACATTTTGGGATTAGGAAAATGGTGGGATGTGTTAGAGTGGCCAATCATCTTTCATATGAATCCAATCTAAGGTCCTAATTCACCAAGACAAGGGAGAAACCGGTCATTTTCTGGAAGTGGTCTAGATTTGACAGTTTTACCTAGGGTTTCACAAAGAAATGGCCTCATCTTGCTGATCCTTCATTGCTGGTCAATGGCTCTAGAGGAGATGCAAGTATGGCCAATTTATTTTAAGATTTTCAAATAATTTTGCAGGTTAGGACCGGGTGGAGGAAAGGTTTTGATGCATTAAGGTGGGCAATTCCATGTGGCCACCGTGCAAGTGCAAGTAAATAGGGCTCACATCAGGTGTTAGGGATCTGATCATTGCCTAAAAATTAGGAATTGGTGGATTTACCATGTCCAAAGAGTATTCCTTATGTTGGTTTGACAAGGTAGGGCTTGTGCCTATCCTCTCCTTTGTAAAATAGGCCTAATTGGAGCTATTAGGTCTCCTAGCCAAGATAGGGTTTGGACTCTTGTGCTGCCAAATTGTCAGAACCCTTGGGATATGTTATGAAAATCTCTAAAGGGTATCCAAATATGGAATTATTTGTCTATGTCCTTTGGATAAATAAGGAGTTAATTGTGGAAAATTGGTCTGGCAGGACTACTAGAATTTGTAGGGCTTATTATAGCAACTGTTACAAACCATTAGAAGTAACCTAAATTGGTGATTGAAAAGAGTCATCCTAGTCTAGGGGACCTCAAACAAATCCCTAGATAAGCACTGATGAATTGGAGAGAGGAACAAACCTTTTTGGGCCATAGGGTCCTTAAGAATCACTAGAAGACCTTGTGAAGCAATCAAGGTAAGTGACCTTGTTGTTACTACTTATCAAGTTGCCATTAGTTTTATGTTCAAAGTTATTCTATATACTCTAGTCGGTTATCTCTACTGAGATATTCAGTTGGTATGAACAGTCTAGTCGGTTATTAAAGAAAGTAGTCTCAGAACGTAGTATACACCGATCTATCTACCGAGTAGCAAAGATGACACACCGAGTGAAACGTGTTACTAGATTCATTGAACCTGGACATACATATGAAAACATGTTACAAGATCGAGGAACATCTAACCATTATCACATTGGAAATTGCACTTAAAGATTGTGTATGATTTTGAGGTCATCTAACCAATGAAATATTTTGCATCGTTATTCATTCGATAAAACATGTTTGTAAGATCGAAGCAATGAATGGATCACTGTCATAAGAGATCTATTTATACAGCATGAGTTAAGAATTAAAGGTGTGTTGATGAGTGTAAGAAGACTATTATAGAGACACGGACATCACCGAGAAGGTTTTCAGAGAATAGTCGAAGAACAGAGTAAACAGAAGGGTTTACAGAGTTACTATATGGGTTACCGACGTATGCTATAAGCAAGGTAACTTATTCTGAGCACATAGAATCTGCTATAACATTCTAGATGTAATGTTGCAGATATTTGTAATGATTTTATTGTAATATTTAGAAATTGTAAGAGAAACCTTTAACAGGGTAAAAGACTCTAATCAAGTCTATAAATTGTAAAGCCTCAAACCAGGTGCAACATTTAGTTGAAGTGTTGTAAAATCCTTTAGCAAGGTAGATCTAACAGATCTTGTTACTCCTAACAGGGTAAGCTATCAGAAATAGCTAAACATGTAGCTCTAACCGAGCACTCTTTATTATTGCAGTAGTGAAGTTGTGGGTGCCATCCCCACCGCAGTTTTTCTCTCTAACCAAGAGTTTCTGCATAACCAAAATATATGTGTTATGGAGTGAATCATGTATGATTGTTATCTATTTGCTTTAGCTTTATATTATGCTACTGCACTATTCGATTTATGCATAACAGTAAAGTTATTATTGAAGAAAACTTTTGGAGTATTGATTCACCCCTCCCCTCTCAGTACATTAGCTTTCCATATTGGGCCTAACAATTGGTATCAGAGCTTGAATCTTGGAAAAGGGTTTAACTGCCTAAAGAGAAAGATCTTATCAATGGAAGGCTATAAACAATCTCGGAGGATTATGTATCTACAAGAAGAGCTAGATCATGCTAATCAAGTGATTGCATACATGCAAAGGCAAATGCAAAAATCCCTGAAAGTGAGAAGAAGATTATCTGATGATTTGCAGGACTCTCAAGAGTTAGTGGAACAAATTGAGACATCATCTGAGAACAGTATATCTGAAGAGACTGAAGAAATTATTGGAGTATTAAGAGAAAAGAACAAAGCACTGGCTGATCAACTAAAAGCAATGAAAAGAGAACATGAACATTTCAGCACACAGATGACTGAAAATCTTGATGCATTGAGGAAAACCAAGGATAAAGTAAGAGATCTAGAAAGAGAGAAACAACAACTTGAAGTCTTAGTATCTGATAAGAATGATGAAATCATAACGTTGACTCGAATTCAACAAAATCTGTCAGATCAACTAGTTCATGCATATCATGAAGCAATTATGAAGAATGATGAGAATCAAGCATTGAAACTTGAAGTATCAAGGTTAACCGATGAACTTAAAATAGAGAAGAAATCCAAAGAAACACTAAAGAAGAGTTATGAAGCATCAAAGATGTTGGATGAGCAACTGAATACAAGAAGACCCAACAAAGATGCAGGACTCGGTTACAAAGGAAAAGACTCTATCGTGAAGGGAATTCATACTACCAAGATAGGAGAATCATCAAAGCAAGCTGGAAACAAGAATAACATCAAATGAAAGAAGCCTATTTGCAACTACTATGGAAATCAATGTCACACTACCAACATGTGTCCAATTAGAAAAGGTAAGCAACCGAATGTCACTAAGTCCAAAGGTTATTGTTACAACTGCAATAAATATGGTCACACATCTAATCAATGTAGGAAAAAGTCTGTAAACAATAATCAGAAGGAAAAATTCAAAGGGTTTTGTAAAAACTGCAATAGATATGGACATAGTACCGAGAAGTGTTGGTTTAAGCAAAAGAACTATATGTGGTCTGCACACTGAGAAAATGCTAGAGGTTACCAAACTCACACACATCCTTACCAATAGTATTTTGCATTACCATGAGCTTACAATACTAGGATATGGTGTGAATGTTGTGGAAGATATGGACATATAAGTGCCAACTGTTTTCTAAGGTTTGGAATGAACAACTGAAGATCATGGAGAAATCCTGGTATGGCATGTTTTCATTGTCACAAAGTTGGACACTTAGCTGGAGATTGCAGAGATCAACCTAGAAAAGACACTGAAGAAATAAAAGAAAAATTAAAGATGATTTGGAAAAAGAAGGAAATTGTGTCAAATAAAGAAAGCACCTTACCTACCAAGTTAGGTACACCTATTCCAAATTAATCGGTAAAGGTATGAAGGGACTGCATTCTCTCAAGGTTAAAATCTTAATAGTTCCTATTTTATTATATACTTAATTCAAATCTACATAATTAAGATGTAATAGTAAGTTTGAAATTCTATCAAAGTTTTTTGAAGCACTTTTCAAGAAACCTCTCAAGTCAGTGTATACAGGAAACCTATCTAGTCGGTGAATGAAGGAAGTTTGGTAACTTGATTAAAGCAGAAAAAGGAAAGAAGGTTTAGTCGAAACTAGATTCATCAAAGGCCTCACTGACTCCACCCCCAATGCGACCTAACACAAGAGCACTTGTAGCCTCACCGAGTAAGAAAACAAAAAGTGTTACTACTTCCAAGGTAATAAAGACCTACAAGAAATCTACTCGAAGACTCATTTTGACAAAAGAGTCTAGTGATACCGAATCAGAGGATGCAAGAAAATTCCAGATTGTCAAGAGCAAGAAGGTAAATATACATAGTGTTGAAAACTTATGTGCTAATCTGAAAGAATATGGAGGATTTGGATCATTCAGATATGTCAAGTATGAAACCAGGAATAATGATGAGAAGAGACAAATTGAAGAAGCTATCATCTACACACTTCTAAAATTCTAGTTAGCTCCATTGGAACTAGCTAAGTCACTTCCGAATTAACTCTACTTGCATATTGATAATAGATGGAAGTATGCAATGGACTCGGAGAAACAAATCAGAGAAAGGAGTCCGGTTCATCTCTTTCCTGACATGTCAGTAGCTGAAATAAAGGAACATCTGACAACCTACAACTCAAAGTTTCTTGTCAAGCAGAGAGCCTTAAAACTGATGAATGGGCTGTTTATTGAAGTTGAAAATGAGACAAAAGCAAAATGGCAGGAAATCTTTAAAGTCAAGGATGTTGGTGAGCAATCTATAGTTGAAATTGTTGATGTCACTGAGCAAGATCCTAATGTTACCGAGCAAGACCCTGCTAACACCATTCAAATAGATGAAGACGTCATGGATACAAAGGCACTAAAATAGGAAATGATAGAAGGCAATGCATATGCAAAACTTGTATCTAGTGAATCGATCTTGGAACAAGTTCAGCCTTATCCACCGGTCAAGCAACCTATCTCAACCGAAACCCCTCATGACATGGATCAAGACACCGAAGGTCATAAGTCTACAATAGGAGAAGGTACTACTCAAGAATAGACATCTCAAGCACCTTCTAACACTAAGAATGTTGCAATTAAGACACTGAGTATCAAGACACCAGAGGACTCTACAGAGGCTAAAGAAACCGATCAAAGTGTTGCCTCTACCGAGCAACCTATCGAGGGTTATCAAGCCTCACAAGCCATTGTGTTAGTTCCATTAGTGAAAGGTAAAGAAAAGAAGATGAAAAAGCATAGTTTTAAAGTTGATTTGTCAAAACTTATAGTGTTGCCTAATGTAGACATAGAAAAATTAAAGGGGCAAGCAGTCATTGATTTCAGTGAACTATGCAAAGCAAAGGCCAAACAAGAGAAGCAAATGGCGCTAAAAAAAGAAAAATAAAGTACTTCAAAAGGTAAAAGCACTCTTAACAGATATGCTACCTGAAGCTACAGTATCAACAGATGTAGCCATCCACATTCAACTTTATGAACTCCTATCAAAGATAGAAACATCTGGAGAACATGCATCAAAATATTTGAGCAAGCTAAAAGACAAAGAGCTCACTGCAAAAATGATAGAAGAGGTACAGAAAGCTATAGCTATTGGCAAAGTTAAACTTGTCAAATTAATTGCTAAGTTGACTCCTCAAATCAAGCACATTCTTTATTTATTTTAGAAACTCTACACATTTTCTTTATTCATTAAAGACATTCAGAATAAAACAAAGGCAATTGAGAAAGAGATCACTGATCTCTCAAGCAAGTTGACCACAAAGCCAAATTCAGTTCAGAATTTTTATACAAAGCTACAAAAGCTCATGGCTCAACAATTGGACCTAAGAAATGAAGAACACAAGATCTGGATGGACATAATGACACTTCAGACATTATTCCTTCCTCATCTTTCATCAATCCAGGAATAGATCAACCGAGCCACCTCCTTATCTACTACACAAGAGGGAAGCACTCTAGATGGCTTAATATCGTTATTGGTTGATATTCAAGCAGAAAATTCTTTAATGGATAGTGTAAAGAATTCTCTCTCTGTCGCTCTCACCAATGCCCGGACCAAGTACAAATCCATTTTTGACTAGTTACCACCCCTGAATGGTAATTAAGTTTTGATGTTTTTCAAAAAAGGGGAGTAATATGTTATAGTACTAGGGGAGTGATATAGTATTCAAAGTATCAAACAATAGGAGTATAGTATACAGGGGGAGTATACTGAGCAGAGCAAGCAGAGTATCTAAGAGCAGTGAACCGAGCAGTGTACAGAACAGTAAGCTAAGATCAAGGACAGATCGCCGAGCATGCAAAATCAGATTTTTGTATAGTATATCGATAAGGGGAGTATATTTGGATATATTATTTTATTGACTATTGTATATACTGTCAGTATAGTCAAATTTTGCAAGTATATAGATTTTTGAGTTATAACTTTGAATGTAGTTTTTGTCAAACATCTCAACTAATGTCAAAAGGGGAGATTGTTACTACTTATCAAGTTGCCATTAGTTTTATGTTCAATGTTATTCTATATACTCTAGTCGGCTATCTCTACCGATATATTCAGTCGGTATGAACAGTCTAGTCGGTTATTGAAGAAAGTAGTCTCAGAACGTAGTATACACCGAGTTGTCTACCAAGTATCATTTCATGTCTATTGAGCAAAAAAGATGAGACAACGACTTGTTATACACCGAGTGAAATGTGTTACCAGATTCATTGAACTTGGACTTACATATGAAAACGTGTTACAAGATCGAGGAACATCTAACCATTATCACATTGGAAATTGCCCTTAAAGATTGTGTATGATTTTGAGGTCATCTAGCCAATGAAATATTTTGCATGGTTATTCATTCAATAAAACATGTTTGTAAGATCAAAGCAATGAATGGATCACTGTCATAGGAGATCTATTTATACAACATGAGTTAAGAATTAAAGGTGTGTACATGAGTGTAAGAAGCTGTTATAGAGACACAGAGGTCACTGAGAAGGTTTTCAGAGAACAGTCGAAGAACATAGTAAATAGAAGGGTTTACCGAGTTACTATATGGTTTACCGAGGTATGATATAAGAAAGGTCACTTATTCTGAGCACATAGAATCTGCTATAACATTCCAGATGTAAAGTTGCAAATATTTGTAATGATTTTATTGTAATATTTAGAAGTTGTAAGAGAAACGTTTAACAGGGTAAAAGACTCTAATCAAGTCTATAAATTGTAAAGCCTCTAACCAAGTGCAACATTTAGTTTAAGTGTTGTAAAATCCTTTAGCAAGGTAGATCTAACAGATCTTGTTACTCCTAATAGGGTAAGCTATCAGAAATAGCTAAACATGTAGCTCTAACCGAGCACTCTTTATTATTGCAGTAGTGAAGTGGTGGGTGCCAACCCCACCGCAGTTTTTCTCTCTAACCAAGAGTTTCTGCATAACCAAAATATATGTGTTATGGAGTGAATCATGTATGATTGTTATCTATTTTCTTTAGCTTTATATTATGTTACTACACTATTCGGTTTATGCATAATAGTAAAGTTATTATTGAAGAAAAGTTTTGGAGTATTCATTCACCCCTCCCCTCTCAGTACATTAGCATTCCATATTGGGCCTAACAATTAGTATCAGAGCTTGAATCTTGGAAAAGGGTATAACTACCTAAAGAGAAAGATCTTATCAATGGAAAGCTATAAACAATCTCAGAGGATTGTGTATCTACAAGAAGAGTTGGATCATGCTAATCAAGTGATGGCATACATGCAAAGGCAAATGCAAAAATCCCTTAAACTGAGAAGAAGATTATCTGATGATTTGCAGGACTCTCAAGAGTTAGTGGAACAAATTGAGACATCATCTAAGAATAGTATATCTGAAGAGACTGAAGAAATGATTGGAGTATTGAAAGAAAAAAATAAAGCACTGCCTGATCAACTAAAAGCAATGAAAAGAGAACATGAACATTTCAACACACAGATGACTGAAAATCTTGATGCATTGAGGAAAACCAAGGATAAAGTAAGAGATCTAGAAAGAGAGAAACAACAACTTGAAGTATTAGTATCTGATAAGAATGATGAAATCACAAGGTTGACTGGAATTCAACAAAATCTGTCAGATCAACTAGGTTATGCACATCATGAAGCAATTCTGAAGAATGATTAGAATCAAGCATTGAAACTTGAAGTATCAAGGTTAACTGATGAACTTGAAACAGAGAATAAATCCAAACAAACACTGAAGAAAAGTTATGAAGCATCAAAGATGTTGGATGAGCAACTGAATACAAGAAGACCCCAACAAAGATGCAGGACTCGGTTACAAAGGAAAAGACTCTACCATGAAGGGAATTCATACTACCAAGAGAGGAGAATCATCAAAGCAAGTTGGAAACAAGAATAACATCAAAAGAAAGAAGCCTATTTGCAACTACTGTGGAAATCAATGTCACACTGCCAACATGTGTCCAATTAGAAAAGGTAAGCAACCGAATGTCACCAAGTCCAAAGGTTATTGTTACAACTGCAATAAATATGGTCACACATCTAATCAATGTAGGACAAAGTCTATGAACAATAATCAGAAGGCAAAATTCAAAGGGTTTTGTAAAAACTGCAATAGATATGGACATAGTACCGAGAAGTGTTGGTTTAAGCAAAAGAACTATATATGGTCTGCACACCGAGCAAATGCTAGAGTTACCGAACTCACACACATCCTTATCGAAAGTATTCTACAGTACCATGGGATTACAATACTAGGATATGGTGTGAATGTTGTGGAAGATATGGACATATAAGTGCCAACTATTTTCTAAGGTTTGGAATGAACAACTGAAGATCATGGAGAAATCCTGGTATGGCATGTTTCCATTGTCACAAAGTTGGACACTTTGCTGGAGATTGCAGAGATCAACCTAGAAAAGAAACTGAAGAAATAAAAGAAAAATTAAAGATGATTTGGAAAAAGAAGGAAATTGTGTCAAATAAAGAAAGCACCTTACCTACCAAGTTAGGTGCACCTATTCCAAATTAATCGGTAAAGGTATGAAGGGACTGCATTCTCTCAAGGTTAAAATCTTAACAGTTCCTATTTTATTATATACTTAATTCAAATCTACATAATTAAGATGTAATAGTAAGTTTGAAATTCTATCAAAGTTTTTTGAAGCACTTTTCAAGAAACCTGTCAAGTCAGTGTATACAGGAAACATGTCTAGTCGGTGAATGAAGGAAGTTTGGTTACTCGGTTAAAGCGGAAAAAGGAAAGAAAGTTTAGTGTAAACTAGATTCATCAAAGGCCTCACTGACACTACCTCCAAAGCGACCTAACGTAAGAGCATCTGCAGCCTCACTGAGTAAGAAAACAAAAAGTGTTACTGCTCCCAAGGTAATAAAGACCTACAAGAAATCTACTCGGAGACTCATTTTGGCAAAAGAGTCTAGTGATACCGAATCAGAGGATGCAAGCAAATTCTAGATTGTCAAGAGCAAGAAGGTAAATATACATAGTGTTGAAAACTTCTGTGCTAATCTAAAAGAATATGGAGGATTTGGATCATTCAGATATGTCAAGTATGAAACTAGGAATAATGATGAGAAGAGACAAATTGAAGAAGCTATCATCTACACACTTCTAAAATTCCGGTTAGCTCCATTGGAACTAATTAAGTCACTTCCGAATGAACTCTACTTGCATAATGATAATAGATGGAAGTATGCAATGCACTCGAAGAAACAAATCAGAGAAAGGAGTCTGGTTCATCTCTTTCCTGACATGTCAGTAGCTGAAATAAAGGAACATCTGACAACTTACAACTCAAAGTTTCTTCTCAAGCAGAGAGCTTTAAAACTGATGAATGGGTTGTATATTGAAGTTGAAAATGAGACAAAAGCAAAGTGGAAGGAAATATTTAAAGTCAAGGATGCCGGTGAGCAAGCTACAGTTGAAATCATTGATGTCACCGAGCAAGATGCTGATGTTACTGAGCAAGACCCTGCTAACACCATTCAAATAGATGAAGATGTAATGGATACAAAGGCACTGAAATAGGAAATGATAGAAGGCAATGCACATGCAAAACTTGTATCTAGTGAATCAGTCTTGGAACAAGTTCAGCCTTATCCACCGGTCAAGCAATCTGTCTCAACCGAAACCCCTCATGACACGGATCAAGGCACCGAAGGTCATAAGTCTACAATAGGAGAAGGTACAACTCAAGAACAGACATCTCAAGCACCTTCTAACACTGAGAATGTTGCAACTAAGACACCAAGTATCGAGACACCAAAGGACTCTACAGAGGCTAAAGAAATTGATCAAAGTGTTGCCTCTACCAAGCAACCTACCGAGAGTCATCAAGCCTCACAAGCCATTGTCTTAGTTCCATCAATGAAAGGTAAAGAAAAGAAGATGAAAAAGCATAGTTTCAAAGTTGATTTGTCAAAACCTATAGTGTTGCCCAATGTAGACATAGAAAAATTAAAGGGGCAAGCACTCATTGATTTCGGTGAACTATGCAAAGCAAAGGCCAAACAAGAGAAGCAAATGATGCTTCAAAAGAAAAATAAAGTACTTTAGAAGGTAAAAGAACTCTTAATAGATATGCTACCTGAAGCTACAGTATCAACAGATGCATCCATCCACATTCAACTGGATGAACTCCTATCAAAGATAGAAACATCTGGAGTAGATGCATCAAAATATTTGAGAAAGCTAAAAGACAAAGAGCTCACTACAAAAATGATATAAGAGGTACAGAAAGCTATAGCTATTGGGAAAGTTGAACTTGTCAAATTTATTGCTGAGTTGACTCCTCAACTCAAGCACATTCTTTATTTATTTCAGAAAATCTGCAAATTTTCTTTATTCATTAAAGACATTCAGAATAAAACAGAGACAATTGAGAAAGAGATCACCAATCTCTCAAGCAAGTTGACCACAGAGCCAAATTTAGTTCAAAATTTTTATACAAAGCTACAACAACTCATGGCTCAACAATTGGACCTAAGAAATGAAGAACACAAGATCTGGATGGACATACTGACACTTCAGATATTATTCCTCCCTCATCTTTCATCAGTCTAGGAACAGATCAACCGAGCCACCTCCTTATCTACTACACAAGAGGGAAGCACTCTAGATGGCTTAGTATCGTTATTGGTTGATATTCAAGCACAAAATTCTTTAATGGACAGTGTAAAGAATGCCCTCTTTGTCGCTCTCATCGACTCTTGGACCAAGTACAAATCCATTTTTGACTAGTTACCAACCCCAAATGCTAATTAAGTTTTGATGTTTGTCAAAAAGGGGGAGTAATATGTTACAGTACTAGGGGAGAGATATAGTCTTTAAAGTATCAAACAATAGAGGTATAGTATATAGGGGGAGTATACCGAGTAGAGCAAGCAGAGTATCCAAGAACAGTGAACTGAGCAGTGTACAGAATAGTAAGCTAAGATCAAGGACAGATCACCAAGCATGCAAAATCAGAGTTTTGTATAGTATATCGATAAGGGGAGTATATCTGGATATATTATTTTATTGACAATTGTATATACTGTCAATATAGTCAAATTTTGCAAGTATATAGATATTTGAGTTATAACTTTGAAAGTAGTTTTTGTCAAACATCTCAACTAATGTCAAAAGGGGAGATTGTTACTGCTTATCAAGTTGCCATTAGTTTTATGTTCAAAGTTATTCTATATACTCTAGTCGGCTATCTCTACCGAGATATTTAGTCAGTATGAATAGTCTAGTCGGTTATTGAAGAAAGTAGCCTCAGAACGTAGTATACACCGAGCTGTCTATCGAGTATCATTTCATATCTACTGAGCAGCAAAGATGACACACCGAGTTGTTATACACCGAGTGAAACATGTTACCAGATTCATTGAACCTAGACATACATATGAAAACGTGTTACAAGATCGAGGAACATCTAACCGTTATCACATTGTAAATTGCACTTAAAGATTGTGTATGATTTTGAGGTCATCTAACCAATGAAATATTTTGCATGGTTATTCATTCAATAAAACATGTTTGTAAGATCGAAGCAATGAATGGATCACTATCATAAGAGATCTATTTATACAACATGAGTTAATAATTAAAGGTGTGTGCATGAGTGTAAGAGGATTGTTACAAAGACACAGAGGTCATTGAGAAGGTTTTCAGAGAACAGTCGAAGAATAGAGTAAACAGAAGGGTTTACCAAGTTACTATATGGGTTACCAAGGTATGCTATAAGCAAGGTAACTTATTCTGATCACATAGAATCTTCTATAACATTCCAGATGTAAAGTTGCAGATATTTGTAATGATTTTATTGTAATATTTAGAAGTTGTAAGAGAAACCTTTAACAGGGTAAAAGACTCTAATCAAGTCTATAAATTGTAAAGCCTCTAACCAGGTGCAACATTTAGTTTAAGTGTTGTAAAATCCTTTAGCAAGGTAGATCTAACATATCTTGTTACTCCTAATAGGGTAAGCTATCAGAAATAGCTAAACATGTAGCTCTAACCGAGCACTCTTTATTATTACAGTAGTGAAGTTGTGGGTGCCATCCCCACCACAGTTTTTCTCTCTAACCAAGAGTTTCTGCATAACCAAAATATATGTGTTATGGAGTGAATCATGTATGATTGTTATCTATTTGTGTTAGCTTTACATTCTGTTACTGCACTATTCGGTTTATGCATAATAGTAAAGTTATTATTGAAGAAAAGTTTTGGAGTACTAATTCACCCCTCCCCTCTCAGTACATTAGCTTTCCATATTGGGCCTAACACTTGTGAGGAAGCATTTAGGAAGGTAAGTATGTGGGACTTGTCAAATTGATGTTTTAATGCCCCTAAGAGTCTTTTGTGATTGCTAGAGTTCTTGGTTTGTCCTTCGATTAGGGGAACCTACTCTATACCTATACCAGGGCTCTACATCAAATTATTATCAGAGTGTAGGATGAATCCTTTTGGGAAGGATAATAGTAGATGTCAGCAAAAGAATCAAAGGGTGAGGCTAGAAGCATGCCTCCAAAGGTGACAAATGTGGAACTTGCCAGGATGGTGCAAGAAAACAAAGAACAGAATGATCAGCTTAGAAATTTGATAGAAAGCTTGGAAGGCAAACTATACAGAGGAGGACCTAATGGCTTAGAGGAAGTGGGAGAAGAAGAGGAGAACCCATAAGGGCAGGAAGAAGAGGAAGTTCCTGCAGAGCATAGGTACCTAGTCAATGCCTCGAATTCTGTGGAGAGGAGGACCATGGACCAGAAATCAAATCTTCCTATTTTCAGTGGGAAGATGGATGTTGATGGAGTGATGGACTGGATAGAGTCCTTGAACAATTTCTTTGAATGTGAAGACATTGCTAACAATCAAAAGGTGAAGATTGCCAAGTCAAAAATGTAGGGAACAACCCTGACATGGTGGAATTTTGTGCAAGGGGAAAGAGTAAAGGAGGCAAGAGGAATGATCACATCTTGGAAGAAGATGATTGTAGAGATCAAGGGAGTATGTGTACCTGAGGACTATGAGGTCCAATTACACAAGAGAAGGAAGAATCTCAGATAGAAAGAGATGGATGTGTGTGCCTATATTGAAGAATTTCAGAAATTGAGTATAAAGTCTAAGAAGGTTGAAGATGAAAGTGAAAGAGTGGCAAGGTATCTAAATGGTCTAAGGTGGAACATACAAGAAGAGTTGAGCCTCTTGTGCCCTGACACTGTTCATAAATGCTATCAACTAGCATTAAAGTTAGAGGAGAAGCTTAAAAGAAGGGAAGATTTCTAGCAGTAGAAGAAGGGGTAACAAATCAAGAAGAAGGAGCAACTTCAAAGGAAGAGGATCAAATTTTGAATTCCAAGGAGAGAGTAGTCAAGACTCCTCAAGGAATGATAGCAACAATAAAGGAAACTTTAGAGGGAGAAGGCCTAATTTTAGAGGTAGATCATCAAGAAGAGGAGATGGATCAATAAAGTGTTTTAACTACAACCAAGAGGGACACATTGCCAGTAGATTCCCAAAGAAGATGGGGTCTAGCTCCCAAGGATAAAGGAGAACCAACCTAACCCAAGAATCAGATTACCAAGATGGGAGTAAACTTGATTCATATGGTTATCCAGAGATAGAAGAGGCATTAATGTTGAGGAGAACCCTCTTGAAGGTACCAACACATATGGAGCCACCTAAGAGGAATTCTATCTTCCGCACCACTTGCCAATCAAGAGGAAAGGTATGTAAAGTTTTGATTGACTCGGGGTTTACTGATAATTTTGTGTCAATAGAAATAGTAGAGAAGTTTAAATTGAGGAGGATACCCCATCCATACCCCTATAAGGTGTCTTGGCTCACAAAGGGGCAACAAACACTTGTAGAGGAGCAGTCATGGGTGGAATTCCAGATAGGTGCATATAAAGATAAGATTTTGTTTGATATTGTTAACATAGATACTTGTCACCTCTTGTTTGGAAGACCATGGTAGTATGACCTTAAAGCACACCATGACGGATTTAGGAATACCTACTCAATCACAAAGAATGGAGAGGTCATAGAGCTGCTGCCCCTAACTGAAAATAATGAAGAACAGAAAGAGAGTGAGTCCAAAGTGATGATGATGGAAGACAAATCATTCCTCAAGGAGATAAAGATGGAAGAAGGAATATGTTTTTCTTTTCTTCTGATACCAATCCCAAAGGAGAAGCCTATTGCAGATGACAGGACAGAAGGAAAGGAAAAGGATCTCATTTCGAAAGTGAAGGAGATCATTGGTAGACACCAAGGAATAGTTGCAGATGGAGTGTCAAGGAGTTTACCACCAATAAGAGAGATCAGACACTGTATTGACTTGATCCTAGGGGATACATTTCCTAACAAGGCTACATACAAACTCACACCACAACAAAATGAGGAGATGGAAAGGAAAATTCAAGAGTTGCTATATTCTGACCTAATTGGAAAGAGCCTTAGCCCATGTTTAGTCCCTATAGTTTTGGCACCCAAAAAGGATGGGACATGGAGGCTTTGTATTGATTCCAGAGCTCTCAAAAAGATCACCATAAGGTATAGATTTCCAATGCCTAGAATAGAGGATTTACTTGATTGTTTGGGGGGTGCAAAATATTTCTCTAAAATTGATTTAAAGAGTGGATACCACCAAATTAGAATTAGGCCTGGTGATGAGTGGAAAACTGCCTTCAAAACAAAAGAAGGTTTGTATGAGTGGAAGGTTATGCCATTTGGTTTGTCTAATGCCCCAAGTACATTCATGAGACTCATGAATGAAGTTTTGAAAGAGTTCACATGGAAGTTTGTAATAGTGTATTTGGAGGACATACTAATATTTAGCAGGACAAAGGAAGAGCACTTGAGGCATCTAGACGTGGTTTTGAGGAAATTGAGTGAAGAGGAATTGATGATCAATATGGAGAAGTTTTTGTTCATGTAGGAAGAACTCATCTACCTTGGATTTGTGATCTCTAAAGGTCACTTGAAGATGGATCAAGATAAGGTAAATGCAATTCTCTCTTGGCCTACTCCTAGGACTATTGGTGAGGTTAGAAGTTTCAATAGATTAGCCACATTTTATAGAAAGTTCATAAGAGGTTTCAGTCAGATATGTGCCCCAATGTTGGAAACCATAAAAGGTGGTCAAAAGTGCAGGTTCTCTTGGACAAAGGAGGTGGATGAGGCATTTGAAACTCTCAAGAAAAAGGTATCTCAACAACTAGTACTTGCCTTACTTGACTTTAATAAAGTGTTTTAGATTGAATGTGATGCTATTCATGTGGCCATAGGAGTAGTCATAAGTCGAGAAGGTAGACCTATAGCATTCTTTAGTGAAAAGCTCAATGAGGCAAAGAAAAATATGCTTCTTATGACCTAGAAATGTATGCATTAGTTCAGTCTTTGAAAAAATGGAGCCACTATCTGCTACCAAAGGAATTTGTGGTCTATACTGACAACCAAGCCTTGAGTTTCATTAATAGTCAAGAAAAGTTAAGCCATAGGCATATGAAAGGGGTAGAATCCCTCCAAGCCTATACCTTCTCCATCAAACACAAGAAAGGAGTAGCCAACAAAGTGGCTGATGCACTAAGTAGAAGAGTGTTAACCATATCTAAAATCCAATTAGAAAGCATTGGAATTAATGTATTGAAAGATATGTATGTTGCAGATGAGGACTTTAGGCAGATCTATAAGGTATGTACTGAATATGATGAAAGGTATCATGCAGAATTTTCTGATTTTTTGATCCAACATGGACTTCTCTTCAAAGGTGGGCAATTGTGTATACCAAGGTTCTCAATGAGGACTAATATCATCAAGGAAAAGCATAGTGGGGCTATGGTAGGTCATTTTGGCTTGGACAAGACACTTGAATTGGTAAGGAGGCACTACTTTTGGCCCAAATTGCAGGTTGATTTAAGAAAGTTTGTAGATGCATGCGCTATTTGTCAAAAGGCCAAAGAAAGAAGCGCCAATGTTGGTCTCTATGAACCCTTACCTATTCCCTCAAGACCTTGGGAAAGTGTGTCAAGGGAATTTGTAATGGGTTTACCTAGAACACAAAAGGGGTTTGACAATGTATTTGTGGTAGTGGATAGGTTTAGTAAAATGGCACATTTCTTGCCATGTAAGTCCACTAGTGATGCATCTTATATAGCAGATTTATTTTTCAGAGAAGTAGCAAGGATCCATGGAATCCCATTGAATATAGTGTCTGACAGGGATGTCAAATTTGTTGGCCATTTTTGGAGAACTCTATGGAGGAAACTTGGCACCAATATGTCCTTTTCATCAGCCTATCATCCAAAAACAGATGGACAAATAGAAGTAGTAAATAGATCATTAGGGAATTTGTTGAGATGCCTTACAAGACATCATGGTGAAAAGTGGGATTCATTTTTCTCTTAGGATGAGTTTGCCTACAATGACACTGTATACAAAAGCACAGGGAAGTCACCATTTCAGATTGTGTATGGGTTACATCCAAGAGGGGTATTGGAGTTGAGAAAACTACCCCATGCGGACCCCATAAGTGCAGATGGGGAGAAGTTTGCTAAAGCCATAAAGAAGTCCATGAGTAGGTCAAGATGCAACTTCAAAAGTCATCAAACAAGTACAAAGAACATGCAAATCAGAAAAGGAGAGAAGTAAAATTTTAGATTCGAGATTTGGTTTGGGTGACTTTGAAGAAGGAAAGGTTGCCCAAGGGAAAGCACACTAAGTTCTTGCAAAGGAAAGTAGGACCATGTCAAATCTTGAAGAAGTTTGGCAACAATGCCTATGAAATTCAATTACCAGCTGACCTTGGTAGATCTCCTATTTTTAATGTTTGTGATCTAACTCCTTTTAAAGGTGATTCTAATGCAGGTAACTCGCAACAAGTCATAGAAGATGTAGCAGATCTAGATCTTCCCAAACATGAGCCACCTAAAATTGAGAAAGTGTTGGACACCAAGGTTGTCAAGAAGATGAGGAGAAATGAGTACAAACAATACTTGGTCAAATGGAAAGAAAAAACCAAATTCTGAAGCCATCTAGTTGGATGAAGATCAGATCAAGAAGCATGGCACTACATTAATGACCTCATCTCAAGTGGACTTGAGATTCATTAACCCCATGAGTATGGTGTAGGGGCACCTCATGAATAAGATAATCAGGGAAATGAAAGCCTAAAGGTCACACATGGGAATGTGACCTTTCAATCTATGTAATAGGATAGTTTTGTTCGTTTGATTTTTGTAATAAACCCCACTTTGTTACCCAATGACAAGAATTTGGCAAGTTGATAAGCCACCATGGGCATATGGGCCTAGGGGAATTTAGTTGAGTATTTTATAGGTGTTTATGTGTTGGAGATGTCTTAGGAAGGTTTAAGATATGTTGAAACAACTCTAGGTCTGCGAGCTTAACATGTGCCAAAGTTGCTCAAACATGCCAACTTTTGATGACAACTTCTCATGACAACTTTTGGTTACAAAGAGAAACTTCCTTCCAATGGTTACCTTAGTTAAAAAGGTGGTTTATAAACATTTATTAAGGTATAAAATTTCATTCTCAATCATCATTGGGGAGAGAGAAGAGTGTTGTAAACAATTGGCATCATTGAAGCAATAAAATTATGTGAATTTCCTGCAATCTTTCTGAGCGGGGTACCGTACTATAAAAACATTTTGGGATTAGGAAAATGGTGGGATCTATTAGAGTGGCCAATAACCTTTCATATGCATCTATTTTGAAGTCCTAATTCTCCAAGACGAGGGAGAAACCAGTCATTTTTTGGAAGTGGTCTAGATTTGACAGTTTTACTTAGGGTTTCACAAAGAAATGGCCTCATCTTGTTGATCCTTCATTCGTGGTACATGGCTCTGGAGGAGATGCAAGTATGGACCATTTATTTTAATATTTTTAAATCCTTTTTCAGGTTAGGACCAGTTGGAGGCAAGGGCTCGATGCATTAAGGTGGGCAACTCCATGTGGCCACCGTGCAAGTGCAAGCAAATAGGTCTCACATCAGGTGTTAGGGATCTGATCATTGCCTAAAACTTAGGAATTGGTGGATTTAACATGTCCTAAGAGGGTTACTTGTGTTTTTTTGACAAGGTAGGGCTTGTGCCTATCCTCTCCTTTGTAAAATAGGCCCTATTGGGGCTATTAGGTCTCCTAGCCAAGATAGGGTTTGGACTCTTGTGTTCCCAAACTGTCAGAACCATTGGGATATTTTTTTAAACTCTCTAAAGGGTATCCAAATATGGAATTATTTGTTTGGGTCCTTTGGAGAAACAAGGAGTTAATTATGGAAAACCAGGCTGGCAGGGCTACTAGGATTTGTAGGCTTTATTGCAACAATTGTTACAAACCATTAGAAGGAACCTAAATTGGTGATTGAAAAGAGTCTTCCTAGTCTAGGGGACCTCAACCAAAGCCCTAGATAAGAACTGATGAATTTGAGAGAGGACCAAACCTGGTTGGTCCATAGGGTCCTTAAGAATCACTAGAAGACCTTGTGAAGCACTCAAGGTAAGTGACCTTGTGAAGAAGCATTTAGGAAGGTAAGGATGTGGGACTTGTCAAATTGATATCTCTATACCCCTAAGAGTCTTTTGTGATTGCTAGAGTCCTTGGTTTGTCCTTGGCTTAGGGGAACCTACTCTATACCTATACCAGGGCTTTGCATCATTCTTGAACATGTTTTTGAGCATCCTTATAGATCCAAGGCTAAAATTAATTCTCATTGACCAAACCTAAGGTCTTATAAGTGCCAAAGTGTCTAGATAATCCTCTAAAAATTTTATCCATAATCAACTTCTTCACATTGATATCTTGGGGATGCATAATTGTTCCCCTTGAACATGACATCCTAAATTTAATACTCCAACCATGTCATCCTATCTATTAGTATTGTATCTCTTCTTTCCTTAAAAACCTCCACAAAAATAAGATTGTCCTCATGCAAGTGCTTTAACTCCTCAAATCTCATCACTGCCACCCTCATTTGCATCATCAGATTCCTTCTCCTACTTAGTACATCCACAAATTTATTTGACTTTCCACTCTGGTGTTTTAGGATAAAGGCATTGTTGGACATTGTTGCTACTAGGATATGTTGTTGTCATTGATGTCAACATATTCCCATGATTTATTGCTCTGGTGATAGAAAAATTGTTTATTGGGATCATGGTTTCATGTATGGATTATTTCTAGTATCATTATATCTTTCTATATTGGTTCCAGTGATCCAGAAGCCTATTTGATCATATCATATGATCTAGTTTGCAATTTGGTTTTTCTTATCAGTGCTTTGCAGAGTTTGGTATTTCCTCCGGTATATTCTAATGTGATAAATTCTTGAGTTATGATTGTTAGGATTCCCACAGATACTGAGAGGGGGTGGTGAATAAGTATCTAACCGATATATTGAATTTCTTAACTTAAAACATGTAGAACATATTAAAATAGTGTACCGGTAAGCAAGAAGTAATGTAATAAACAGAGATAAAAGCAACCACATGAAAAACACACCATACCACAATATTTTAATGAGGAAACCCGGTGTGGGAAAAACCTCGGTGGGATTTGTGACCCATAATATTGACTTACTGGCCAATAAGAGAATATTACTGCTACAAGAGGGGCCTACACATGCAGGAAGGCCAAGTGCCTAGAGTTCACTGCTCAATTATAAAATGGGAAGTCTCACTGACTTACAAAATGGATTATATAAATCCAGTGTCTTGTACTACTTTAGAATAACATCTATAATGCTAGATCCAGTACCGGTTTCTGCTCTGCTTCTTACATAAACCCTTAACCTATAATTCACATAATAGGTCTGCCTTATTTCACCTAATTACATTCTACTATGTCTGCTACAAATGTCCTACAATGATCTCTTATATATATGAGTCATTTTACAATGTTGCCAAGTTGGCTTATAAAGATTTTACAATAATAAACAAAATATATTATAACAAAAATCCTGTCGGCCTCTGTGCCGGTATGCTTCCTTTCACTGCCGCTACCAGTGGTCTGAGTGTTGGTGTAGAGTCTGATCTTGCTGGTGCCAGTGTAATGCCTTGCCGATGTCATATGATTGTAAGGTTTCCATCAATGACAAAACCTTAAATCACCAACAATGTCTCATTGGAGTGTGCATATGCCAACAATCTCCCCCTTTGGCATTGATGGCAACACTCATGAGAAAATTTCAAAAGTGTATCCAAAACTTGTAATCCAAAAATTGTTTCCAAAAATGTGTACCAAAAATGTATGAGCTTATCCTGAGTAGATAAGTCTTCTGCTGGTTATTTTCTCATACTACTACTCCCCCTTTGGCATCAATGACAAAGGTTGTCAAGGTGTCAATAGAGTTGTAGTTTTCTATCTCAACCTTGTAACTGGGTGGTTACAATTTGAAAAAGATCCGCCAAAACCAAATTTATGCTTTCCATAAACTTCTTACTGTCTTTTATTGCTGCCTCTATTCTTTGAACTGTACCAGTGAGGTTATGCATATGCTCTGCCGGTGTTTTCTATCCTTGTACTAATGCCTCAGATATTTCCTTCCGCAAGGTTGCTAGATAGTCCAGTCTTGGACTTAATCTTAATCTCATATTTTTAGCCTTGATTATTATTCTCTCCTTTTTTCTTTCTAACTTAAGTAATTCTTCCTCAAAATCTTTTGTTCAAAAACTGATAATGTATAAGGTGAGTTAACAAAATTGTCAGCAAGTTTATTTATTTCATCCTGTACCTTGCTCATTTTCTTATCTATGTCAATTGTTAGAAAGTTTGTCTTGCAAATGTCTCTATACAGAGTTTTAAATTCCTTCAATAAGTTGCACAGTTCCAGTAGAAGTGTGTCAAATTCCCTAGTACACTTATTTATTTGATCCTCAAAGAATTTTTGTGTTTCAATTTCTAACCTATCTTTGAATGCCTCTTCCTTTATTTGCTCAACTGTTACTGGGTTCTCAGTGATGTACTTAGACAAAGTGTCAAGTTGTCTTAAAGAATCCTTATTATCTATATTGTAGTTTGGAGCTATCATCTTCAAAATTGGGATTGTGTCATCTATAGCTCTATATGCCTGTGAACTACAATCTGTTATTCTTTTAATGGAGTCCAAAAGAACTTTAGTTACATTTGTTGATTTTTAACTTGCTGAGGAGGAACCAACATTCTAAATTCCACTAGTGGAGGAAGTAACCAAGCTTGTAGTGACCTCTGGTAGGTCAGTCTATGTTTCTATTTCCTTAAGCAAGGGTTTTTGTTCCTCTCCTATTGCCGGTGGCACTTTTTCCACATGAACCTATTCCTGTTCCGGAGCTTGTTGGTCTTCTTGTCCCTCTGTCTGTTGATCTATTGGAGTCTCTGTCAGAGTCTCTTCCTATTGCCCTATGCTATCATCTTCCACTTTTCCTTCAGTATTATCAATGTTGTCAGTTACCGGTGGCTCACTAGCCATGTCTGTCTTACCGGTTGTGTCTTGGTCTATCATAATGTTGACCTTTTGAGTATCAATATCAACTATGTATAAAACCTCAGGATTAGGATTTGTATCCTCTATATCCATACTCTCATCTTCTGGTTGATCTTCAGTTGTTGTTACCGGTGGAGTAATCAGAGGCGGTGGGAGTAGTTATCTTTTACTTTGATTCTAGGAGGTCCACCAACCTTTTCTTTTCCCTTGTCCTTGTCCTTCTGATATACTTTTACTAGTTTAGGGTTTCTATACTCTTCCTATTTTTCCTTCTCAACAAGAAATATATCCCATGCATTTTTTGTTTCCTCTGTTACCCCATTTACTCTTCCAACCATTAGTGCAATATGCCGGTGTGCAGTAGAGAATACTGACTGGTTGGCTTCTGCAATTAAGTCATTTATCTCCTTTGGTGAGTTTACTGGGTAAACAACAAGTAATTTTTCAACTTTAATTTTCTTATCAAGCTCTACAACAACTTGTCTTCTTGCTTCCAATCTCTTGAACAGTTCATCTGGTAGTTCATCTACCACTTCCATTAAGAACTTCTTATAGATGTCCAGGTGTAAAATGACACTATTTTCAACTTGCTCTTTCTCATCTGCTGATAATGTATTATATAACCTTTCTATGTTCTTGATTTTTCCTTCCTCTGTGATTTCATTCAGCAATTTGTCAATTGGGGCAATGTTTTGTTGAGTCCTTTTCTTCTTGGGTGTTAGCTTTTTCTTTGGGGTTGTCTTCTTGACCAGAGACCTCACTGCCTATTGTTTTTGTCTAGTTCTTCTAGGCGAGGGTGTGGATGCCGGTGAAGGATCCCTTTTCCTTACAACTCTTTTGAATGTTGTTGGCATGTCATTCTCTGAAGAAGTTGCTACCGGTGATAGGTGAGTTTTAGGTTGTAATGTTACTAACTCATCCTCAGTGATACCGATTTGTTTCAATACATCTTCTTTGATAGCCTTAGCCTGTCTTGAGCCTCTTCTCATAGTTACTTCAACTTTCTTCACTCTCTTCTTAGATTGAATTTGGCTTTCAATGGTTTCTGCACTACCAAATACTTCTTCCTTGGGTTCCTTGGGTGCTTCCAGAAGGGCTTTATCATAAGTTTCAATGATGTGATCATCGGTCTCATAACCCATCTCAGTAACCCAAATTGTTCTTGGGATAACTGCTTCCATCCAAATCTCATCCTTTTTTATCACAAAGCATATATCATCCTTGTATTTATTAACAATTTTCTATGATAGTCTGACTCTTTTGTTCATTCTGGCCTTTAGTGCTTGAAAATACTCATTGATATTCTTTTCCTTGTTTTCACCCATGTTGTTGAATGAGTCTGATAATTGTTTCCCTACCGGTATGTCAAATCCAAGGTTCTTTTTGCCTATACCGGGCACCTATTTGGTTATGTGTAGAATTAAGCATACAAGTAAATTACCAATTCTAAAAGTCCCTTTCTTATCCTTCTTGATTTTTCCCAAATTATCAATCAATTCATCCTTTAGCCATTCACATACATCAATTTTCACATTGTCCTTAACCATGTCATAAGCACTCTTTATGCATAAACTGGAAACTGAGTTAAGTCTGTTTGCATGAGTTGCTTTATAACCTATAATCATGCTAATGAATCTCACATTTATGTCAGTTAAATCGTTAACCCTCAAGGACCTTTTGTCAGATGTTGCACCTATTAGTTTTGTTACTAGGTCATTTGAGACCTTCTTTGTCTTGTCTGGTCTATTACCAGTGGAAGGTAACCCTGTTACAACTTTCACAGCTTCCTTGGTAATTTTGTGAATCAAATCTAACCAAAAGAATGCACCATGTACCCTGCTCAAAACTATCCTAATCACTTCCTTGGGAAAGTCTGGAATGCAAAGATTTCAGTGAATCCTAGGGTTTCAACAATTTTGTGTTCAGGTTTTACATTTCCGGAACTATCACATATAATAGTTTTGTACATGTTTTTGATTTCTTCATCTCCTAATTCCTCTATATTGCAATGGATGTACATTCTAGGATCTTCTACAAAAACAACTCCTTTTGGGATTTGGGAGAATGCACCAATATTGTCATCCTTCTTAGCTATCTTGGGAACTGGCTAAAATATGGGCCTAGGGCATTTGATTACCTCGACTACAATAGGGTTTGCTATGAATTTAGGTGCAGAGGAGGATGCCATGATTATAAATACCTTTTTTTGCCTTAGGAAGGATTGATTGCTGAAGTGCTTTGCCTCTTTGCTTGAAATGCCTTAGCTCTAGAAATTTTGCGCTCTTCAAACTTTTGAATTCTTGGTGAAGTGAAATGGAGCCAAAATCACATATTTATAATGTTTATTTGCCATCTACCACATTTAATGTATGCCGGTTAAGTAATCACTTAACATTGTTTGCCGGTATAGAAGTAATTTTCAACTTCTCACCATTAACCGAGGGAATAATAGCATATGTCTCATTTGATTGCCAAACCCTCAAAGAAACTTTCTTCAATTTGATGAAGAGCTTCCTGCCAGTGGAATACTACTCTGTTCTGTCGGTGGAGTGTTGATTGGTTCTACCGGTGGAGGATTATTTCCAACATTATTTAGGTCTGAATTTCTAATCCATTGTTTTAAGAATTCTTGCTTAACCTCTTCAACCTTTTCTTTTCCTTTCAAACTAGAACTTTTGTTGTTTGTCAGTGATCCTTTACTTCTGCAGAATTTTGCAATATGTCCAATTTTGTTACATGCATAGCAAGTCACATTATTCTTCTGAATAGCTTTCCCATAACCTATGTCAGTTTATGTTCTACATTGATTAGATAGGTGTCCAAATCTTCCACAAACATAACATCTCACATTCATTCTGCAATTTTCAGAGTTATGACCAACTTTGTTGCATTTTGAACATTGACTGGTGGGTGTGTTGATATTTTGATAATTTTTAAATCTACATTGATTTGCTTTATGACCGTACTTATTACAGTTAAAGCATTTTCCATTGAATTTATAAGCGGTAGGTTGTCTTACCGGTTTGCTATGATCCTGTGTGTTTGCAATACCAGAGCTTTCTCCTACCTCAAAGCCAATTCCACAAGTGTCCCCATTAGGTTTCTGAATCTTTAATAAGTCACCAAGTTCTTCTGAGCTTTTCTTGAATTTTTCTTTGTGCTGATTTGCAATATCCACTTCTCTTTCTAAGATCTCTTTCTGTCTCATCAATTCATTGGAGTCATTCTGAGTATGCATCAAATCTGTCTTCAATAAGTCATTTTCATAGCTAAGTCTTGTGTTCTCATTTGCTGTATCACTTAGTCTTCTGGTCAACTCTTCTTCATTCTTCTTCCTATCTTCAATTTCCTTACAGAATCTCATGGTCATATCTTGTATTTCATTCTTCATTGTCATGTTCTCTTGTTTCAGCTTGCTTATCTGATCATTAAGTGATTCTTTTTCATCATTTTTATTTTGCATCTTTTCACATAATTCTCTTCTCTTATTTCTTACAATGGTAAAATTTTCTTGAAGTGCTTGAATGATATCATGAGCTACCTTTAGATCATCTTCAAGTTTGATGTTTTTCAATTTTTCTGTATCATAGTCGGAGAGAGTTGCTTCTAGTTGCTTCATCAGATTTTCCATCACTACCGGTGTCAAGATCTTCCTCAAGCTGTTAGGCTTCTGAAAATAGAGGACCAAGCTCTGATACCAATTGTTAGGATTCCCATAGATACTAAGAGGGGGGGTGAATCAGTATCTAACTGGTATATTGAATTTCTTAACTTAAAACATGTAGAACATATTAAAATAGTGTACCGATAAGCAAGAAGTAATGCAATAAATAGAGATAAAAGCAACCACATGAAAAACACACCATAACACAATATTTTAACGAGGAAACCCAGTGTGGGAAAAACCGCGATGGGATTTGTGACCCACAATATTCACTTATTGTCCAATAAGAGAATATTACTGCTACAAGAGGGACCTGGACATGCAGGAAGGCCAAGTGCCTAGAGCTCACTGCTCAATTACAAAATGGGAAGTCTCACTGACTTACAAAATGGATTATATAAATCCAGTGTCTTGTACTGCTTCAGAATAGCATCTATAATGTCAGATCCAGTACCAGTTTCTGCTCTGCTTCTTACATAAACCCTTAACCTATAATTCACATAATAGGTCTGCCTTATTTCACCTAATTACATTCTACCATGTCTCCTACAAATGTTCTACAATGATCTCTTATATATATGAGTCATTTTACAAAGTTGCCAAGTTGGCTTATAAAGATTTTACAATAATAAACAAAACATATTATAACAAAAATCATGTCGGCCTCTATGCCGGTATGCTTCCTTTCAATGCCGATGTTGGTGGTCTGAGTGCCGGTGTAGAGTCTGATCTTGCTGGTGCTGGTGTAATGCCTTGCCGGTGTCATAGGATTGTAAGGTTGCCATCAATGACAAAACCTTCAATCACCTACAATGTCTCATTGGAGTGTGCATATGCCAACAATGATTTGGGGAGATTATTTGGGATGTTCATGTGTATCTTCATTTCAGATGGTTTATGATTTGGTGCTCCACAAGTTATCTTTCTTTGTGATTGTTGTTGTTGTTTAAGTGTTCTAGAGTTTCAGATGTTGATCAATGAAGATTTGATAAGTGGTGTTGATGCAACTGTTCTTGATTTTTCTAACATCCTTGTTGATATTTCCTAATTGTGTCCTATTTTTTTTATGATATGCATTGATCGTTGTGCAAGTTTTTAGTAATTTTGTTGAGTCGGTGATGTTCTTCGTGTTATGTGGTATTCTTGGTGGAGTAGTGTGTTGTAGTTGACCTTGGCATGATTTTTGGTGGTGTTGCATGTTTGAGAATTTGGTTTAGGTCCATGTTATATCATGTATATCATTATATTGGTTTGGTGGTCGATCTTTGTATTGTGTGATGTAATTTTATAATTATGAGTTGAGGGCTTGGCCAACCTTGTTGTCAAGGTTAATTAATTGTATAAATAGGTGGTATAGTCATGTAATTTAGGTATCAAGATTGTGTCCGCATTATCAAAGAGTGGCATATGTGGTGCTTAAGAGAATTCATCTTTTGGTGTGGTGTATTGAGAAGAGGTTGGTGTAGAGCAAACAAATGTGCTTAACTAGAACTATCATTAGACATTAGTAGATGCTATTATTGCAGTTCATTCCTTCTGTATTACAGTCTGAATCTTGTTGTAAGTCAGTGAGACTTCCTTGAGGATTGTAGCCTTTCAGGTTATCTTGAGTTGTGAGCTCTAGGCAGTGTGTCTGAATGTCGGTGCATTCCCTATTGTAAATATTTTCACATATTACTGTTGGCAAATGCACACTCCAATGAGAAATTGTAGGTGATTGAAGGTATTATCATTGATGGCAACCTTACAATCATATGATACCGGCAAGCACCGACACCGGCAGACTCTACACCGACACACAGATTCACCGACACCTAAAAGATTGATTATCGGCACCATGGCCGATAGGAATTTTGTTTAATTATATTTTGCATTTAATTGTAAAATATTTTTGTAAGCCGACATGACGAATTATAATAAGACTCATATAAGTATGAGATCTTATAGATCATTTTAGAAATAAGGAATATGGAAGGATCATTGCAGACCTAATGTGTGAATTGTAATGCAGAATTTGGATAAGGGTTTATGATTGTTACAGAGATTAAACTGGTACTGAACCTGGCATACTAGATGGTGATTTGAAGCAGTACAAGACATTGGATTAGTATAATCCATTTTTGTAAGTCAGTGAGACTTCTTTTGTAATTGAGTGGTGAGGTCTAGGCACTTGGCCTTCCTGCATGTGCAGGCCCATATTGTAGCAGTAATATTCTCTTATTGGCCAGTAAGCGAATATTGTGGGTCACAAATCCCACCAAGGTTTTTCCCACATCGGGTTTCCTCATTAAAAATATTGTGTAATGGTGTGTCTTTCATATTGTGCTTATTGTTCTTATTTACTACATTAACTATGGTTTACCGATACACGGTTTTGGATTTCTTTTCATATTACAAGTTAAGAAAATTATTTAACCAGTCAGATACTAATTCACCCCCCCTCTCAGTATCTTTGGGAATCCTAACAATTGGTATCAAAGTGTGGTCCTCTATTTTCAAAATCCTAATAGCTTGAGGAAGATCCGGACACTGATAGAGATGGAAAACTTGAGGAAGCAATTGGAAATAGCTCTTTCAGACTATGATGCAGAAAAGGTGAAGAATATAAAACTTGAAGATGATCTAAAGGCTGCACAAGATATCATTCAAGGACTTCAAGAGAATCTCACTATTGCAAGGAATAAGAGAAGAGAACTTTGTGAAAAGATGCAAAATGATAATGATGAAAAGAAAACTCTTAATGATTTGGTAAACAAACTGAGACAAGAAAACATTACAATGAAGAATGAGATGCAAGATATGACTATGAGATTTTGTAAAGAGACTAAAAATCAGAAGAAGAATGAAGATGACTTGACTAGAAGAATCAATGATGTTGCAAATGAAAATCTAAGACTCAGTCATGAGAATGATATGCTAAAGATAGATCTAATTCACGTAGAACATGATAAAACTGAACTCATGAGATAGAAAGATTTCATGGAAAATGAATTGGCTACTGCAAATCAACACAAGGAGAAATTCAAGAAAAGTTCAGAGGAACTTGATGATATGTTGAAGAATTAGAAACCTAATGGTGATACAAATGGCCTTGGCTTTGAAGTTGGTGAAAGCTCCGGTACTGCAAACAATCATGATCATAGAAAACTGGTAAGACAACCTAATGCTTACAAATTTAATGGGAAATGCTTTAACTGCAACAAGTATGGTCATAGAGAAAATTAGTGTAGATCTAGAAATTATCAAAACACTAAAACACCCACCGGTTAATGTTCAAAATGCAACAAAGTTGGTCACAATTCAGAAAATTGCAGAATGAATGTAAGATGCTATGTTTGTGGAAGATTTGGACACTTATCTAGTCAATGCAGAACACATACCGACATAGGATATGGGAAAGTTATTTAGAAAAATAATGTGACTTGTTATGCTTGCAAAAAGATTGGACATATTGCAAAATTCTGTAGAAGTAAGGCATAATCGGCAAATAACAGAGGACCCAGCCTGAAAGGTAAAGAAAAAGTTGAAGAGGTAAAGCAAGAATTTTCAAAGCAATGGATTAGAAAGTCAGATCAGAATGTTGATAGGAATACTCCTCCACCGGCAGAACAAAGTATCACTCTATCGACAGGAGATTCTTCATCTAATTGAAGGAAAATCCTTTGGGGGTTTGGCAACAAATTGAAAAACATGCTAATATACCATCGGTTGATGGTGAGAAGTTGAATTACTTCTTTACCGGAAAATGAGTTAAGTTTTCACTTAACTGGCAGACATTAAATGTGGTAGTTGGAGAAAATAACATTATAAAGCAAGTGTTTTGGCTTCTTTTTCATTCACCAAGCATTCAAATCTTTAGAGAGCACGAAAATCCCGAGCGAAGGCATCCTTAGCAAAAAGTGAAGCAATTCATCCAAGCACTCATCCTAAAGGCAGATTAAGGTATTTATAACTATGTCTTCTTCATCAACACCTGAATTTATTGCAAACCCTACTATGATTGAGGTTATTAAGCGCCCTAGGCCCGTGTTCAAACTTATTCCTAAAATTGCGAAGAAAGATGATACCCTAGGAGCATTTTCAAAAATACCTAAGGGAGTAGTTTATGCAGAGGATCCTAGAATGTATATACATTGGCATATTGAGGAACTAGGAGATGATGAAATTAAGAATATGTATAGAACTATAATCTGTGATGCAAATGGTAACATTAAACCTGAACACAAGATAGTGGAAACCCTAGGTTTTGTGGATATTCCTAGCATCCCTGATTTTCTGAAATATGTGATAAGAATAGTCCTAAGTAGAGTTCATGGAGAGTTCTTTTTGTTGGATTCCATCCATAAGATCACTAAAGAAGCAGTTAGGGAAGTGACAGGCTTACCTTCCACCGATAGTAGGCCTGAAAGAACTAAGAAAGTACCAAATGACACTGTGATGACCTTAACCGGCGCAACATTTGACAAAAGATCCCTAAGAGTCAATGATGTGAAGGATATCAATGACAGATTTGTTAGTATGATTCTTGGTTATAAGGCTACACATGAAAATAGGTTAAACTTAGTATCCAGCCTATGTATCAAAAGTGCATATGACATGGTGAATGACAATGCAACAATTGATGTGTGTGAATGGCTTAAAGATGAATTGATAGACAACCTAAAGAAAATGAAAGGTGATAAGAAGGGAACTTTCAGATTTGGTAACTTGCTTGTATGCTTAATGCCATACATTACCAAGGAAGTACCCGGTATTGGTAGGAAAGACTTTGGTTTTGATATACTGGTAGGAAAGCAACTATTGGACATATTGAACAACATGGGAGATGACAAAGAGAAAAATGTAAATGAATATTTTCAAACCATGAAAGCTCGAATGAGGACAAGAATAATGCTATCTCAAGCAATTGTTGACAAGTATCAAAAAGAGATATGCTTTGTAATCAAGAAAGATGAAATCTAGATGGAGGCAGTTGTCCCTCGAACTATTTGGGTAACCGAGATGGGATATGAGATAGATGATAACATAATTGAAACCTATGCAAAAGCCCTCCTTGAAGAACCTAAGGAACCATCTGAGAAAGTGTTTGGCAATGCTGAAACAATTGAAAGTGGCATTCAATCTCAGAAAAGAGTAAAGAGAACTGAACAGATAGTGAAGAAGGGTACTAGACATGCTAAAGCAATAAAGGAAGATGTATTAAAGAAAATTGGTATTAAGGAAAGTGAATTGGAAGGACTTCAATCAGAAGCACTTCTTTCACCAGTTGCAACTTCTTCTGACAGTGAGATAGCGGTTGTATTCAAAAGGGTATAAAGGAAAAGAAAACCCTCATCGACACCCTCACCTACACCCAGAAGAACAAGACAAAAGCAATAGGCAGTTATGCCTCCAGCTAAGAAGTTAACCCCAAAGAAAAAGAAAGAAAAACAAGCTATTTCTCCACTGGACAAACTTCTAAATGAAATAACTGAGAATGGAAAATTGAAAACTATTAGAAAGCTATATAACACACTTTCCAATGATGATAAAGAGAGCATAGAGAATAGTGTAATTTTACACTTAGACATATACAAGAAATTTTTGATGGAAATTGTTGATGATATACCCAATGATTTATACAGAAGACTAGAAGCTAGAAGGGTAACTATTGTTGAGTTAGATAAAAGGATAAAAATAGAAAAATTGCTTGCAGTTCACCCAGTGAACTCCACTGAAGAGATAGATGAATTAATTAGTGAGGCCAACCAGACAGTATTTTGAACTGGTCACCGGCATGTAGCACTAATGACAGGAAGAGTGAATGAAATCTCTGAAGAAACAGCTGATAAATGAGACATCTTCTTTGTGGAGAAAGAAAAACAAGAAGAACTAAAAAGGCCAAAATCTTTTATGGTATACCAAAAGGATAAGGACAAAGGAAAAGGCAAAGTAGGTGGACCACCAAATATAAAAGTGACAGACAATTTGCCACCACCTTCAGTTACTTCACTGGTAATAACTAATAGTTCACCGGCTACTGGGAATATGGAGACTCCACATGAGGATACAAATCCGAAGTCTAAAATCTTGTATACCATGAACATTGACACTTAGGAAGTCAATATTGTGGTAGATAAGGAATAAACTGAGAAGACAGATGTGGCAACAGAGACACCGACATAAAATGTTGGAATTGATAACATTGGAATTGGGGAACAACAACAAATTGAAGAATCAAATGATACCCTAGACACTGGAAAGACAGAGACCACAGATGTGCATATTGATGCATTTACTGAGCCACCGGCAACTACAAAAATAGAAAAACCAACTGAGTCACTGGCAGTAGATAGCACATAGGTGAACAAAGAGAAACTAGCAGTGGATACCACTGGTAAACCATCAAAAACACCGGTAGATAACACTGAGAAACAATCAGAAAAACTGATAGGAGAGAGCATAGTGAAATAGACAGAGACAAAAGCAGAGAAACAGTTAGATTCACAGGTTCAAACAAAGACAGTACCACCATCAACTGCAGAAAATCCTAAGCCATTGGTAGTGAAAATGCAAACTCAAATAGATCCTCAAGAGAAAGAGGAAAGAAAAGCTATCACTATCACCGACGGACTACAAATTGTGAGGATAGTTGGACAGTCATCCGATACATCAATGGCTGAATTCCGGCCAACAAATGTGACAGAGGTACTCTTGGACTCAATAAAGAAAATAACAGAGTGTAATGCACAAACTTACAAGGCTATAGATGACACATTACCAATTTTGAAAATGATAGCTCCAAAGTGTAACATAGATAATAAAGATTCTTTGAGCCAATTAGACACATTGTCTAAGTATAATCGACAATCTAATTACACTGAACTAGATAAATGAAGACACATTCAAAGAGAAAATGAATAAGGAGAAGCAAAAATTATTTGAGGAAATAGTGAAGAAGAATAAGGAACAAATGGACACCTTATTACTGGCACTAGGGGAAACAATTTTGGATTTCAAGAAACTGTACAGAGATACCTGCAAAACTGATATTTTGACAGAGGATATAGATTTAGAGATCAACAAAGCACAAAAAGAAATCAACAATATTGCTGACAACTTAATAGGAACATCAGATTCATTTTTGGAAGTTGAAAAGAATATTGCAGCTCTTGAGGAGAAAATTGAAAAGTTAGAAAAAGATAAAGAAAAAATAAAATATAAGACAAAGGACTTAAAATGCAAACTAGGACCTAAACTAGATTACCTCATTTCTTTGAGAAAAGAAATTTATGAGGCTCTGGTTCTAGGACTTAAGACACCGGAACAGAAAATGCACATACTCACTAGTACAATTCATAGAATAGAAGTGGCATTAAAGGACAGCGAGAGATTCAGTGACAGTCAAAATTTTGCATTGGTTACAAGGATCTAGGCAGAAACCACACTCCATTGAGAGTGAATGACAACCTTTGTCATTGATGCCAAAGGGGGAGTAGTGGAGATGAGAAAAATGATCAGATGAAAGACACCATCAGCTCAGGGGGAGCACACATTTTGATAACACAGTTTTGGTAAGACATTTTGGCAGATTCTTTTTGGACATCATTTTTGGACACTTTTTCGATTTTTCTCATGAGTGTTGCCATCAATGCCAAAGGGGGAGATTGTTGGAAAATGCACACTCCAATGAGAAATTTTAGGTGATTGAAGGTATTGTCATTGATGGCAACCTTACAATCATATGATACCGGCAGGCACCGGCACACAGATTCACCAGCACCTAAAAGATTGATTACCGACACCATGGCCGATAGGAATTTTGTTTAATTATATTTTGCATTTAATTATAAAATATTTTTGTAAGCCGACATGGTGAATTTTAATAAGACTCATATAAGTATGAGATCTTATAGATCATTTTAGAAATAAGGAATATGGAAGGATCATTGTAGACCTAATGTGCAAATTGTAAGGAAGATTTTGAATAAGGGTTTATGATTATTGCAAAGCTTAAACTAGTACTGAACCTGGCATACCAGATGTTGATCTGAAGTAGTATAAGACATTGGATTTGTATAATCCATTTTTGTAATTCAATGAGACTTCTTTTGTAACTGAGTAGTGAGCTCTAGGCACTTGGTCTTCCTACATGTGCAGGCCCCTATTGTAACAGTAATATTCTCTTATTGGCCAGTAAGCGAATATTGTGGGTCACAAATCCTACTGAGGTTTTTCCCACACCGAGTTTCCTTGTTAAAAATATTGTGTAATGGTGTGTCTTTCATGTTGTGCTTATTTTTCTTATTTATTGCATTAATTTTGGTTTACCGGTACACAGTTTTGGATTGCTTTTCATATTACAAGTTAAGAAAACTCTTTAACCAGTCAAATACTGATTCACCCCCCCTTCTCAGTATCTTTGGGAATCCTAACAACTACTGCAAAGTATCATCTTATTGTGGGTAGCTTCCCACTGTGGTTTTTCCCTTAATCAGGTTTTCCACGTCAAAATTTTGGTGTTGTACGTTGTGGTATCAAATTTGCTTATCTTTGTTGTTATTATAGTTTATCAGATTTGTATTTGTGATTAAGTTTTTTAATCCAATGAAAATTGATTCATCCCCCCTCCTCTTAGTTTTCCTTCATTGTTGTTGCCAACATTTGGTATCTGAGCTAGATCCTCTAGAAGAATATTAATCGCTTTAGGAGATCCGAGATGGCAATTGGAGGTTTCATCTTTAAGAAGAAGAGTTTGATATTTGATGGAAGTAATTATTCTATATGGAAGAATTGAATGGAGGTGCACTTGAGATGTCTTGGAGAGGATTACTAGAAGATTACAAAGGATTCCTACTCTGTTCCTCAAAATGCATCAGTTACTATTGTCGAGATTAAGGATGCTAAAAATAGAATTAGAGCTAAGGAAGCATTGTTGAGTGCCTCAACTGATTCATAAATGACTAATGTAATGGGACTTCAAACTGCACATGAGATCTCAGAGAAGCTTGAGACCCTGTATGAAGGAGATAAACAAGTCAAAGTTGCTAAGTTGCAGAGTTTGAAATAGAAGTATGAGATGTTGAAGATGAGAGAAGATAAGAACATAAACTCCTTTATGGCTAAGGTTAATGAACTTTTCCTAGGTATCAGATGTGCTGGTGGAACTCTTGAAGAAGATGAAATTGTTGCTAACATGTTGAGATAATTGCCTCCTTACGTGAGATCTAGAGTGTGACTACTGATAGACTTATAAAGCACTGAAAGGGGGGGGTGAATCAGTGACACCAAAAATAATACTACTTTAAACATTGATCGGTAGATATACTTGAGAAGTTTACTAAACACTATGCATGCAATCCAAAATGATATTAAAGCATCCACAATAAGTAAAACATCCACCATAACACAAGTGTTTATACGTGGAAAACCCAAATGGGAAAAACCACGGTGAGATGGGACTCACAAGTTAACTATTTGCAGTAATAGTTAACTGACCGGTTAAGGTCTCCAAAGTGCTCTTTAGGAGCGAAAACTATTAAAGATCCTAAAGCTTTGTTAGGAGTTATACCCTGTTAAAGGTAGTACCCTATTAGAAGTAACCTTAGTAGAGGATTTCAGAATCCAAACTAATGGATCACCTTCTTAAACAATTTGTATAATGAAGCTTGTTAGAGCTTACCTGGTTAGGAGATTTTACTGTTGTAGTGATTAGAAAACAATAGGTGGTGTGATCTAGAAGTAGCATAACTTTCTTGAATAGATCCTTTTCTGTGCACTCAAAACTGTACCACCAACATATTCTGCAATGCCTTCAACAACTTAACACTACCATCTTCGCACCAAATCATCTCATAAGAAATAGTTCATCATAATGTCATTATATGGACATTTATATTTCATGTCGGCTTAGAAATTATATCACAATTTCCTAGGTGCAGTGTATCTGAACAATCTAACTTAACTCATCACAAATTACTGCCAAAATTTGTCGGTTAGGGTAACTCATCACGACCGATGATAACTCATCACACAATCAATGAATACCGGTTGGAACACTAATTCCAGTTAGAGTAAACCACTTAAACATGTAAACCGATTGTCCTCCATTTGCTTCTTTGATGGTCTTTGTTGAATCTTCAAGTAAGTGCCAAGTCATTCCTACATATACCGGTTGTCTACGTGTATCGGTTGACACTCTCTAAACCATCATAAACAAAACTTCCAATACCGGTCGCAATACAAGTAACTTTTGAAGTAATATCGGTAGACAATGTGAACATATGTGTGTGTGTACATGTTCCATCAATGACAACATATGAAGTCATTCATTACAATCATCATCAAGCCAACAATCTCCCCCTTTGGCATTGATGGCAACACTTAGAAAATTTTACAACTTTACAACTAAGTGTGCTTACAAAAATTGTACACATATTTCAACTCCCCCTTAACAATACATACAAACTTTTCACAACACACATTACATATTTCTACTCCCCCTTTGACAACAATGCCAAATTGAAAAGTAAAATACACACACACACACACACACACACACACACACACACACACACACACACACACACACACACACACACACATATAGCAAAATTCGCATCAAAAGTTTGCATATACAAAAACTTAAAAGTCTATATTAAGGAGTGTTCACTTCAATTTGCAAGAAAATGGCATTGAAAGTAATCTTCATTTGAGAAAAATCATTTTCCCATATTTCCAGTAAAGTTTCAGTGATCTCAATGGTTGTCATAATCTATGCAGAAAATTCTTCCATTGTATCAATTCTACTCATCTCTGGAGTAGCTAAAACTGCTTCTGCATTCTTATAAGCTCACTGCAAGATGTCCACCTTCGATCTCAATAAGTTCCTTAACTCCTTCAGTGATCGAAGTCTCCTTGCCTATTTAAAATCATAGACATCTAACCAATCCACAGATTTGCCAAAATCTAAGATTGAGTCCTATTAAGGTATGTAGGCATTACATATCTTTTCTAGTTCCAGTTTTGTCTCTTGTCTCTTCTTAACTATATCAGCATAGAAAATTGAAACATTAGATGTATAGGCTAGAATTTTTCCTCTTGTCTCAATAGCTTTTCTCAAAACATCTTTGTTCAGGGATAAAGTAATCTTCCCTGTATTAATATCTTTCATTATTTGTTCTCCTCTTTTCTTCCTGTAGTTTTTCTCAGCCATAGTCTGAGTTGCTTCCTCAAGGGACTTGAGTTGGTCAGAAGAATCAACAACCAACTAGCCTAGCTTACCAATAGGATTTGACAAGTTCCCTATAGCAATCTTCGGTAGAAGACTTGACAAAATCTCCATAGCAGTTTGGATGGTTTCTGCTTTCTTCCTCTATTCCTTAAGCCTCTTCTTTTGACTCTGGATTGCATCACAGTTGCAATCTCCAATAATTTTGATGCACTCATTTTGTCAACATCTATAGGCCCTTTGATGCCACATGAGTCATCATCATCATCATTCTGCTGCTCGACTAATTCCTTTTCTGGTTCAACAGATTTCTCCTTCTCAATTTTTTCTTCCTCTTGTTCTTTCTCCTTCTCTTGTTTAGAGGATTTCTCTGCAACTTTTGCAATGGGTTTCTTTTGAGTAGCTTGTGAAGTTGGTGGGAGTTGTGATTTCACTGGTTGATCTTTTACTGGTGGGGGTGGAATATCCACACTTGGTTGAGTTGTCGATATATCCACTGCATTAACCTGTGAATCAATAATGACCGGTGGCTGCTTATTTGGTTCAATAATATTCCTAGATAGATCAATGGTATCATGTATGTCATCAACAAAGATAACCGGTTGGGAAGTAGTGTCACCTTGTTTCTTATCAAACTCTGGTGAAAAAATTTCTTCTTCAACTAACTCCAATTTTCCTCCAGTCTCTATTTGATCATCATAATGAGACTTTGAATGCTCATGCATCCGTTGAACATTTCTGGCTATCTGATGAGTTCCTACTTCAATAGATTGCACCTTTTCATTCATTAACATCAATATTCTTGTCTTAAAATGAAATTTTCCTTTGTAGTTATCAAGCAATGCTGCTAATTCATCTTTAGACAAATCAGGAAAATATTGAATAAAAGTATTATCAATAATTTCTTGATCTTTCTTCACAGCCTTTGCCCACTTATTCATAAGAATAGAATATAAAGAATCGGAAATATCTTTTTTAAGATCCTTAGGTAATTGATTGTATTGACATAAGTAGATGATTACCTCTTGACCAATTTGTTCCTTTTGATCTTCATTAAATGAATCAAAACATTCTTTAACATTATCAAATCTATTCCTTCCCAATGTCTTTACCATTCTCTCAAAATCAATCATAGGCTTATAAGACAAATCTTTAATGGGAATATTCTACTGAGAGGTGGCTTCAACTAGTTTGGCCTTCTTACCAGTTTCCTTTACCTTCTTTGGCTCCTCCTCAATGTTGCTATCATCAAATTATGCTTGAAGAATTAGTTGTCGGCCTCTCTTCTTTATTGCAGTCTGCTTCTTTATGTACACCTTTGGTGCCAGTTCCTTTTTAACTTGGACTCTTCGTGTCACTCTAGTACTTGTTGACACTGGAGGTAGTTTCTTAGCCTTCTTCTTCTTCTTCCCTTTACCACTACTGGTTGGAGCACTACTAGTTTCAGCTTTTGTAGTTTGCTCCTCAACAATATCCAGTCTTTTCTTCTTCTTGTCCACTAGAGATGCCAACAGGTTATCGGCATAACTAATCAATAAGTCATAATTGACTTCATAACTCATGTCTTCCATTTCATCTTCTCTTAGTTCAATAGCTTCCATAAGACATAAATCAACGGTGACTGTGAAAATGATGTCCTTAAAAAAGTTTTTCACCACATCCTCAGGTAGCCTTACCCTCATACTCATTTTCTTCTGAAATTCATTGAAGTTCTTGTTTATTGTAGTAGAGAAAGTGTTCTTAACAACCTTAATGTTGTTCTTGGTCTGAGTAGGTACCGGTAGGTCTTTAGACCATTCAATATCACCAATTCTCGGTAGGAAATTCTGAAAGTAAAAGAATAAACCAATAAATAACTGACCAAATTTGAACTTCTGATTGCTATCCTTCTTAATTGACTATAGATTCAACATCAATTGACTCCTTATGGCCTCACATAGGTCATAATTTGCATTCTCAACAATCATTTTATAGGCCATATGCACTGCTGCAGATGGCACACACTTCAATCTACTGGAATAGAATATCTTATAGCCTATAACCATAGTAGCCAGTTTAACCATTGGGTCCTTAATGTTATTAACAGAAAATGCACACCCATCAGAGGTAGACAAGGTTAAGGTGGTTATAGTCTCTTTAGAAATTTGCCTCAACTTGGGAACTTCAATAGTTGACCAAAAACCATTCACAACATGGATAGCTTCCTTGGTTATAGTGTGTGTACTTTCCAGATACATGTTTTCACCATGAACAGGACTAAGAATGATTTTGATGAGTTTCTCTTCAAAATCCTCAAGAAAATAAGTTGCATTGTGAAAACCCTTCTCATAAACCCTAATATACTTGGGTTGAATCTTTCTGCTCTTATCACAAAGGGATTTCAATTGAGAATAAATTGATAATGATCCTAAATCTTTGAAATTATAATTAATATAGCTAGACAAATGACCTTTTACAATGACACTGTTAGGAACTTGAGATAAAGCATTGTAAGACTCTATTTGTTCTGATTCCATAACCTCCATAGGTTCTAATGTGATCATTAGTCTCTCCACCTGCTTAGATGATAAGCCATTCAGATAAATTTGATTCGAAAAGGGATTTACAAAGAAATACCTTAATTCTCGCACGTTGCCTTGGTTACCAGTTGATTACTCAAATGCACACTAGTTCCACCTTCACTAATTAGCTTCAATCATGCAGTTCACGACACAAATTAGTCTAAGACCAGCTAGAAAATCTCCCTTTGCTCCGCAAAGTGCTCAAGAATTCTCTTTTGAATACATTTAGGATAAAAATAACATAGTAAAGTTGCTTGTATCCTTTTTACCTATAACATTAATTGATCGACCACTAGGGTTACAAACCCTAATACACTGCTTGACAATAAATTTAATATTAACAAGTGTAAAACTGGTTGATAAACTTTCAAAAAACTGATTGACAAAGATATCAAGATTTCACACATAATAACTCAAAATGAAAACTCTCTTACCACTCATCTTTCAAGGGGTCTAGAAGTAGATTTACCGCTATGCTCCCCTTAGCCCTATTGAAAGGCTCAATTCACCGCTGTAGGATTCTCCACACTGGGTGAAGGATTAGGTTCTTCTGCAAGTATATCATCACTCTTGTTTTTTCAGATTCAGTTCATCTCTTCTCTAGTTTCCTCAGCATTTACCTTATGCTTGTGGTTTTTCTGATCTACAAAATGATTAACTGGTTTGTTTTTCTTGGTTCTACAAAAAATTTCCATGTGTCTCAGTTTATGACAATGATAGCAGGTCATTCCAGATGATCTCCAAGGTCCTGCATTGCCTCTTCTAGTTCTCCTTCTGCAATTCATAGCTACATGACCATAATTGTTACAAATGGTGCAAATGACATTAGTTACCTTTTCCATCTCAAATGGACTAAACTGGTTGACGTAGGATCTCTATCAGTTCATGTTACCCTGGTTGTCATAAGTTCTCCTCTAGTTACCATTAGGTATTGGATTCATGTGAGGTACTGGATTAGTTGCTCCATATATGCATTCAACTGATCTATGTCCATACATTTTGCATGTAAAACAATGACCTTCAAATCTCCTAGATACATAGCAAGTATTTGCATTGTAGCCTGTATTCTCATTGGGTCTATTTCTACACACATTTGCAGTATGTCCAGGTATATGACAGACAAAGCAAATAGGTTTAAAAACTTTCTTACCGGTAGGCTTGTTAGCCTTAGGAGCAGTTTTGTCCTTGTGAATGTTGTTATTTCTTCCAGAAGACCCTCCTTTCTCAGATGTGTTAAAGCCTAGTCCATATGTGTCACCTTTAATCCTCTATGATTGGATCTGCTCATCCAGCATAGAAGAACTTTAATTGAACTTTTTCATCTTTCCATTAGCCTTAGTGAGTTCTCTGATAAGATCTTCATTGTGTTTTGTAAGAGTCTCTCTTAGGGATGATGCCATTTCAAGATCTAGCTACAAAACCTCTTTTTCTTCTTTTTCAGCATGCCAATGCTCATGCAAAGTTGCATTCTCTTATTTGATCTTAGCGATCTCATGATCTCTTTCTTTGACAAGGTCTTTAGCTACCCTCCTTGCTTCTAGTTCTTGACTCATGTGGATAGTTAGGGCTTCTAACTCTCTTCTCAGATTTAGCTTTTCACCATTTAGTTTTTCAACTTCTTCAGCTAATGCATCAATGTTAGCTTCATCTAAAGAACTATTATCAGATATTTCCAATAGTTGTTTGGTCAACTCTCTCCTTTTGACTTGTGAAGCTTTAAATCTGACTCTTAGGGTTTCAAGCTCTTCCTTGGTAGCTTCAAGCACTCTAGCCATCTCAAAGTAACTCACTGACCAATAGATATACATGATAAGTTTACTAAACATTATGCATGCAATCCATAATGATATTAAAGCATCCACAATAAGTAAAACATCCACCATAACACAAGTGTTTATACATGGAAAACCCGAATGGGAAAAACCACGGTGAGATGGGACTCACAAGTTAACTTTATGCAGTAATAGATAACTGACCGATTAAGGTCTACAAAAGTGCTCTGCTAGGAGCGAATTCTGTTAAAGATCCCAAAGCTTTGTTAGAAGCTATACCCTGTCAAAGGTAGTACCCTATTAGAAGTAACCTTAGTAGAGGATTTCAGAATCCAAACTAATGGATCACCATGTTAAAGGATTTGTACAATGAAGCTTGTTAGAGCTTACCCGGTTAGGGGATTTGATTGTTGTAGTGATTAGAAAACAACAGGTGGTGTGATCTAGAAGTAGCACAACTTTCTTGAATAGATCCTCTTCTGCTCACTCAAAACTACATCACCAACATATTCTACAATTCCTTCAACAAATTAACACTACTATCTTCGCATAAAATCATCTCATAAGAAATAGTTCATCATAATGTCATTATATAGACATTTATATTTCATGTTGGCTTATAAATTATATCACAACTTACTAGGTGCAGTGTATCTGGACAGTCTAACATAACTCATCACAAATTACTACCAAAATTTGTCGATTAGGGTAACTCATCACGACCGGTGATAACTCATCATACAATAAATGAATACCGGTTGGAACACCGATTCTGGTTAGAGTTAAGCACTTAAACATGTAAACCAATTGCCCTCCATTTTATTCTTTGATGGTCTCCGCTAAATCTTCAAGTAGGTGCCAAGTCATTACTACATATACCGGTTGTCTACATGTACCGGTTGACACTCTCTAAACCATCATAAACAAAACTTCCAATACTAGTTGCAATACAAGTAACTTTAGAAGTAATACCAATAGACAATGTGAACATATGTGTGTGTGTACATGTTCCATCAATGACAACATATGAAGTCATTCATTACAATCATCATCAAGACAACAACTATTGTGACAAGAGATGTGTTGGTTAGAAATATTGTTGCATTTAAATTGAGCAAACTTGGTAAATCACATGGAAAGTCTAAGAGGACATTTAGAGCATCTATATGTGGGAAGCATAAGTATAATCCTGATGAATGCAAAACATCTAGATATGAAAGAGAGAGAAGAGAGATGGAAGAGAAAGAAAGATATTTGGAAGAGATTGAAGCATTGATTGCCCAAAGATTGCCTAAGGGAGCTGGTAAGTATGATGGAAAATTGCCTCTAAAATGTTTCTCTTGCAATAAGATAGGACACTTTGCTTCTAGATGCCCAAAGAGAATGTCTAAGTATGACAAGCATGATAAAATTGATAAGCATGATAAGTATGATAGATATGAAAAGCATAAGAAGTATGATAAGTCTTACAAGTCTAATCAGAAGTACAAGAATCAGAAGAACTATTATTATGATGTTGATGAAGGTGTTATAGATGAAGAATCAGAAGGAGATGAAGTTGTGTTTATTGCGATCGAAGAAGATGGACCAATACTTGTTGATTCCACAAGTTGCACTATTGAGGAGAAAGCTTAGCTGCTAAAGTTGAAGAGAAAGATGAATGGGTGATTGACAACGGTTGTTCACATCATATAACTAGTGATAAAAGAAAATTTGTGAGTATGGAGAGGTATGATGGTGGAATAGTAAGATTTGGAGATAACAAAGCATGTGTGATCCATGGTAGAGGTTCTATTACCTTTTATGGTAAGAATAACAAAGATGATGTCTTGTATGTTGAAGGTTTGAAGCATAATCTTTTAAGTGTTGGACAGATGGTTAACAAAGGTTATGATTTACAATTCAAAAATGGAAAATACCAGATCCTAAATGCCTTCGATATAGAGATTGCATCTAGAACTAAGACTGAAGGTAATATATTTCATTTAAATATTGGTGAGAAAAGTTGTTTGATTGCTTAGATTGATGAAAATTGGATAAGGGCTATGGAAGAAGATTTGAATCAGATTGAAAAGAATAACACATGGGAAATTGGGCCTAGACCTAAAAATAAGATTGTAATTGGTACCAAATGGGTATTCAAGAACAAATTGAATGAAGTCAGTGAAGTTGTCATAAATAAAGCAAGACTAATATGCAAAGGATATTCATAGAAAGAAGGGATTGATTATGAGGAGACTTTTGCTCCGATAGCTAGACTTGAAGCTATTAGACTATTGCTTGCATATGTTGCATATAGGGATTTCAAGGTATATCAGATGGATGTCAAGCCAACCTTTTTGAGTGGTGATCTTGAGGAAGAAGTCTACATTGAGAATCGTGATGGATTTTTATTATTAGATGATGGAGACATGGTATGCAAATTGAAGAAAGATATTTATGGATTGAAACAAGCCCCTAGAGCCTAGTATGCTAGATTGGATAAGTACTTGTTGAAATTAGGATTTAATAAAGGTAATGCTGATTTCAAGATTGAGAATGATAACATCTTGATTGTTGAAGTCTTTATTGATGACACTATCTCTGGAGGAGATGATAACTTGAGTATGAAGTTTGTCGATGATATACAGAAAGAATTTGAGATGTCTATGATAGGAGAGATGAAATTTTTCTTAGGTTTGTAGATTTCATAGACTAGAAAAGGTATTTTTATAGCTCGAACTAAATATGTGAAGGAATTATTGAAGAAGTTTGGCTTGGAAGACTCTAAACCCATTGAAACTCCTATGGTGACTGGCTGCAAATTATTTAAAAATGATGAATCTCTGAAAGCTAATCAAACCTTGTATAGATCTATGGTTGGTGGATTGCTATGTCTGACTCAGACTAGACCTAACATTATGCATGTTGTGTGCATGACTGCTAGATATCAATTTGATCTAAAAGAGAGTCATATCACTACTGTAAAGAGGATATTCAGATACTTGAAAGGAACCGTGGATTATGGTTTATGGTATCCAAGGAATGATGATTTCATTCTATGTTCTTACACTAATGTTGATTGGGCTAGTGACATTGATGACCAGAAGAGTACCTCCGGTGGTGCATTATTTTTGGGTAAGAAATTGGTTTCATGGGCTAGTAAGAAACAAGATTCGGTTTCCCTATGTACTATTGAAGTTGAGTACATTGTTGTTGCTAGTAACTGCACTCAGGTAGTTTGAATAAAGCAAATGTTGAAGGATATCAGATTTATCTGTGATGAGCCTACTGTTATATATTGTGATATTTCCAGTGCTATTAATATGTCAAAGAATCTGATGCAACATTCAAAGACTAAACATGTATCAATCAAATATCATTTCTTGAGAGAAAAAGTCAATGAAGAGGATTTAAAGCTAGAGTATGTGTCTACAAAGGAACAGATTGTTGATATTTTTACTAAGCCTTTTCCTGCAGATACATTTGTCTATTTAAGAGACAAGTTAGGGGTATCCACCCCTCCTGATGGAAACTTGCATCAATCTGATGGATTTCACAGTCTTATCTTTTTGTCTGGATTGATGAGTTGGTGCTACTACTCTACTAAAGTAGTCAGTATATTTAAGGGGGAAAGAATCATTATTTGTTTCTTAGAGGGAGAGTAAGTTTGGTTTTCTATTTTGAGAATCTTTGGTATTGTTGTCAAAGGGGGAGAGAAGCATGTGAAAAACTATTTTATCTGCTTGATCTTAGGGGGAGTCTGTTGGAGATGTTTTCTTTCTTTGAATTGATTGTTTTTCACATCCATATGTTTCCATCAATGCCAAAGGGGGAGATTGTTGGACATTGTTGCTACTACGATATGTTGTTGTCATTGGTGTCAACATATTCCTGTGATTTATTGCTCCAGTGATTGTAGATTTCTTTATTGGGATCATGGTTCGATGTATGGATTATTTCTAGTATCATTATATCTTTCATATTGGTTTCAGTAATCTGAAAGCCTAATTGATCATATCATATCATCTGGTTTGTAGTTTGGTTTTTCTGATCAATGCTTTGCAGAGTTCGGTATTTCCTCCAGTATATTTTGGTGTGATCAGATATTTAGTTATAATTTTGGGAGATTTTTTGGGATGTTCATGTGTATCTTCATTTCAAATGGTTCATGATTTGGTGCTCTACAAGTTATCTTTCTTCGTGATAGTTGTTGTTGTTTAATTGTTCTTGAGTTTAAGATGTTGATCGATGAAGATTTGATAAGTGGTGTTGGTGCAGCTGTTATTGATGATTCTAGCGTGCTTGTTGATGTTTCCTAATTGAGTCCTATTTTTTTTATGATCTACATTGATCATTGTGCATGTTTTTAGTAATTTTTTTGAACTGATGATATTCTTCATGTTATTTGGTATTCTTGGTGGATTAGTGTGTTATGATTGACCTTGGCATGATTTCCGGTGGTGTTGAGTGTTTGAGCATTTGGTTTAGGTCCATGTTATATCATGTATATCATTATATTGGTCTAGTGGTCGATCTTTTTATCATGTGATGTAAATTTGTAATTGTGAGTTGAGGGTTTGGCCGACCTTGTTGTCAAGGTTGATGAATTATATAAATAGGTGGTATAGTTATGTAATTTAGGTATCGAGGTTGTGTTTACATTATCAGAGAGTGGTATATGTGGTGCTTAAGAAAATTAATCTTTCGGCATGGATTATTGAGAAGACATTGGTGCAAAGAAGACAAATGTTCTTAACTAAAATTGTCATCAGGCATTAGCAGATGCTATTATTGTAGTTCAATCCTTCCGGATTGTAGTTTGAATCTTGTTGTAAGTTAGTGAGACTTCCCTGAGGGTTGTATCCCTTCAAGTTATTGTATCTTGAGTTGTGAGCTCTAGGTAGTGTGTCTAAATGTTGGTGCATTCCCTATTATAATTATTTTCACATACTACTGCAGAGTATCATCTTATTGTGGGTAGGTTCCCACCGTGGTTTTTCCCTTAATCAGGTTTTCCATGTCAAAATTTTGGTGTTGTTTGTTGTGGTATCAAATTTTCTTATCTTTGTTGTTGCTGTAGTTTATCAGATTTGTTTTTGTGGTCAGGTTTGTTAATCTGATGAAAAATTGATTACCCCCCCCCCCCCCCCCCTCTTAGTTTTCCTTCATTGTTGTTTCCAATAGGCATATCTCTACTTAAATTCAACCTACTGCATATCTATCTAGATTAATTTACCTTGACTATTCAGGTATTGAAGAGCTTGATGGTCAATGTAAAGCACAAACTCCTTTGGTAGTAGGTAGTTCCTCCACTTCTTTAGATATTGAATTATGGCATAGAACTCTTAGTCATAGACTGAGTATCTCCTCTAGGCATCATTCAACTTCTTACTAAAATATGCAATTGGTCTTCCCTCCTAACGTAGGACCACTCCTATTGCATTTTTATTGGTATAGCAATCAACTTGAAAGACCTTATTGATTTTTAGTAAGGATAGCACCCATTTTCATCACTTTTTGCTTCACATGTCCACTTAAACGCCTTCTTATATTCCTTCATCATGTTCATCATTGGCGTGTAAATGGTACTAAAGTTTCTAATTAACTTCTAATAAAACTTGCCAAGCCATATAAATATATCACCTCACCAATGTCTATTGGTTTTGTCCATTCCATAATTACTCTCACCTTCTCTTGATGCATCTTCAATCCTTCCATTGAGATAACAAACCCCAACTAATCGAGTTATATCTTCATGAAACTGCACTTCTTGATGTTGATCAACAACTTCTCTTCTCTTAATCATTGAAACATTTGATTCATTTGCCACAAATGTTCTTCCCTAACTAAAAATCAAAATATCATCAAGGTAAACAATAAGGAACTTACATACAATTTTGAAGTAGTCACTGGTGAGGAGGGACCTCAAGGAGATCAGTCCAAACCGATCAGCAAGAGTAAACACAATGGAAGCACATAGCTATGATGGAGGCAATGTAGGACATATAGTTTTAATTGCATGAAATTTGATTACATTCAACTGGTAACAATCAGGTTACAACATACCAGCACATAGGCCTGGTAGAATAGGTCACGCCGAGATCTTGAATCGAAAGATCTATCTTCTAGGCACAGTCTATCTATCTCATACTTCTTGATTCTCTAATTTATTGCATTATAAAGAATGATTATATATATATATATATATATATATATATATATATATCGATCCAAAGGATCTAATCGACCCAAAAAGGATCAAAACCTGAAGAACAAGACCTAATGTGCAAAATGAACAAGGTCGGCCTCCTCCAAGAGATTCCTCTAGAAAATCTTAAGGATGAAACGTATAAGGTTGGCCACATGCAAATAAATATCAAGATCAATGCCCAAGGCTCCGCAAGCTTCAGAATAGGTTCCAGTAGATCACTAGAATAGGTCTCAGGCAACTGAAACAACCGGTAACAAGAAATTGTCACGGAAACTGATAGTGATATCTTGTCAGAAAGTGATCCAAAAGACATGTGATTTGAAAGTAAGAAAGATGATCAATTCTTCAAGCATAATCCAACTCCATAGGATCTGATGAGCCAAAACTAGGACACACAAAAAGAAAAACTAAAACTGCAAACAGAAAACAAAACAGAAAAGAAAATGTTTTTAGTTGATGCAAGATTGTTGTGAACTAGGGATTCTCTTGCATCAGACATTCAGGGTTAATGAAAAAGTAAGCCTCTCACTTTGCTAGGGTAAGAGGGAAACCAAGATGATCTACTTCTACCTGAGAAATCCAAGATGAATCTTCAACTGGTCTTCTCTTCCACTTCACAAGATATTATTTGTATTGACTGTTCTGGTTACTACACCCAATCCTATTGTCCAAAATCTCTTCAATTTGATCTAGTTCCTTCTGGGGCAATTGTCTCTCAAGGTTTGCAACATTGTCCCCATTAAATTCTGGTTCATGGTACTCATGAAGTTCTACAATGTTGAATATAGGTGAAATACTAAGACTATTTGGTAGCCCCACTTCATATGCATTTCCAGAACTGAACTTCCTCAAAATCTTACAAGGTCCAAACTTCTTCATCTACAACTTGTTATAAGTTCCAACCAGGAATCTCTCTTTTCTCAAGTATACCATCACTTCATTGCCAACATGAAATTCCTTATGTCTCCTCTTCTCATCTACCTTCTCCTTATATCTGCTATTCATGTCTTCTAAATATCGTCTAACTTGAATATGCAATGCTTCCATGTGATCTGCAAAATCTTCTACTCGTGAACTCTTCCGGTCTTCACTGCTAATGTCTCTCAATTATACTATTCCTCTAGGATGCACTCCGATAACAATCTCAAAAGGTGTTTTTTATGATAATTCTATTCACTGAATAATTATAGGCAAACTCTTGTTGTGCAATGATCAAATCCCAACTTCCAGTTTTATCTCCCACTAAACATCTCAACAAGTTTCCCAAACTCTGGTTAACTACTTCTATCCATCCATCAGTCTATCGATGAAAATTAGAACTAAACTTCAAATCTGTCTTCATCTTCTTCCAAATTGTTCTCCAAAAATAGCCAACAAACTTAGTATCTCTATCCAAAACTATGTTAGACAGTTTAAATAACCGAAAGACAACTGAGAGGGGAGGATGAATCAGTTGTCAAAGATTACCAGAACCTTAAGCAATTAAAACTTTAATACTAAAACCCAAAACATTAATATCGGAATGCTTAAACCAAATACTGGAATAGCAGTTAAACCAATTAAGCATAAACAATAATCATAAAATAAATACCATCCATATGACACCAAGATTTATACATGGAAAACCTGATAAAGGGAAAAACCATGGTGGGAAGCCTACCCACAGTCAGATAATACTTCTATAGTAAGTATGCAAAGTACAATTGAGGGGCCTGCACTTGCAGGAAGGCCAACAACCTAGAGTGCACTGCTCATCACAAAAGGAGTCTCACTAACTACATAGAAATCCATACTACAATCTGGAGAAGAGGTTGAACTGCAAAGATAACATCTTTTATGCCTAAGTACAGTTCTGATTAAGCTCAATACCGAAGGACTAAATCCTCTTACATAAACCCAATTCGATCTCCAATGATTGACCAAATCCTCTTCCTGAATGATATTACGTTATTCACACATTACATATCCATATCACATTCCCATATATGATCTACAATGAGATCTTACATCTATATATACAAACCCTCGACCATAAATAATTAGGTCAGCCACCAGACAATAAACCAAATACATAATTACAAAACATGTTATCCTTAGACCAAACAATTAATATCCAACACATAAGACATCCCAAAAATGTATTGAGAAGTCCAATCCACACGCTTAATTAAACCAGTCCATAACCTAGACCAACCGGGACCAAATATAGGTCCACATGCAAAAGCAATGATCTCCATCCACCGAGTCTCTAACATGATCACCAACAACATCTTGAAACCATACCGGAAGCTGCACCAGCACCACTTATGCAATTCATCAAATATCTTCAGCAAAAGCTTTGCCGATGAAACCCTCGCCGGAACCACAAGCCAAGGTTCCAAGCAAACAGGATAACATTCGATCACTAGACCAAAACCAACTGACTGAATATGAACATGAGTATCATGAACAAGCCAATTCCATAACCAAATCATATCAGAGCCTACCAGATCATGCCAGATCTAAACCAACCAGAAACCACTCAATCTACCAAGACCAAAAGGGTGTCAGTAAAGCATCCAAACAACTAGTGTTGGCATCAACGACAAAACATCAATGCAACACATAATCAATTCCTCCAAATTGCCAACAATCTCCCCCTTTGGCATTGATGGCAACACTAGATGTGAAAAACATCTAAGTACCAAGAAATGCCAAACAAGTCTCCCCCAATGGAAGACAACCAACAATCTCCCACATACAAATGTGGCAATGAAGTTCTAAAAAAAAGACCAAACTCTCCCTGTGAATGATATCTCTGAAAAGCTCATAAATCTCTCCCCTAATGTATACAACTCCTTAAGTTTTTCTTTTTCACATCAATATCTCTCCCTCTTTGACATCAATGCCAAAAATCTGACAAAAATATCAAAGCAAAAACATAAACCAATGAATCACAAAGCTTACTACTCCCCCTAAGTAGTAGCATCCCCACATCAGTGCCAGAATGAATAGTATCTTTGATAGTGCATACCGGACTGATGCCAAACCGCATCAATCAAGTCTCTACCGGAGGGTCAAAAACTCCCAATCTGTCTCTCAGGTACTCAAATGATTCTTTAGGCAAAGTTTTAGTGAAAATATCTGCAATATGTTCTTTAGTGTTCATATTAACCAGTCTAACTTCATTTGCTTCCACCTTTTCCTTCAAAAAGTTATACTTGATAGATATGTGCTTTGTCTTAGAATGAAATACCGGATTCTTTGATATATCAATAGCATAAGAGTTATCACAGTGAATAACTATCGGTCCATTACAATCCACCTTTATATCCTTCAACATTTGCTTCATCCATAAAACCTGTGTATAGTTAGTAGCAACAACAACATACTCAGCTTCAACAGTAGATAAATAAGTACATGATTGTTTCTTTCTGATCCATGAAACCAACTTCTTCCCAAGAAAGAAAGCTCCATCGGAAGTACTTTTCTGATCATCAACATCTCCAACCCAATCAGCATCTGTATATGCACATAAAGTAAAGTCATCATCCTTAGGGTACCACAAACCATATTCTGATGTACCTTGCAAGTATCTAAAAATCCTTTTCACCGCACTCATGATTTTATCTAGGATCACTCTGAAATCTTGATATAATACAAACAACATTCATTATGTCAGGCCTAGTCGAAGTCAAATAAAGCAGACCTCCAATCATATATTTGTATCTTATAGGATTTACCGGTGCAAAAACATCTTTCCTTGTCAATTTCTCACTTGTAACCATAAGAGTACTTAACGGTTTAGAATCTCCCATACCAAATTTCTTCAACGATTCCTTAGCATACTTAGTTTGACAAATGAAAATACCTTTGTCAGTCTAAGTAATCTGCAAACCAAGGAAAAATTTCATTTCCCCAATCATAGACATTTCAAATTCCTTACACAACCTATCTTCACCTCCAAAAATGATGTCATCAACAAATAATTCAATAATCAGTATATCATCATCAATGATCTTATTATATAAATTATTGTCAACATTACCCTTAGTAAAACCAAACTTCAAAAGATATTTATCCAACCTTGCATACCAAGCTCTAGGTGCTTTTTTTAATCTATATAAATCTTTCCTTAACTTGCAAACCATGTTTGTATCATCTGATAGTAAAAAACCATCAAGTTGCTCAATATAAACTTCCTCATCAAGATCCCCATTCAAAAATGCACACTTAACATTGGTTTGATAAACCTTGTAGTTCTTATGAGCAGCATAGGTAAGAAATAATCTTACAGCTTCAATCCTAGCTACAGGTGAAAAGGTCTCTCCATAATCAATTCCTTCCTTCTAAGAATATCCTTTACAAACCAATCTAGCCTTATTTCTTATAACTTGACCATCCTCATTCAATTTATTCCTAAAAACCCATTTAGTTCCAATAACATTCTTATTTTTAGGTCGGGGAACCAAAGTCCATGTATTATTTTTCTCAATCTGATCTAATTCTTCTTCCATAGCTTTCAACCAATATTCATCTTTACATGCCTCAATTACTGATATCGGTTCAACGTGTGAAATTAAACATACCTCATTAGTTTCCAGTCATCTGCTTGGCATTACTCCATTGTTCTTATCCCCAATGATCTAATATTCTGAATGATTCAACCTCACATACCTATGAGTCCTCTAACTCTCTGTTCCTCTTCCATGTTCTTCAGTTACTATATAATTCTCTGATACTATCGGAGTAACTGGTTCAACACTTTGTTCCGATAAAGGTTCTACCAGTTCAAATATAATCATTTCCACTGTCGATTCCTTCTCATAAACTCTGATTTGACCTTTATTCAGCTCATCCACTTTGACATTAGCACTCTCCACAATTCTCTGCAATATCTTGTTATAATATCTATATGCCTTACTTTCATTAGAATAACCAATAAATATGCCTTCATCACATCTAGGATCAAATTTTCCAATGATATCATCTCTCCTGATATAACATTTACTACCAAATATTCTAAAATACTTAAACTATAGGTGTATTGTCAAACCACAATTCATAAGGTGTCTTACTGATTTCTCCTTTGATATGTACTTTGTTGAATGTATAAACAACTGTGCTCACTGCTTCTCTCCAGTAGATATGAGGTAGACTAACTTCCATCATCATTGTTCTAGAAGCATCCAAGATAGTTCTTTTCTTCCTTTCCACAACTTCATTCTGTTGAGGTGTCTGGGGAGTAGAAAATTGTCTCCTTATACCATGCTTCTCAAAAAAGTTATTAAACTCACCGGATGTGAATTCTCCACCATGATCTGACCTTAAACATTTAATCTTAAATCCTGTCTCATTTTCCACTCTAGCCTTAAAGATTTTAAACTTTTCAAATGCCTCAAATTTTTCTTTTAGAAAAGTAACCCACATCATTCTAGAATAATCATCAATGATTAGCATGAAATATCTATCACCTTAAAAACTTTTAACTCTAGCAGGGCCACACAAATCAATATGAATAAGATCAAGAACATCATTAGATTTATCTTGTATACTCCTAAAAGAGGTTTTGACTTGTTTACCCATTTGACATTCTTTACATACTGGATTATAGGGCTTCATAATCTTAGGTATATCTCTAACTATTTTAGTTGAACTAATCTTTACAATGCAATCAAAATTCACATGACGCAGCCTTTTATGCCATAACCAAATTTCATCAATCTGCGTAATCAAGCATGTCTTCTAACTGGAATTCAAATGAAATATATTACCTTTTGTCTATGTACTAGTTGAAATCTCCAAACCAGATCTGGTAATGATTTTTCATTTTCCATCCTTGAACTGTAATTGAAATCCCTTATCCACCAATTGTCCTACACTCAAAAGATTATGCCTTAAACCTTCAACATAATAAACATTATCATTATTGTTCTTACCATCCAATGATATAGTTCATTTTCCTTTGATCATACATGTGTTGTCATCTCCAAATCTAACTAGACCGCCATCAAATTCTTGCAAAGATAGAAACTTTCCTTTATCTCTAGTCATATGATGTGAACAACCACTGTCTATTACCGAGTCATCCTTGTCTTCAATTTTAATAGCAAGTGCCTTCTCTTCAGGTACATTATTTTCCAGTGTCGGATCATCTTCCTTGATAGCTAGGAACACCCATTCCTTCCCATTGTCAGAACTACTAGTAGAGTCTTCTGCTGGTTCACCATCAGAATCAAGAATACCTTCCTCATCCGCTATGTAGTATGATTTGTCTTTGTTTTTCTTGTAGTTATACTTGTTCTGATATCCAGGGTTAGGCTTAAGTGATCTTCTAACTCTTTCTTCAAATCTTGAATTCCTTTCAGGACATCTAAATGCAAAATGACCAATCTTATTATATGCAAAACATTTAAAAGGTGCTTTTCCTTCATACTTACTTCCTACCGGTCCTTTAGGTACTCTTCTAGAAAATAGTGCTTCAAGTTGCTCAAATTCTTCATCTTCTCTCTTCATATCTTCCAATTCCTTTGCATATAAAGCTTTCCAATCTTGCTTACCGATTAATGATGCAGATGCATGAAAAGTCGGTTCACATTTCACAGCTCTAGAAGGTCCAAATTCTTCAAGCTCGAAAGAAGATAATTTCCCAACTAAGGTATCTCTATTGAAAAATGTATTAGCCATTGTTCTCAATTAATTAATTGCAGAAGCCTTCATTTTGTAAGTTGGTGGTAGGGCTCTCAGGACTTTAGAAACAATTTCATCTTCGCTCAAAGTTCCACCACAACTTTGAATTCCCATAACAATCTCATTTACCCTTTCCATGAATGTAGTAATCCTTTCATCTTCTTCCATCTTCAGGTTTTCATAACTCACCTGGTAACAATCAATTTTACCAATCTTCACTGTAGGGTCACCCTCATTAAGAGTCTCCAACTTATCCCATATAGCCTTTCCAGATGATTTGTCGGTTAATCTCATTATTTGTTGATCAGAAAGTGTACACAAGAGGGATTCTCTTTCTCTACAATCATTCTCAAGCTCTTTATCTAGGTATTCCGGAGGAGGATTGCCATATGCCGGATTATAAGGTGTGACACCATTCTGTGCGATCTCCAAAATCTCCTTGCCAAGACATCTCAGATGGGTCTCCATTTGAATCTTCCATATTGTGTAATTTGTTCCATCAAGCCTAGGAATATCTCTTCGAAACATAGATCTAGATGAACTGGATGAACTTGAGCTATTAAACACCATAGGATCTTCCTCAAGTGGTTAAGATTTCTATAGAGGACCAAAGCTTGGATACAACTGTTAGATAGTTCAAATAACCGAAAGACAACTGAGAGGGGGGGTGAATCAGTTGTCACAGATTACCGAAACCTTAAGCAATTAAAACCTTAATACTAGAACCCAAAATATTAATACCAGAATGCTTAAACCAAATATTAGAATAGCAGTTAAACCAATTAAGCATAAACAATAATCATAAAATAAATACCATCCATATGACACCAAGATTTATACGTGGAAAACCAGGTAAAGGGAAAAACCATGGTGGGAAGCCTGCCCATAGTCAGATAATACTTCTACAGTAAGTATGTGAATTCTAATTGAGGGGCCTATACTTGCAGGAAGGCCAACAGCCTAGAGCGCACTGCTCATCACAAAAGGAGTCTCACTGACTACATAGAAATCCAGACTATAATCTGGAGAAGAGGTTGAACTGCAAAGATAACATCTTCTATGCCTGATTACAGTTCCAGTTAAGCTCAATACCGGAGGACTAAATCCTCTTAAATAAACCCAATTCGATCTCCAATGATCAACCAAATCCTCTGCCTGAATGATATTACATTATTCGCACATTGGGTATCCATATCCCATTCCCATATATGATCTACAATGAGATCTTACATCTATATATACAAACCCTTGACCATAAATAATTAGGTCGGCCACCAAACAATAAACCAAATACATAATTACAAAACATGTCATCCTTAGACCAAACAATTAATATCCAACACATAATACATCGCGGAAACTTATCGAGAAGTCCAATCCACACGCTTCATTAAACCAGTCCATAACCTAGACCAATCGGGACACAATATAGGTCCACACAATAAAGCAATGATCTCCATCCGCAAAGTCTCGAACATGATCACCAACAACTTATTGAAACTATACCTAAAGTTGCACCAACACCACTTATGCAATTCATCAAAGATCTTTAGCAAAAGCTCTCCCGGTGAAACCCTCGCTGGAACCACAAGCCAAGCTTCCAAGAAAATAGGATAGCATTTGATCATCAGACCAAAACCAACTGACTGAATATGAACATGAGTATCATGAACAAGCCAATTCCATAAGAAAATCATACTGGATCATGTCAGATCCAAACCAACCAGAAACCACTCATTGTATTGGGACCAAAAGGGTGTCGGTAAAGCATCCAAACAGCTAGTGTTGGCATCAATGACAAAACATCAATGCAACACATAATCAATTCCTCCAAATGGCCAACAAACTATGCACTAAGGTAATCCATGCAATCTCACCACTTCCTTGAAAAATAGGTCTGCTACATGCAATGCATTTGATTTCTTCTTACAAGGTATGAAATGGGCCACCTTTGAAAATCTATCCACTACCAAAAATATGGAATCATTCCCTCTCGGTGTCTTAGGCAATTCAAGTACAAAATCCACACTTATATCCTCCCAAGGTCTTACTGGTACTATCAAAGGTTTATACAATCCTACATTCTGACTACTACCTTTTGCAACTTGACAAACTCTACAACTCTGCACATATCTCTTAACATCCTTATGAATCTAGGGCCAAAAGTACTGCTCACTCACCAATGTAACTATTTTATCAATGCCAAAATGTCCAACTAAACCTCCACTATTCTTTTCTTTTATTAGGTTCTCTCTCATGGAACTCTTAGGTATGCATAATTGAACTCCCCTGAATAAAATCCCATCCTGAATGAAATAATCCAACCATTTTCTCTTATCAACCACAATCGGTTCTCTACATGATTTCCAAGGTTCTTCAAAATCCGGGTCTTCATCGTACAATGTCTTTAAATATTCAAAACCTAATACTATCACTCTCATTTCTATCAGCAAACTCCTTCTCCTACTCAATGCATCAGCAACTTTGTTAGATTTCCCACTTCTATGCTTCAACACAAAGGTTTAACTCTACAATAACTCTACCCATCTCATATGTCTCTGATTCAACCTACTCTGACTATTGAAATACTACAAAGCTTGATGATCTGTATACAACACAAACTCCTTAAGTAGCAAGTAATGTCTCTATTTCTTCAAGGCTTGAACTATGGCATAAAATTCTTGATCATACACTAAATATCTCTTTTGGGCATCATTCAATTTCTCACTAAAAAATGCTATTGCTCTCCCTTCTTGACTCAAAACTGCTCCTATTGCTATTCCACTTGCATCACAATCCACTGGAAATACCTTATTGAAATCCAGTAAAGCCAACACAGGCTGCTCAGTCACTTTTTGTTTCAACAATTCAAAACTTTTGTTTTCTCTGGTGGTCCACTTGAATTCCTTCCTATCTCCTCTCATGGTCTCAGTCATAGGGTTACAAGCTGAACTGAAATTTTTCATAAACTTCTGGTAAAAACTAGCCAATCCATGAAATGATCTTACCTCTCAAATGCTTTTCGGTGTAGGCCATTCAACAACGGCTTTCACTTTCTCAGGGTCCATCTTCAAACCATCCTCAAATATCACAAATCCCAAATAGACTAACTCATCCTTCATGAAAGTGCGCTTCTTGACATTAATCAACAACTTCTCTTCTCTCAACCTCTACAAAAATTATCTTAATTGCAACAAATGTTCCTCTTTTGTTCTTCTAAAAATCAGAATGTCATCCAAATACACAATAATAAACATACCAAAGAATTACTTCTGTATGTGGGAAAAGTGGGCGAATAAAACTTAATATGTGAAAATTTAGTTAAATACTAGTCCACACACACACAGGACTTCTTGGTGCAAGCTATGGAGTAATGTAGTATTACTCAGCTTCCCAAGGAGGGTCCCATGGTTCTCTATCTCACAATGTCCCTCAAACCATAGGGAAGGGGGTTTAGTGCATAGGACTAACCTAGCGCATAGGGTTAAAAGGGTAGCGCTTAGGAAGGGTAGATTAGCGTGTAAGTAGAGCCTAGCGCATGGGGTGGGTTAGGTAGCGCATTGGGAGAAAAGTTTAGCGCATAGACAGAGTCTAGCGCATAGAACAACTTCAATACCTCATTTGTCAGCCTCATGAAAGTACTCGGTGCATTAGTGAGTCCAAAAGGCATCACCAACCATTCATATAGTCCTTCATTTGTCTTAAATGTTGTCTTCCACTTATCACCTTCTCTGATCCTAATCTGATGATATCCACTCTTCAAATATATCTTTGTAAAGTATTTTTCTCCACTCAAACTGTCCATTATGTCATCCATCCTAAGTAAAGGAAACCGGTATTTCATTGTGATCTTGTTTATTGCTCTTGAATCAGTACACATCCTCCATTCTCCATTCTTCTTAGGTGCTAATACAGCTAGTAATGCACAAGGGCTCAGACTCTCCCTAATCAAACCTTTCTTAAATAGCTTCTACACTTGTCTATTCAGTTCTTCATTCTCTGTCGGTGTCAGCCAGTGTGCAGCTTTGTTAGGAAAACTTGCTCCAGGAACCAAGTCCATGCAATGACTAATACTTCTAACAGGTGGCAATCCATCAGGTACATTATCTGAAATGATATCCTTATATTCTATCAGCAAATCTCTTATCTCTGCTAGGTGTTCTCCTTCTGGTTCTGATCTCTTAGTCTTCTTAGGAATTAAGGAAAAATAAACATTCTAATGTCTCAGTTCATCCATGAATTTCCTTCCATCTACTAAACAGATTATGGTATTTGTACATACTTCATTCTTCAAAGGCTCCTCCAAAGGTAACAAGGTTTGCTTCATCCCATTCGCCACAATAGTGTATGTATTCTTCCTCCTATATGTATTGCCTTTCTATCAAACTGCCAAGGTCTTCCCAACAAAAAGATGACAAATATTCATAGGCATAATATCACACAAAATTTCATCATGATCATTCCCAATTTTCAATTTTACTAAACAATGTTCACTTACTAACAACTTATGTTCATCATGAATACATGCTATCTGATAAGGCTTAGGGTGTTTCTCTCCAATTTCAACTTACTCACCATCTCTTCTGAAACAAGGTTATTTAAACTACCACTATCAATAACAACTTTACAACACTTACCAGATACCTTACATCTAGTCTTGAACAAGTTCTTCATCTCCTCCTGTATAACACAAATCTCTCCTCATCATCAATAGTTGTCCATCTTCCAGTTTATTGTCTGATTCGGTGGGGTTTTCTTCCACCATTGCTGCTCTTCTAGTAGCCTCTATCTTCTTACATTCAAATGCATAGTGTCCTTCTCCTCCACACTTAAAGCAGGTTCCTCTAAATGTCCTCGTGTCTTGTCTCCCAAAGTTCTCATTCCGATAGCCATTTGGTTCTCTCCTCCGGTAGAAATTTATATCATCCTTTTGGTATGAATTTCCCTCTTTTCTCACTTCCTTGTCCTTGTTCTGATCGGTACCGATTTCTCTTCCTCCTTGAAATCTTCCTCTGGTAAACCTTCCACCTCTACCTCTTTGTCTCTACTCATGTCTTTTGTTTAATTTCTCTTCAGCCTTTATTGTATACTGGTAAGCCTCTTCAACACTCTCCAATTTGATCATACTGAGTTCATCTTGTATAGACATCCACAATCCATTCAAATATCTTGCAATCTATTCAACTTCATCATCAACATGTTTGAATCTGATGTTCAATTTGTAAAATATTTCGATGTACTCCTTTACACTAGATTCCTTTTGTCTCAGGTTCTACAACTTCCAGAATAAATCTACTTGATGATTCGTCGGGACAAACTTTAATTTTAACTTAGCAATCATCCTATGCCATGTCTGAATCTTTTCCTTACCTCTTCTTTGTCTATCAACTTGAAAATGCTCCCACCAAAGAGATGCATGACCTTTCAACTGGGTACAGGCATACTTAACCTTCCTCTCTTCTGCAGTGTTTTCAAAATCAAAATACTTCTCCATCTCTGAGATCCAATCCATCAATTCATCTGAATCTAACTTCCCATCATATTCCGATGGGGTAAAATGAGGTTTAGTGTTTGCCCTACTCAAAACCCTTAAAAACCTTTCCTCCTCCGGATCAACTGCCGGTAGGTTCACTTGTTCTGTTGGGGCTTCTTCTCCTTCATCTTCGTTCACATCCTCAATATGTCGACCTCTTCTTTGGGTTGTCTCCATGGCTTCTAATCGAACTGCTATTCCTCGCAACATCTCCATCACAACAGGGTTTGCATTCCCACATGCTCCACCATTCCTAGTTCCTCTTTGTGCCATTGATTCATGCTAGTCCTCTGCAATTGCATGTCGGATCCGCAATCCGCCACCCTACAACAAAATTTTAGGACACGCAAACTTCAGAACGAACTTCGCTTTGATACCACTTGAAGCAGTCACTGGTGAGGAGGGACCTCAAGGAGATCAGTCCAAACCGATCAACAAGAGTAAACACAACAGAAGCACACATATATGATACAGGCAATGTAGAACAGATAGTTTTTATTGCATGAAATTTGATTACATCCAACTGGTAACAACTGGGTTACAACATACCGGCACACAGGTCTGGTAGAATAGGTCACATCTGGACCTTGAATCAAAAGATCTATCTTCTAGGCACAATCTATATATCTGAAACTTCTTGATTCTCTAATTGATTACATTCTAAAGCATGATTACAAATATATATATCGATCCAAAGGATGCAGTCGGCCCAAAAAGGATCGAAACCCAAAGAACAAGACCTAACGTGCAAAATGAACAAGGTCGACCTCTGCAAAGAGATTCCTCTGAAAAATACAAAGGATGAAACATAGAAGGTCGACCACATGCCAAGAAACATCGAGATCAACGTCTAAGGCTCCGCAAGCTTCGGAATGGGTTCTGGTAGATCACCAGAATAGGTCTTAGGCAACCAGAACAACCGGTAACAATAAACTGTCACGAAAACCAGTAGTGATATCTTGTCGAAAAGTGATCCAAAAGAGATGTGGTTTGAAAGGAAGAAAAACAATCAAGTTTTCAAGTAGAATTCAACTCCACAGGATCCGATGAGCCAAAACTAGGACACACAAAAAGGAAAACTGAAACTGCAAACAGAATACAAAACAGAAAAGAAATGTTTTTGGTTGATGTAAGATTGTTGTGAACTGGGGATACTCCTGCATTACATTTCCTTCAATACCCCATTCATCAACTACATGAATTTTCTTAATGTATGTAGTGTCCTTCCCTGATTCATCTTTTGAATATGCATCGATAGACTTATTTAGACTCTTTGATGTTGTTTTGAATGGTACTTATGATTCTATTGATATCTCAAATGTTGTTATGATAGTAGATATTTTATATGGATATTTGTTATATGATGATCTATGTGGTTGATGGCATATCCTAGATTATTATGATGGATGGATTTGCATTTGATGATTCATATGTACTCATTATCCATAGATGGATTATATTGTTGATGAGATTATGATGGCTTATTGATAGTACTAATCCCATTTCATGATTATATGGGATGAGTTGATGCTATGATTATCATGATTGTCTTACTATTGTATTTGCGATAGAGACAATTTCAAATATTCATACCCAAAAAACAAGGTCTAACATCTTCTTAAATGAAAAGAAAATTTTATTGAGTGGTCAATGTTGATATTAATGATAAATTTTGTCTTGGTGGTTGTTTGTCCCAACCGGTGCTTAGAAGGGAGGGGTGAATCAACACTATACCAGTTCTACCAGATTTAACCTTAATCAAAGTTTCTACTCAAAATTAACACTTGTCAATATAAGAAGCATTAATAAGAAACATACACACATAAAATCAATCACACATGAACACCAAGGTTTATCACGTGAAAACCCAAATGGGAGAAAACCACGGTGTGAGTAGAAACTCACAAAATATGCACTCTTTTGGAGTACGCCCAGTGAGGAGCCATCCCTGTTAGGAGATTACAAAGACACTATTAGGTGCCACCCAGTCAAGGCCTATTAGAACCTTTACCCTGTTAGAGGTAGCCTTGTTAAAGGACTTAGGATCTAAATTAAGATGTCACCCAATTAAGGGATTTTACAAAGGGACCTGTTAAAGTCCACCCGATTAAGGGATTTTACTATTGTAGTTATTAGAAAACAACAGAGAGAATGATCTACTATAATAGCTACTCTTAGCTTAATCAGATCCAATTGAAGCTCTTTTTTTTACCACCGGTTACACTTGCTCTGCACTCTGCTGGTGCTTTGCATTCTTTCTCTACTCTTCACACTCCAATCTCTGGACACTCTCTTCACCACTCTACTATTCACTTAGAAGTTCTGCACTCTTCTCACCTTGCTAGATTGCCTCTCTTCTATATTGCACTTAGTAATTTTATGATCAATTTTTTTGGTTTTCACCATAAACCTTTATACCATGTTTTGCCAACACATAACTAATGTTTCCTAAATGAGTTCAAACCTAAAACTCAGTAAATTTGAAATTCAAATCTTCCCGCACTTTCTTTGTGCACTCTCCATCATTCTCGCCAACAACTCATCCTTATATGCCACCGCAACTCTTAATTTTAGCAACTTTTGGGTCGTGTTCTGACTTTTTAATGCGAACCGAAAAATCTGCACAAATCTCGCCTTAACTAGTTGTTAACTATTGTAGACTTCACTAGCAGTTTGTTTGATGATATCTCACCCTGATTGACTCACCTTTGGTCATTGCATCCAACTTACCAGTCACCGCTCTGAGATTCTTAGTGGATAGCATCCTTCAACCTGTATCATTGGTGTAACTCTTCATCTTTTGTCACCGGTCACTGATCATCAAGCAGACTGATCACCTATCTGTCCAGAGTGTTTCGGTCTTACATAAGACTACTAAACTGCAATTTGAGTCACCTCCTGTGACCGCATCATCATTTCAACTGCCAGTTTGAGAAACTTATCTCAACACCTATTGGATGCTTGACTGACCGGTTAGCTACTCTGTTTATCCTTCAACCGATTAGTCTTCGACCAACACACTGCTTAAGTGTGTCAATAATACATATTAGGGAAGAATTGAATCCTCCATACTATTTGCAGCTATGAGTAAATCGTTGATGTTTACCACACCTCCTTTCCTACGATCTTGGCCTTATTCACCAGTAAGTGTTTGTCACCAATGACAATACTAACTAATGAATCAGTTGTGCCAACACCTTCAGTTATGCCAACAGTGGTTACCAATTGAATTATTCTTTTTTCTTTTTAATATTTCCTTAATCTAGATAGACTTTGCAACATCAAACAAAGAATGCCAATCCCAATTCACTCTTGTAGATCTACAATCAATATGCTTTCAATACATGAAAGAACCAAAACATTCAATTCATGGAGACTAGAGTGAAAACAAAATCCATAGAATTCAATTTGAATTAAAGTAGAAAGTATAAATACCTAGAAAATATTAAATGTCAATCATCGGTGTCATCCAATTTTACATTCCAATCGAAATCCAACTCCTCAAGTTGTTCTTCAGTTTGTTTTGCATCCTCTTGGTTCTGTGTACATTTACTTATATCCAACTCAACACTGTCATTTGTCCTATCATTGTCTTTTTCTCTAGTAGCCTTTGAATTTTTGTACAACCCTCTCCTCTCACAAATGGAATTTCAGTCTAATAGTGCCCTTTCATAAGAAAAAGTCTTGATATCATATTTAAGTAAATACAACCATAAATAATTTTCTATATTCTTGTCTAGTTTGTTTCTTTTCTTTGATTTAAAGTACCCCAACGCACTAAAAACTCTCTTATCCTCAATAGATCCCAATATCATGGTTCGACATAAATCAACAAGTTTGACAAATTATGAGAATGCATCACTCAATATTGGGCTTTGAGTTGTATTTTGCCAAACCGTTGTTATTGATCCTGGTAGGTGGGGAATTTCCAATAGCTTAATCTACTCCTTCATTGTTGAATATTCGAATGATTTCTATGAGAGATTATGTTTATCTATAATTACTTCAACTTCTATTTGTTTTCCATCGACATTGCATATGGATGTCTTACAAAAATAATCAACCAATCATTTTAACTTGTTAAAAAATCTCATCGAATAGAACCAACCCAATAATTAGGATACACAATAGACATGGATTCCAATTGTTCATCTCGAGGGAATTGAGCTACAATCTCATTTGAAACCTCTTTCAAAATTTTCATTAAAGTGACTTTTATAGAACTACCAATCTCGTTAAAATATTCCCTTGTAATAGGGTACATCTCTCAATCTGGTTGAGCATCCACCAACAGACATGGTATACTAGTGCATTGGTATCTCATATACATGTATGCGGCTACATAAGTCTCTGCTATTGTTAATCTATACAAAAATTTTAGGATTGTTTAGATTTGTCATCAGATGCCAGCTAACAAATTCTTCTTTTATAAATGGTCGTTTTGATAGATATAGATTATCTAGGGTCATGGTTAACCGTCTACATTGAGTTGTATATTCTTGAATATAAGTAGTTCTTTCTTGGGCTACCTTTCACAAGATTGCTCATTTCATACAATAGAGGGAGAATACTAGCCAAAGTTAAGAGTGTCCAATCAGGGATTCATATTCAAAGAAAACTCTTTCCATTGGTCTCTGCAAGGAGATCCATCTAGTATTAGCATAGTTAAGAAGCTTGTTTCCATTGGTTATTACCTTGACAAATTTTTGAAATTCTACAAACCATTTTGGACTTCAATAGAAGAACGAGTAGAGCTCATGAACTAGATTTATAACTCTAGCTACCAAATCAAAATTGATCATAATTCTAACAGATAAATCTAGTTTGTGGGTCATGTAGTGAATTCCAATCATGTATGGTGAAATAAAAGTTTGTATCTTTATTCAAAGACCATTCCTATGACCTTGAAACACTACAACTCGATCAGCTCCACATACCAACTTTTCAATAATTGATAAGTCATGCATGGTACCACCAAATTGATTTAAATATTTCTTAACTACTTCAAATATATTTTGCATTCTGGAATTCTCCTTCATTTTAACAACATAAGGGCAAGTGCAAGGTAATGAGTCACAAATTCGTCGAAGTCCATGCGTTGGAAAATGCGCTCTTATAAATGGGGGCCCGTTTTCAAAAAATGGAGTCCCGTTTATGCTTCGGGCTCCCAAGCCGAAAGGTAACGGGGGTCCGAAGCAAAAAAAAATGGGCCCCCATTTTGTTCTAAAACGGGGGCCCGCTTTTAAACAAAACAGGGGCCCGTATTTTAGAAATGGGGGCCCGTTTTTAAAAACGGGGGCCTGTTTCTAAAAAGCAGGGGTTCTAAATGGCATTTTTCCTTTTTTTTCCACAAGCCACCCTTGTTTGAAAATGGGGGCCAATTTTGTGGAAGTTGATTCCACAATCCGCCACTTGGCTCGGGATTAGGCCTGAGATAGGCCTGGGATGGCCACACCTGAGACATGGACCTACAAATTCAAATCTCCATGAATGAAAGCACAAATATGAACTTCAGAAATAGTTTACGCGCCTCTAATCAGAGAATTTTTATACGAAACTAAAACCCATTTCAGATTATACTATCTAGATTCTAAATATGTAAATTTATTTAAAAATTGATTATTTTAACTATTTTTCATTTAATTTATACTAAATCGGGTCCATAAATTTGAAATATTAACTAATTTTGTTAATTTAATAACTTTTTTATTTTAAAGAATTTTGGAAAAAAAATTATATGTCATCAATCTACACAAAATTATTTTGTATTTAAAAAAAAAAAATCAAAAAATGTTAAGTTTACATCAAATTATGTGGGTCGTACACGTCAAATTTTTAAAAAATAATTATAGCCATTAAAAAATTAATTAAACAAAAAATATTAGAAAAAAAAATACAGAAAAATATGCTCATCAATCTTCAGTGTGTTACAAACCATTTCCCAAAACGGTTTGAGAAATAATTTTAATTGTGTCAAAAAGTGTGGGTCATACACATGCATGGTATGGTCCTGAAACAGACATTTTTAAAACATAGTTTTCAGAACTCCATTCAAAAAGTTATTTTTTATTATGTGGGTATTAAAATAAATTACATATTTGGAAAGTATACTCAGAGGGCTATCTTTTATATTACTGACTTTTTCCAAGATTCAATCTCTAAGTGTTTCAAAATTTAAGCTCAAATGAGACAAAATCTGAAAATCAAGGAAAACACTTCCACTTTTTGGCCAAAAAGTGGACTCATCTTCTTGCACTGACCCATAAAGTAAATGAGGTTGGAAAACATGAGTCTATGCAGTATACACATGCATACATATCTAAGGAGTATTATCTATTGTTGTAACTTCGTCTAAAGATAATGCAGTATAATTTAACTATTTTATTTTTTCCTTTACATCATCTTTTTCCATCTCAACATGACAACTTGATCATTCCCATCCACTGGTTATTGACCAAGGCATCTAAGGAAATCTAGGAACATTCAGAATTTTTAATAAAGTAGCAAAGTTAGGGTAGTCTGACATAGGATGACCTTTATTCAAATTTTGAAAAATAAAACTCAACTAAATAGTTTTGTACTTGAATGTTTCTATAATAAGATATTGAAATCGAGCGTTAATTGAACCTCAACATTTAGCATTATTCTCCTCTCTTTGCATATGCTCTTTATAGTCTTCTTCATACTTAACATGTTTACATTCTTCCTTTGTTTTTCATCTGATCATCGATCATTCTTTTTCATCTATGATTTTTTTCCATACACTTCACCGATATGTTTTTCTATGGTGTCTAGTTTTAGCTACAACTCCTTGTCAATTTTTAGTTTCCAACTACATATTCTACACTTGTATCCTGTTGAAGAGTCATTTTTGTTTGAATTTGGAAAGTTCTTCAATGAATGGGCTCCTTGACACCCAATCTAACTGAAAATTCCTTGCCATTTCCCACTCACGCCCTGATTTTGATTTTCCTTTTTTTTTCCTTTCGTGTACTTCCAACAATATCATCTACACCTTTCACAACATCATTTACAATATTCTCACGAACATGACCTGCGACATTGTCATCAACCTCAATTAACTTATTTTGAATACTCTTGGTATTCAATTCTATTGAAACATTATCTGCAGCATTGACATCTAACTCAATCAACTCATTTTGATGAATTCCTAGAGGTTTGTCCTTCTTCAATAATTTTTGCTGCAATTGTTGATCTTGTACCTCTGTTTGACGGGCCACCAACAATAACATTACCAAAGTATGACATTATATTTCTAGTTCTGTGTTTTAATGGCCTCCATTGAACACTTTTAGGACTCTTGCCATTCAACATCTCTAAAGATTCAAGAAATACAAACTACAAGAAATAAAATAAAATTGATAGAATCTAATAATATAAAACCCCCAGATCCTGATTCCTTAGGCACTAATGTCTCCCTACTAAATAATTTCTTAAAATGAACTAAACTTTGCAAAGTTTGAGGATAAATAATCTCTTTAAAATTGTAAAATAAATTGTTACTAATAGGTTTTGAAACTTTGTTATACAACAATGCCTGTATAAGCAAATTGTCTATGATCTGAATTGGTTATCGAGAGCTCAAAAAAAAAATGTATCAAAAATATATTGAATTTTGATTGTATTTATACCAATTTATATTCGGTGAATTATACACGACATTTTAAAAATTATCTTAAATTTTGGCGAATTTAAGCAAGATTTTGGGATAGCATAGTAAAAATGGTCGAATCTCCCCCATCTATTAAAATGATGCATTTCTATTTCCAAGTTGATCATGGACCCATGATTACCATTATCTTACAACACAGTAGGCGAAATAGGTCCTCCTACATGATTGTGATATTGAACCTTGTAGTTGGTATTGGCGAATAAATGGGTGGACGTGCATTGGAACCTTTCGAAGCTGTTGGCAAAAAAAATTAAATATGTATGACTGGTCACAAAAGTCATTGATGAATTAACTTGTGTAGGGCCCAAAACATGTAACAATCCGAGGAATAAGAGATAGACCTTAATCTATAATATTCACTAAATTCAAAATCCACAATCTCGATTATTCACCAATTGGCAAAAAATCACCACTAAAATAAATGTTGGTTGCACTTAAGGGGGGGTGTTGGTGGGTATAAGCATGGAGTTGTGTCGCACTTTGGGCCAACTGAGGGTAGTCTAACCAAACTACCCCCAGGGTGTGTAGCACCACATGGCACCTACATGGCACCGAAATGGCACTGGGAGTTCAATTGGACTCAGTTCGACCTGACTCCCTTAGTTCAAATGAGCCCATTAAAAAAAAATCAAATATTTTTTTTTATAGTTTGAAATAAGGGTAGTCCGACCGAACTCAATCTGACCAAACTAGCCTACGTGTCATGTTATGTGGCACCAAAAATGTGAAAAACTTTGTATTTCTAAAACTTTGCAGAGCAGAATATTTTTTTACAAAAATCAAAAAATACCTTTTTGTAGAGCTCGAAGTCACGAATCTAGACATGTAATTTTTTTAGTATTTTGATTAATTTTAATATTTTTTATTAACTAAACATTGCGAGTAGCTTTTTAAAGTTAAAAAATAGGCTGATTAGAAATTAAAAAAATAAAATAAATGATATTAAAAAAATTAAAAATATTATTTTTCACTAGATGAGAGAATCTTCTTGAAAAGGGTATTTTTTTTTTGTTACTGATAAATTTAGTAGTCAAAAGGTGACGCCGAATGAAAACTGTCAAATTTAGCTATGTTGGACTTCAAAATATTATAACGAGAAAAATATACATCAAATTTTTTTACTTTTTTTTTAACACTTCATATATATGTTATTTATTTGGAAAAAAATCAGAAAAAAATAAATCCTTTTTCATTTTTTTTGTTGTTATGCCGACTAGAACCCCTAATTTTCAGTATTTTAGCAATGAAAAATCTGTTTTTAAATTTATACAAAAAAATATTAATTTTTTTCCTTAATTTTTATAAAAAAAAATAGACATAAATTTCATTCATATTTCTATATTTGATCAGTTTACATCATTTCAAAATTCAATTTAGAAATGTCATTTTTATGCAGTCGAAGTTAAACAGTTTTAGTTGTGTTGGTCGGTTCTTTTATAAAAGTGTGACACAACATTGTGCTTTTACCCTTGTGTGAATAAGGGTATTTCCTAACTAGTTATTGGTTAGCATCTATTGACACATGTTAAGTTTACTTTAGATAGATTATTTGTCAAATGACAATCATTTAATATTGTTCATGTTAGTTATCTTAGCTATCATTCTAAATAGAGTGAGTTAGCATTTAATTTTGTTACAAGGTAGTTGTAACTACTCCCTTATCACTTGCCTATATAAGCAAGCTTGTTGTAAGATATCAAACCATCTCAATACTATTTATCTTTCATGGCGAAATGTGTATCTCTCTTTCCATTGAAGTGGTTGCATTCATGATCTGGCTTGGGAGGTTGCAAACTCCCACAAAAACACTTGTCAATAAAAACTAGAAGCAATTAATTTGATGCATTTGTGACACTTAAATCCAAAAACAAAAAGAAAAAAAAAATATTTTTAATTTTTAATTTCATTTAATTTATTTTCTCACTCAATTAAATACTCTTTAATTCTTTAATGTTAATTATATCTTCACTTTGACCTCTCAACTCCATATGCGATCAGTAACCATCTCAATCTAATATTATCAATTATGAGGGATTGAAAGTGTCCTTATGTAATAACTGATACTAAAAGTTTTTTAACTTTTGTAAAGAGTTTTATGGAAAATTAAAAAAACATACACAATCTAATCTAAAAGCATCAACAAGTTTAATTTCATGGATTGTGAAAATTTACTGACACTAATAGTGTGATGTTTTAAATGTGTATATTGTTATGCTTGTCATCAAATTTGAAACAAATTTGAAATTCCATTAAAATACTATTATTAAGTGTTCCAAATTCAAAATGTCTATGCAGCATCTAGAATGCACCTTTGAATTAATTTATTAATTAATTGAAAATTAACAAAACTGTTGTATTTTGATTTTTTATTAATTAATAAATATGATCTTTGAAAATAGACCTGGTTGAATGACCTTGGAAAATGATATTTTGTCGCAGACCTCACTGATTGATAACTCAGTCAATTTATAATTTTGATATTGAGTGGCCAATGTTGATATTAACGAAGACTTTTGTTCATTTTGTGTTTTAATCTTTTCTAATCTGGATAGACTTTATAGCATGAAACTGCTTCCAGACTGTTTCAAAACCTTACAAAGAATCCCAATTCACTCTTTCTAGATCTACAGTCAATGTGTTTTCAATACAGGAAAGAATCAAAGCATTCAATTAATGGCGACCAGAATGAAAACATGGATGATTATATTGCTTTTGTCGGTAACAATGGCGGTTATAATGAAGGAAAACATAGTGGATCTATTGGGCATGTGGGGAGAGGAGCTTGAAAACTTTCCATATGACCAGGAAAACCGGTTGCAGGCGGCAGGGGTTCGATTCGCAGGGGAGTTTTTGGGCTCAGAAAGCCTGGCTTTTGATTTGGAAGGAAGAGGACCTTATACAGGCGTTAGTGATGGCCGTATTCTTCGCTGGGAGGAACCTCAAAAGCCATGGACTTATTTTGCTTATACTTCACCAATCAGGTATTTTTCATCACCAATGTCTATTTAGATGGATTCAGTAAACTACCCATATTTGCCAAATCAGGGAAAAAAAGGAAAAAAATCTATGATTCGTTATTGGGTACATTTAGATTCAGACAGTACTCCATGTCAGTAATCTGAACTCAATGATTTCTATGCAAGTTTGGAGGCTGAAATTGACGGTCTGTAGCCTGTTTTCTTCAAATTTGCTTCTATTTTACAGTTTAGATTAAAAAGATGATTTACATTGATAATTTCTGGAGTGATTGTGTGGGTGATTTTTTTGGGATCATAGAACTGATTTATCATCAAGTTAAGATTTAGAAAAGATTGACTAAAAAATATAGCAGATCAAATTAATTAAAAGGAGGAATGGGGGAGAGAATTGATGGTGTGTGATTTTTTCATCGATGTTTCAGATCATGCTCCATGATACATCGTATTTTTAGTTAGCTTGGTCTGCTATCTTTTTTACTCTTCTCTTTTCTAGTTCTCATCCCGATGATGGATCATGGAACATAATCTAAAACATTGATGGAAAAAACCATACACACAATCAATCCAGAAAATATCAATTTAAATCGATCATGGACTGCCAAAACTTCATGCATTTAAAAAGATGATGTAAATACAGAAGTAATCTATTTTAGAAAACCAAAAAATAGGTCAAATGGTGTACATTCATTACCCATAGGTTCGGAATAAATAAGAAACGAAAATTTATAGATTTCATTAAAGATCATTTAGAATGAAAGTTCAAAATCAAGATATTAGATTTTCACAATTCATGATGTTGTGTAATGGTGTTTCTGAATTTTATTGTGGATTTTTTTCATTAGAATGGATCTGAAACAAACATTTGTAGCTTCCACTAATGTAATCTAGAATGGAAGAACAAAAACAAGACCTTAGATTTCCACAATGTATGATGTTCTGTATTGGTGTTTCTAAAATTGACTGTGTCGGATTTTTTATTAGAACAAATCTGAAACAAACACTACAAGTAGCTTCCACTAAGACTATCTACATCAGAAGTACAATTTAATCAAGTCATTAGATCTCAACAATCCATGAATTTGATCGTATCAATTTTTTATTGAAATAAATCGAAAACAAATATTTGAAGCTTGCCCTAAGACCATCTAAAATGGAAGTACACAATGAAAACATTAGATTTCCACATGATATTGTATAGTGACATTTCATCAACAATTCAGAGAATAATTGATTTCATCGTCCAATATAGAAGAATAAATGACAACAAAGTAGAAATCTGGAAATACCCATTTATGTGGTTATACCCATCAATAAATGTTCAAAGTAATATGTCAAAATGATTAAATAGCATGCAAGATTTCTGCTTTCTAGCTGTAGGTAAGGCACCTGCAATGCACTAAATGCAATCTTTTCATTCTCGAATGTTCATGAATACGGAAAGAGATGTGTTTTAAAGAATAATTTATGAATAGAGTGGCTGAAATCATAGAGTCGTCAGCTGTTCATGTATTTAGGTAAAGTTTAGTCAGATGAAACAATGGTGGTTGTTCAGGTGGGCCTGGAATCCTACCTTCCACTGTTAACTTTCAGTGTATAGGCATTCAAGACATTTAACACCATGTGGCTATGGAATGTTCATAATTACTTTTCTTAGTAGTACATGTCTTTTGTTCATAGAGATAATGGAAATGGAGAAATACTTTATTTTAGTTTTGAAAGCATATAAAGACTTTCAGATGAAGTACACAAGTAATTTAATATGTTCTTATCAAGATTTATTTAGAAGGAGAATAGAATCATTAAAGATCATTGATTCACAAAGCACAAATTGTAGGCATTGTTGTCCCCTAGACTATCTTTGACCTTGTGAACGTGAAAAGTCTTGTATTCTATTGTTCAGAATGGTTGTGTTTTTTAAGCACATTCTCAACAATCAAACATTTATATCATTTTATATTTTTGGCCAATTTAATTTTTCTTTTGTTGTTTGAGGACTAATATCTTCAAAAGATTTTTTACAATCCATTGGTACTAGGAGCGTCGGTTTAAGCTAATGCACTCATCTTTGGCTAAGAATCGTGGACTAAGGAATGTCCATTATGTTAAAGTTGTTTGTGGCATGATTTAAACCTCATCAATTGTTTATTTACATCAAGAGGTGTACAATGACAACATGAGGTGGAATATAATAGCATGAGCATGTTAACAAAAACTTTTAAAATTGCCTATATGTACATGTATATGTATATGTATATGTATAGCATGTATATGTATAAATATGTATACATATATACACACACATATTTACACATACATATATACACACATACAAATACACACACACACACACACACACACACACACACACACACACACACACACACACACACACACACACACACACACACACACACACACACATGCACATAATGAATCAAAATTAAATGATTCTTAAATAGTTCTAAGATAAAATAAAATAAAATAGAATTCTTAAATAAAATTAAATACAAAATAATTATTAAGAATAAATTAAAATAACTCTCAATAAAATAAAATAAGTTGTGGTATCTAAAGCAATGAGCGAGCAATTCAAAGACTTAACAAGTCAGCTCCAAGTTGTTGAGTTGTCCTTACTATTCCCCCCTCGTTAACAAAAAAAGTCAAATGTGATCTCTCAAATATTTTTTAAGATAGATGCAACAAAGATATATATATATATATATACCAAGTCTATTTCAAATCCTATTTTTTTAATCCATTAAAGAGATATTATCTTGGAGTACCATGAAGGTGGTGATAGTTTCATCATTGTGAAGGAGTTTAGATTGTGGGTGAATTTTTGGTCAAAGGTGATGAATGGTTAAGGTTGTGATAATGGATGACAAGGTCAATGAATGGGTTGTTAGCGGCAATCTCTTTGGAGGAATGATGTGAGGGATCCATTTTAACATTGGTGCAAGGTTAGCTTCCTACTTATGGAAATACCAATAATATCCTTATTCTAATCATCAAGATATTTCTACTTGATCTTGTAAAACCTTTGGTTTACATAAACATAAATGAGTTCAAGGATTACTTTCTTGTAACATGCCCATTGATCTACACATACAAGTTACTAAGTTTTAACCCACAAGTGAAAGAAATAAATTGCCAACATACAAGTAATAAAAAAAATCTTTTTTCCATTTCATAAGCAAGATGCGTAATTGAAATAAATCCCATTTCAACTTTTTCATTTCATCATAAATCATATACAATATCATATTCATAATCATATGAAAGTATTTACATTTTTTCTATTCAATTTTCCATTTACTTTAGGAATATTTGAATACATACAAAGCATTTGTGAGCCTAATGAAACGTAAGAGAAACAAATGGTCCAGATGTCCTTGTTGGCATACATCCTCAAATCTTGGCCACCAACTACATAAGGAAGAGCATCACTCAAGAACTTTTCCACCCAACCAAGACTTTACAATCCCCGGTACCTCTTCTAATAGAAGTGACCCGACCCTTCGATCAAGAGATTGGTTTGGTGACCTGATAATAATAGCCTTATGAGCATCTAGTGTTGTGTCCTACATAACTAGAGCTACCATACATTGGCTACAACCTACATGTATGACGCTCCCTATCTAGTATGTAAACCCAGATCACAGTGAACCAATAGTGTAGACAGTGGAAACCTACACTACTTTGGCCAAATAATTCATCACCTAGTATTTCGAGTGTGATTCGTATGTCCACCCACTTCATTTCTCTATTTGGTATACTAGCCATTTATTCTATTCCCATATCATTCCCATAAGGTTAATAATAGAATGACTAATTAGGTTATTCTCATCCACGGATTGACCTAGCCCCAAGATTAACCAAATCAGTCCTATATACTAAAGATACACACCATAGCACAACTCTACCTTAGCCATTACATACATATACATAAAAATAATCATAAATATTATCAAGTTTCTATCAACTCAAGTATGCATATCCTACAAGTAACACAATTTCAACCATTTCTTTAATTAAGCTTCTACAATATCTTATTCTATATACATAATATATCATAATATAAAAGAAAAGATAGAATCCACATGCCTGGATTATAGCTTCCACACAAATTTTGATTCATTCTCATAATCACGTTGGCTTCACAACTTATCCACTAACATAGAATTTCACAAGCTCTCAATGATAACATATATCCTACTTTCTCACTATACTTGAACTATTATCTTTCTCTCACCAATGAAGAACAATGTAAAACAATAAGCAATACACAAAATGAAAATAGATTATGAAGATGAAGAGATGAGAGATGATCAAAGATCAAGATGCTCCAAGAAGAAAGAGAGCTCCTCTATTTATACACAAATTTAAGAGACTTAATTCTATAATTAAGTTCTCTAATTTTCCACCACTCTCTCTTTCCCATCACCACAACTAAGACTATGTAGCTTCTCTTTTTAACCATAAAGTTGACAAATAAATAGTCAAACAAAATTAAACTACAAATCATCCTTAATAATTTACTAAGTCTATTATGATTGGTTATCATTAATCATTTACCTAAATAAATAGGTTTCTATCTCCAAAACTACATACCTATCGACTAAGTCCACCTTTTTACTAGGTATAGCCTCTAAATATACTACCATGCCATGTTAATAGGGTGCGCTCATAGATAGGTGCTTGCCCCATTAGAGGGGGTCGATGCTAGTAAGACACTATGCATACCCTATTTTAAAGGAAGGCTTATTAATATATAGCTTACTATATAGTAAGCACTCCCCTTTTGACACGGTCAATGCTTACTTTATGGGGTGTGCTTAGGTATACAAGCCCACTCAAATGCAAGTTAAAACAAATCGATACCATTTAGCCCAATCCCCACACGCGCACACACACACACAGATGTCTATGTGTGTGTATGTGTGTGTGTGTGTATCTATGTGTGCAATGTGTGTACACACACATTAAACATTATAATATATAATTATGTATACTTATGTGTACATGTATATATGTATACGTGTGTGTGTATATATGAAATTGGCATTCCCTCCTAACTTAGGACCCCTCCTATTGCATTTCCACTGGCATTTTAATCCACCTAAAAGACATTGTTGAAATTCAATAAGGATAATACCTATTGCTCCATCACTTTCTACTTCAACAAAGCAAAAATCTTTTGTGCTTTGGAAATTTAATTAAACTCCTTCCCATCTACCCTCATGGTCTTGGTCATTGATGTGCAAATGGTACTAAATCTTTTAATGAATTTCTGATAAAATGTGCCAAGCCATGGAAAGATGTCACCTTTCTAATGTCCATTGGTGTTGGTCATTCTACAATTTCTCTCACCTTCTTTGGATCCAACATCAATCCTTCCACTAAGATAACAAACCCCAAGTAAACTAGCTCTATCTTTATGAAACTCCACTTCTTGATGTTGATCAACAACTTCCCTTCTCTTAACAATCCTTCATTAGTCTTGAATACAGTCTTCCATTTATCTCTTTCTCTGATTCTTTTCTTATGTATCCAAGCTTGAGATCAATCTTGGTGAAACATTTTGTACCACCCAAATAGTTCATGATTTCACCCATTCTTGGCAAGGGAAATTTGTACTTGAAAGGGATGTTATTGATGGCCTTCATCCTCCATTCCTCATCCTTCTTTGACACCAAGACAACAAGTTCTGCACAAGCACTTAGATTCTCCTAGATCAATCCTATCTACTTAGATCTAAATTATCTACTAGTTTCACTCGATATGTTGATTTATTTGGAAAAATGGCTCTAGGTATGTAGTCTATGTGATGGATGGTACTTTAGATGAGTAGAAGTCCCACTAAAATATTCTCTGATACAATATATTAATACTCCTTCAATAACTCTGAGAACTTCTTATGTGGTACTTCCTCTCCCTTTCTAATGACACTCCATGAGTCTTCACTTTACACTTTCTAGGAATCAAGGAAAAACACATATTTCTATGTCTCAATCCATCTAAAAACTTCCTCTCATCCACCAAACAAATCCTAGCATTAATGTATACAACATTCTTCTACTCTTCCTCTAGGGGAATCAAAATATGTTTCTTCCCATTCAAGGTCACAATGTAGGTGTTATTTCTTCCATCATGTATGGTCTCCTATCATATTGCCAAGGATCTCCTAACAATAAAAGGTAGGAGACCATTAGAATGATATCACACAACACTTCATCCTTATATGATCTAATATGAATTTTGGCAAGACATTGTTCTCTTACCAAAATTTTGTGATCGTCTTAAACCCAAGAAATCTGGCATGGGTTCGGATGTTTCATCCTCTTTACGTTAAGTTTTTGGACCATCTCCTTTAAGACCAAATCGCACCTATGATTCCAATATCAATGATGATATTACAACACTTGCCTCCTCAATTGCACCTTGTCTAGAACATGATCTTCCTCTATGTCAATTTCTTTTTTATCTTTGTCTATAGTAGATCTCTTCTCATGATCAACAACTCTCCCTTCTCTGGATACCCCATGGATCCAAATGACCTTTCTAGTTCATCGTGGGCACACGTTACGTTGGATATAGGTTCTCCTCGCTTTCTTACAATTCATTGGTCACACTCAAAGGTGCAATATCCTACTTTCCCACACTTGAAACAAGTTCCTCGAAATGATCCTCAATAAAATCCTCCTTCAATCCTCTAGTACCAACCATTGTGGTGGTGTCCTCACCTTCCCTTTGGTTGGGGTAGGAGTCTTCTTTAGGCCTATTTTCCTCTATGTAGCTAGAGATCCTTTCATTATACTACTTCCACTCTTCTAGAAACCTCTAATTCCTACTTCCTAATCCTTTCTTAGATCTGCTAGCCAACTTTTCTTCCATCTTAAATGCAAATTAGTAGGTTTCCTCCATGGTTGTCATCTAGACCAAACTCAATTCCTCCTAAATGTTGGTTGTGAGGCCATCGATATACCTCACCACCTTCTCCCTTTCAGCTTCACTATGGTTGATTCTTTATGGAACTCCTCTATATAGTCCTCCATTGATTTCTTCCCATGCCCTAAGTTTTAATGTTTCTTTAGCATTTCCATCTTATAGTCAATAGGTATGAATTGATTCTTCAATTTCACCATCATCCTCTCCCATTTTTTGATCGCTCCTTTCCTTTCTAATTTCTCTCCAATTTAACTTCTTCCACCAAATAGCAACATGACCCTTCAATTTGGTCTTTGCAAACTTGACTTGCTCCAAATATTTTACTTTTTTGTATTCAAAGTATTCTTCCATCTCATTTATCTAGTCAATTAGCTCCTCCAAATTCAAATTATCGACATAACTAGGGATCTCTATCCTTAGACTTTTGCCAATCTTGTTGATAGCCTAACCTTGATCTAGTTTGACTCTTCTTCTTGAAGCTCATTTTTCTGCTCTGGGATAAATCATATCCAATTATTTATTTATTTCCTTCATCATATCCATCACTCCCTCTACTCTTTTGGGGACACTAGCCATTAAAGGCACCCCCCTTAGTAGCATACTTCCTTCAAAAGCAATGTGAATGCGTCAAGTTGATAGGTTGGTTATAGGGTTGCAACTATCTCAAAATTTAGTGCTCTGTTGACAACACATGCAGTCTACCTTAGTTTGGTAATCTTTTCACACAATGGTCTTCTAGAACACTCCCAATCTCCCCAAGGATTTGTGTCTCACTCTAATACAACTTGATGCAATAAAGGATGGAGGGTCTGAAATGGATAGTCCAACCTTGTAGCAAAATTCAACATAACACAAAAAAGTGAACGAAATATGCAACTTTATTGATTGAAAATAGAAGTCATTCATGCTCATGGGCCTCCTCATATACAAATTACAACATACCACATTGGCCACACATGCAAGATCATAGGCTGTCACAAGTGTATTGTTTACTACATGCTAAATTGGCTCCAAAATCTAATTCAATAGCTCTGAACTCCATTATTACCTAGCTAACTTTTATTGATTCATGAGAATGGGTATATACTAGCTCTAAGCATTATAAACGATCTATGTTGACTTTGTTTTTATATGAAATGTTTGGATAAAGAATTAAGTCTCTAAAATGATTCCTTTACTTGTGTAATTATTGAATGGGTGTAACTACTTTACTAGGGTGTATTATTAGTATGATATTGGTTAAAAGAACACTCCATATAATATTTTTTGTCATTATTCAAATTATTTGTTGAGAAAAAAAATTAAATTAAAAGTTTTCTATCAAATCAAATTTGTGAATCACAAGTTCATTTCCATACTCACATCAAGACCACATCCACACTAACAAAAGTAAAGCAAAAAATAAAACAAGTGAGTTTTCATGCCATTTGATAAGTTCTAAAATTATGAGATTCTAAGAAATGAACCTTACCTCTAATATCTACATACTAACATCTTTATTACGTGCAATTAATCTTATGTCAATCCCATCTCTTAATTCAAAATGAATTTCTTACATGATTATTTTACTTATTTGATTGATTTGAATTGTTTATGTGAATGTGATTTGTATGTATGTATATGTGTGTGTGTGTGGAGAGAGAGAGAGAGAGAGAGAGAGAGAGAGAGAGAGAGAGTCATGTTATGACTATGTAAATAAAACTAAAACACATTTAATGTATAGCTTTTAAAAACATCTTTTCAATTAATAAAATAAAATAACTTTTAACTAAACAAAATAAATCAAGACTAATAATCTACACTAATAATAGAAAAATTTAGTATTTAAATATTAAATAAATTATAACTATTAAACTAAAATGCATGTTTGATTTTTTTTTAATATAATTTACTATAGTTTATTTAGGAGGGTCTAATAATAACTCTTTGCAATCACAATTTTTCAAAAACTCAATTCTAATAAGGTTAGTTTCTTAATTAGCATATCACATTTTTAAAAATGTACAATTATATATTTTTAATAGTTTTATTGAGCGGCTTGTTGGCATTGACATAGTGTGATAGTTTAAGTGTAATGTTGCTCTTGCCGCCACGATTCAAATCTTATTGAAATGTTATCGTTGAGCATTTATGTTGCGAATGAAGTCCCTCATTTGTGATAGTTTAAGTGTGGTGTTTTTCTTGCCACCGTGTTTCAAATCTTATTAGAATGTTATTGTTGAATGTTTATGTTGGAAATGAAATCCCTCATTTGTGATCTCGCCGATTCATAATTCAAGATAAAGTAAATAAAAATTGTTGAGTATTTTTGTTCAACATGAAGTTGCCTTTAGAGCTAGGGCTTAGCTTGATTGGTGAGAGCTTGCACAAGGTCACCAAGTCTAGTCTCCCCCAGCCCACGTGGTACTGAGGACGTGTCACACTAGTACGTTAAAAAGTTAACCCGACACACTGTAGTTTATAAGGGGGTGCTATACCCAATTCTTGCAGTCTAAAAAAATGAATTCAACTTTGTAATCTCAAAGATTCATACAAAAACAAAAAAAGTTTCACCATCTTCTTAAATGAAAAGCAAATTTTATTGAGTGGTCAATGTCGCGGCCGGCTTAAATCACACACACTAAGCTTTGACTTCTAAACTTAAAAGTGTTGAACACTAAAAGTTAAGTAACATTCTCTAGACTTAATATGTTACTTACTGTGTGAGATTTAAGAGTGACCCCAATGTTAATATTAACAACCACTTTTGTCTTTTGTCTTTTGGAGTTCTTCTTTTCACCTTCTAATCTTTTCTTAATCTGGATAGACTTCGTAGCATGAAACAAAGAATCCCAACCTCAATTCATTCTTTCTAGATCTACAGTCAATGTGTTTTCAATAGAGGAAAGAATTCAAAGCACTCAATTAATGGAGACCAGAGTGAAAACATGGATGATTATGTTGCTTTTGTCGGTAACAATGGCGGTTACAATGAAGGAAAACATAGTGGGTCTATTGGGCATGTTGGGAGAAGAGCTTGAAAACTTTCCATATGACCAGGAAAATCGGTTGCAGACAGCAGAGGTTCGATTCGCAAGGGAGTTCTTAGGCCCAGAAAGCCTGGCTTTTGATTTGGAAGGAAGAGGGCCTTATACAGGCGTTAGTGATGGCCGTATTCTTCGCTGGGAGGGACCTCACAAGCCATGGACTTATTTTGCTCATACTTCACCAATCAGGTATTTTTCATCACCAATGTCTATTTAGATGGATTCAGTAAATTGCCCATATTTGCCAAATCGGAAAAACTTCACAAAAAATCTATAATTCATTATTGGGCCCATTTAGATTCAGAGACTCTCCATGTCAGTAATCTGAACTCAACGATTTCTGTGCAAGTTTGGGTGATGAAATTGACGGTCTGTAGCCCGCTTTCTTCAAATTTAGCTCTATTTTACAGTAGAGTAGAGCTAAAAAAATTGATAATTTCTGGAGTGGAGTGATTGTGTGGGTGATATTTTTTCATCAATATTTAGATCTATTATCAGAATGAGAATGAGAAGTAGAAAAGTGTAGAGCAAAATAGATAGCAAATCAAACTAACTAAAAATAGATTTAAAAGGTGACTTACATTGATAATTTCTGGAGTGATTGTGTGGGTGATAGTTTTCATCAATATTTGAGATCATGTTTCATGATTTATTATCTGAACGAGAATTAGAAAAGAGAGGAGTAAAAAAGATAGCAAATCAAACCAACTGAAAAGAGGAATGGGTAGAAAATTGACAGTGTGTGTGATTTTTTTCATTGATGTTTCAGATCATGTTCCATGATGCATTGTGTTTTTAGTTAGCTTGATCTGCTATCTTTTTTACTCTTCTTTTCTCTAGTTCTCATCTCGATGATGGATCATGGAGCATGATCTGAAATGTTGATGAAGAAAATCAGACACAATCAATTTAAATCTATAGTGGACTCTGGAAACTTCTTGCATTTAAAAAGATGATATAAATACAGAAGTAATCAGTTTTGGAAAACCAAAAAATGGGTCAAATGGTGTGCATTCATTACCAGCAGGTCTGGAATGAATATGAAACGAAAATTTGTCTGATTTCATTAAGGTCATTTAGAATGAAAGTACAAAATCAAGATATTAGATTTTCACAATTTGTGATGTTGTGTAATTGGTGTTTCTGAATTTTATTGTGGAATTTTTTCATTAGAATAGATCTGAAACAAACATTTGTAGCTTCCACTAATGTAATCTAGAATGGAAGAACAAAAACAAGACCTTAGATTTCCACAATGTATGATGCTCTGTAATGGTGTTTCTAAAATTGTCTGTGGCAGATTTTTTATTAAAACAAATCTGAAACAAACACTTCTAGCTTCCACTAAGACTATCTAAAACAGAAGTACAATTTAATCAAGTCATTAGATCTCAACAATCCATAATGTTGTGAAATAGTGTTTCTGAATTTGATCGTATCATTTTTTATTGAAATAATTCCAAAACAAATATTTGTAACTTCCACTAAGACCATCTAAAACAAAAGTACACAATGAAAACATTAGATTTCCACATGATATTGTATAGTGACATTTCATCAACAATTCAGAGCATAATTCATTTCATCGTGACATATAGAAGAACAAAGGACAACAAAGTAGAAATCTGGAAATACCCATTTATGTGGCTATACCCATCAATAAATGTTCAAAGTAATATGCCAAAATCATAAAATAGCATGCAAGATTAATGTGGCTTTCTAGCCGTAGGTAAGGCACCTGCAATGCACCAAGAGATGTGTTTTAAAGAATAATTTTTGAATAGAGTGGGTGAAATCATAGAGTCGTCAGCTGTTCATGTATTTAGGTAAAGTTTAGTCACATGAAACATTCGTAGTTGTTCAGGTGGGCCTGGAATCCTACCTTCCACTGTTAACTTTCAGTGTATAGGCATTCAAGGCATTTAACACCATGTGGCTATGGAAATTACTTTTCTTAGTAGTATTTGGTTGGGTCAAAGATTTTTATTGTTCATTTGAGGATTGATAGGCGCCATCTTTAATGTGAAATAGGTAGATGAAAGAAATTGAAATAGGTTTGGAAAGAGAGGGTACATGTCTTTTGTTCAGAGAGATAATGGAAACCAAAAAATACTTTATTCTAGTTTGGAAAGTATACAAACATGTTTAGATGAAATAATAAGTAATTTAACAGTATATTCTTTTCAAGATTTATTTAACGAGGAGAAGGTTGAGAGAATGAGAGAGTTCATTATCAAATAGAATCACTAAAAATCATTGCTTCACAAAGCACAAATTGTAGGCATTGTTGTCCCCTAGACTATCTTTGACCTTGTGAACGTTAAAAGTCTTGTATTCTATTGTTCAAAATGGTTGTGTTTTTTAATCACCTTCTCAACAATCAAACATTTATATCACTTTATATTTTTGACCAATTTCAATTTTATTTTGTTGTTTGAGGACTAATATCTTCAAAATATTTTTTGCAATCCATTGGTACTAGAGCATCAGTTTAAGCTAATGCATGCATCTTTGGCTAAGAGTAATGGACTAAGGAATGTCCATTATGTCAAAGTTGTTTGTGGTATGATTTCAACCTCATCACTTGTTTATTTACTTTGAGAGGTGTACAATGACAACATGAGGTGGAATATAATAGCATGAGCATGTTAACAAAAACTTTAAAAATTGCCTATATGTATGTGTACACACACACACACACGTGTGTGTGTGTGTGTACATATATACATATGTATAGTATGTGTATATAAATACATGCATGCATGCATCCATACATACATATATATGTACACACACACATATAGTGAATCAAAATAAGATTTTTTTAAAAAAACTTCTTAAATAAAATTAATTGCAAAATAATTATTAAGTAAATAAATTAAAATAACTCATAAGAAAATAAAATAAGTTGTGTTATCTTAAGCAATGAGCAAGCAATTCGACGACTCAACGAGTGAGCTCCAAGTTGTTGAGTTGTCCTTACCATTTCCCCCTCATTAACAAAAAAAAGACAAATGTGATCTCTGAAATATTTTTTTAGATGGATGTAACAAAGATATATATATTAGTTTTATCTATAGAGGTTTGAACCTTGGTTGATGGCATGATCAATGAACATATGACCATCCTCATCAATTGTGTTCAACCAATTGAACTACAAAGATTTAGTAATTTTAAGTATTTTTATTTTAATGCCAAATCTAAATTTTATTAGTTAAAAATTTTCTCCTTTTACTTTTGTTATTAGATACATCCAAGGGTGACATTTATTTTACACTATCTTCCCCACACAGTTTCACTTTTTAATATTTTGATGGTGCAATTTTTAGCTCTACATTATATGAGACCACTATAACAAGAGAAAATATCCTTAAATGCTTGTGACAAAATAGAAGTGAATTTTGTTAGTTTTCTTTTAGTTTTTTATTTCTTGGGATTGAATCTTTTTGTGTGCTTGGTAATTTTAGACATTTGGATGGATTCCTTGGGACATGTTAATGCATCCAAGTCTATTTCAAATCCTATTTTTTTATCCCTTATAGAAATATTATATTGGAGTACCATGAAGGTGGTGATAGCTTCATCATTGTGAAAGAGGTTAGATTGTGGGTGGATTTTTCGTCAAAGGTGATGGATGGTTAAGGTTGGTGATAGATGAATGACAAGGTCAATGAAAGGGTTGCTATTGGCAAGCTCTTCATAGAAATGATGAGAGGGATCCATTTTAATGTCGAGCAAGGTTAGCTTCCTACTTATGGAAATACCAATAATATCCTTATTCTAATCATCAAGTTATTTCTACTTGATGTTGTAAAACATTTGGTTTGCATAAACATAAATGAGCTCAAGGATTCCTTTCTCCTGAATACATTATCATTTTCCTTGATAGATCGTGATTATACACATTTTACTTGAAATGGGATATATGTTTTTGATTTTAAAAAATCAGGTTTTAAGGGACTTGAAACCTGATTACATAACGAAAAGAAAAGCAATTAGAGAAACTAGAGAGGACAAAACAAAGAGAGAAAGGCTGCAAAAGAACAGCACAAAAGACATCAACCAAAGTAAAGAACAACATAAAGCCAACGAGGGACTGACACACCTAAAATAAAATTACATTTCAGGTGAAAATCTTTATGGTCTCTTCCGCATCCTTGACCAACATCATCATCGCATTCGCTGCCTCTTTCAGGTCTTTATTTTCTTGCATCTATTGATTGCCTTTGGTCTTCATCTCCAACTCACTTGCATTTTGCCTAGTTCTACGTCTAGAGGATTATTGAACAGAACTAGAAGCTGACTCGTAATCAATAATCACAGTTTCTTTATTCTGCTTATCCTTCTCTAGGCAAGCAACCAGTGCATTCATGTTTTGAGAGGACACCTTCAACACAACCATGAGCCAAACTATGCTCCATGAATTTCCTCAAAGCAATCTTAGTTTTTTGAATCCGATTGTTAATCAGACCATTATCAAACTCACCCTTTTCTTTGAGAATCCTCACCACATCCTCTAGGTGCTTCAAATCTCCCTTTATAATCTTATTTTTCGGCCAGTCCGGAATTTCTTTTTCATCCTCTACAACACTAGTATCCTCTACATTGTACTCTTTACCTTTAATGTTGATATCCTTAACCAAATTGTCAATTTTAAAATCTAGCTCTCTCTGTTTTTCCTGAATGCTAGTGATGTTATCAACCACCCACTTCTGGAAATTGAACATTTCTAGAGTGTTGTTTCTAGCAGCATTCAGAATGGAATCTACATTCTCCATATCTGGGGCAGAATCCTCAGACCTAGGGTTTCCCTCCTCCATGTTATGCTGAGCATCATCCCTATTATCCAAAACATAGGGATTATCCTTCACCTCTGACTCTTCAACATCCTCGTCTCTCTGCTCATTAACTTTGTCCCCTTCCTCACCCTCAGCCTCCTTCTCCTGCTCATTCTCTGCCTCTTATTCCACCTCCTTCTCCTGCTCATTCTCCACCTCTTATTCCACCTCCTTCTCCTGCTCCTGCTCAGAACCAACATTCTCTTCAGTGTCTTCTTTAAATTGTTCACTAACCCTCAATTTATTTTTAGGAGGAAGATTAGAAGAATCCTCATCAGAGACAGAGCTGTCATAATCCTCAGAAATATGGGGATTCTCCACAAAGGGATCATCCTTATTAACCTTAGATTTACCCTTAGGATGCTCATACATTAACAAAATAAAACCTTGGTGAGCAATAGGGTAGGAATTAGGTTTCTTAGCATGGTCAGCCAGACTATCATTAAGGGAGGAGGCCAAGTAGAAGGGCAGAGAAATCTTAGAGCCATAGCGAAAATGGTTAAGGATAACAAAGTGGTAATTGTAGACTTTCGAAAACCTACCATCAACCATAAGATACTCCATTAACACTTTCAACATTTTCTGCCAGAAAGATTTTACCTGGTTAGGTAGATAATAGGAAGCATTATCCTTTTTGGCAAGCTAAGCCCTTTCTTCTTCGTTTTTGGGGAAATTCTTGATGTCTTCCACTGAGAACTTGCAGTCTCTGTAAAACTTGATGCCATCCTTCTGCAAACCGATAACCTCAGCCACCAAATCATCATCCACTTTCTAGGTCTGACTGAACAGAGTAACTTTATTATTTTTCCAGCCCTCGGCAAAACCACGAGAAATGGACTTCTTGCTCCCATGCAATTTCTCCATATAATCGGTGAAGCCATATCTGTTCAACCTTCTCCAAATTTTCCTTTCACCTTTCCAGCTATCACAGCTGGTAGGCTCATTATGGTTGAGATTTCCTCCCATAATGTGATATTTGTTCAAGTCGAAACCCTAAAAGGAGCGCAAACTGACCAAATGCTCAAGAACAGAGACATTGAAACCGAAAACCAAAGTGATTTTCTTGTTTTTCAAGTATCCTTTTAAAACATGCAAATTAACCCAACACTTAATATGATAAGGCCCTTAACACCGATACTCATTATCGCGACACCTGAGATAGGTAATCAACTGACAATCCACCTCACTCTAAAATCTATCATTGAAGTCTAAACCCAGAAAGGTAATAATGAAATTAATATGTACCATGGACTCTATCAAAAAATAATTGCTCTCGAACTTCGTTCTTACATGATGACTCTCTGATATAATTAGCGTCCTCCGCTAAAATGACCCCCTCATTGGCTAACAAATCGGCTACCTCGTTACCTTCCCTAAAGGTATGGGTAATAATCACATTATCATAGGCGTCTAACAAATTTTTTGCATTATCAATGATATTTTTGATATTCCAAGAAGGGGAACTAATACCTTTAATAGCCTGAATCATATTAAGGGAGTCCCCCTCCAGCCAAATTCTTTTAAAATTAAATCTCTGAACAAGCTGAAGATATTTTAACATTGCCAGAGCTTCTGCCACATGGTTGTTTTGAATTCCAAAAGGAGAGGCAATCGCAACAACACAAAATCCATAAGAGTTTTTGATGACCCCTCCCCCTCCAGCATTCCCCAGATTTCCTTTAGCTGCACCATCAAAGTTCACCTTAACCCAATCATGAGGAGGGAATCTCCACACAACATTATCTCTTCTACTCTTCATATCAGACTTCCAGACCTTATGTATCAAATTTCATTCAGTTAGAATGCTTTTCTCATTATCAGTCATGTCAATATAACTACACTACTTGTGAAATGGGATATATGTTACTTTTGACATAAGATGTGAAATCATCATGAGATAGCTAGGAGCTATTGAGATTTTCAATTTGAGAAAACTAAATTGAAAAAAACATAATTACACCCAATAGATAGGATATTTTCTCTTAGATGGGGTTGATGGGGAACCTATAGGATTCTTGTACTTGGTTATGGTCAATGAGATCAATATTGAAATTGTGACCTTGGATGGATTATGTACAAGTCCAATCGCTCATTGTATAAGGATCTTAATGCACATATTGTGATGTGTGTGTGTTTCCCTTAAGCTTGATGTCTCCTTGATTAATAATTCTTGGATGTACTTCCTCAATTTTATCCATAAATGGGAGGGATCTCTTTTGTTTTCATGAGGCTTACCAATCTTTTATTATGAAGCTAATGGATTGTTGTCCTCGATTTCAACATGACCAAAATCGTGAGGCAACCCTACGAAACTGGTCTATTTCGTACCTTACGACCTTCGGGAGAGCTTGATCTACTCTGTCGGTTAGCTTGTTTAGCTTCTTTCTTTTCTTTCTTACTGTTTTCTAAGTTTTTCTAAGTTTGCAGTTTTACCTGCAGTTCGGACTTTAAAGTCCAAACTGCAGGGTCTTTCTTTATAAATTCTTGTGCACATCGGACTTTAAAGTCCGATGTGTACATGTTTGGTTTTTAGCCTGCAGTTCAGACTTTAAAGTTCGACCTGCAGGTAGTCTTCCTCTATAGTCTGAATAGCAAACTGTTTGGCCAGAGAATGCATGTTGGACTTTAAAATCCGACTTGCAAGGGTTTTTAGCTTGCATGTCGGACTTTAAAGTCCGACATGCACTGCAAGTTGGTCATTAATGTGGCATTAATAGTTAATTGAGGGGTTTATTTAAATCACTTTTGCGTTTTATTTCTTCATTTTTGTCTATGCATTTCTCCCTCCGCACATCTCCTCCTTCATTTCACTCGCCATCTTGTAGATTCAATCGCTCCATAATTGGATTTTTCCAAATCACTTGTAGCGAAAAAGGTAGGGTTTTTATTTCGGGTTTCTTTCCCTCTTTTACATTTTATTTTCTCGATTGTTCTTCCTTTGTTTTATTTTCTCTGCGTTTTGCTTAGTGTGTCGAGAGGGAAATCGAACTTTAAACTTCGATTGCACTCCTTGTCTTATCCTTCTCAAACCTGCATGACAGGGTTTGAAACCCGATCTGCAGCTGATATAGAGACTTCTTCACATATCGGACTTTAAAGTCCGATATGCTGGATGATAATCTTCACATTTCGGGCTTTAAAGTCCGGTGTGCGAAGAATTGAGGATTTGATTGACATGTCAGGTTTTAAAACCTGACATGTCAATCAATGGTTTTTCCCCTTGTGAGCACATCGGACTTTAAAGTCCAATGTGCTAGTTTTTCCAAATGGTTTTACCCTCGCACATCAGACTTTAAATTCTGATGTGCTATTGATCTTCCCTGGATTGCACATCGGACTTTAAAGTCTGATGTGCTAATAAACTTACCCCGGATTTGCACATCAGACTTTAAAGTCCGATGTGCCAATCAAGATGTTTATCCTTGCACATCGGACTTTAAAGTCCGATGTGCAAGTTTTGTTTTCAAAAGAGCATGTCAGACTTTTTTCCCCGACCTGTTGTTTTTGGCAGTTTTACTCCCAAGCCTGTTTTGAGTCCCATTTTTTGATCCATTTGAGAAAAATTGATTTTGATAATGATGATAACTAATCCTCGATGTTGGATGCAGTCATCGTGAATGTCAAAGCTCCCTCAAGATAAACCCGAGCCTTCCATGAGTCAATTGGAATCTTCTCTGAGTAAAACATCAACGAGAAAAATGAAGTACAAGTACAATAAGTACTTGAATATGTACCCAGAGAGTTCAATGGACTCAAATATCAAGGAAATCAGAGATACTAAGATTGGACATGTTAGTATGCAAGAATTTATTGACCAAGTTGAGAAAGCTCCTGCTCGCTTAACCAATCTGATCAAATCTAAGTTGTATAAATATGCATCCTTCCTAGTTGTAGCTCATTACCCAGAATTTGTACTTGCAATAGCGGATCACTTTGATCCGAATACAAGACAGGTGAAGGACATAGATCAAAATGTCATCATGACTCTGGATAGTGTATTTTTCAATAGTGTTTTCAAAGGCTCTCTAGTTGAAGATGTAGCTGACATTTCTCAAGAGAGTGCTCAAGAGTATTATGATAAAAAAGAAGTTAAATGCAAGAAAGTGGTCAACATTGTGTACCTCTCTGCTTCAAGACATTTTCACTACCTCACCATGGCCCAAATCCTTCCATAGGAGTGACTTCAATGAGGAATACAACGACATGTTTACCATGTTGTCAAGAGTGAAGGTGCTAAAAGACTCTCATTACTTTCAAACCTGGATGTGTTACTATATGAATATAATCGGGAAAGGGGCTGCAATAATTGATTGGGGTAAACAGATCAGCAATGCACTCTGTGCTCAATTCAAGGAGGTCAAAGTAACTCTGAAATTCTACATGACCTCATACCTGGTTTATGCAGCTGCTTCAATGAGACAATATCCAGGTTTGTCTACCAAGGGTGATAGAAGATTGGTGCCTGTCTGGGAATATTATGATCAACTTACCATCAAAAATCAAGGCAGTCACTTCAAAAGAGTTAATGATGCCTTCTTTGATGTATGGAAATGCATATTTGATAAGGGCTTGTAGAAGCAGAGATTATCAGACGCTGCTTATAACAGGGTATCTCACTTTGGATGTGTTTTTCTTCAATTTCCTACTTTCACTTACATCTGAATTGGATGTTTCTCAAGTGAGCCTTTTATTCTACCAAGATTTCCTTCTGACAAGATCATTCTTATGGAGTTGTGTAGACAACTAATTTATGTAGATGAAAAACAATCACAAGCACATAAGACTGGGTTGAAGTTACCGGAGTTAATCGGCAGGTACTCAATCCTAACCAACCCTAAAGCCAAGAACATGGAGGAAGAAATGTAATGGAATACTATGTGAAGATTCAAGGCACGAAACAATTTTGACTTTCATGGCATAAAGAAAAAACTCAAGAGGAATTATACCCATGTCTATAGGTTTGAAGATGTTTGGGCAGATTGTTTGAATGAGGAGGATATAAGAAGGATGGATTTCAGCCATCTTACCTTGGAACAAATTGAAAACTTGGATTTAGCAAAGATCCCAATGACCATGGAAGACACAAATGACATAATAGACCCTATCTATTATGAGAAGAATATTGTTGATTCCCCCTTCCTCCTATGCAATGGTCGAAGAAGGAAAGAAAATCTATCACTCAAACGATTGCTCCCATTCTGACAAACACCAATGCATGGTTGATAAAGAATAATCTCAGGATGAAACAGTTTCTTGCCAATTCAGGAGATGACGACAACAGTGATGGCCCAGTCGACAAGATAGCTATAGCTGAGACAAGAACAAAGAGCAAGGCAGATCCACAAGCACTATCTTCAGCTCCAGTGATACAATGTAAGGAGAAAGGTCCCAAGATTAAATTCACGGTTAAAGGTTCCAAGAAGGGTGAGTCATCATCGGCAGTACAAGAAGCAGTGGCAAAAGAACCAGAACAACCACTTGCTAGTGAAGTTGAAAAAGAGAAGGGGATTGAAGAAGGTGAAATTCCTCGCCAAGAGGAAGTACAAGCTGAAGAAACATCACACCCAGCTGGAGTTGATGCCTCGATCACCTCACAGGTAATTGTCCACTCTATTGATTCTGACTTTGATCAAGAGGATGAGGATTTTCAAGATGGGGATCTAGGTATGGGCATGGCACAGTCAGAGGTCGCTCAACAGTTATTCACACTAACCAAATTCTCCAATCTAGATGATATCCCTTCATCTACCATTGAATCTACGATGATGGATTTTAATGAAGCCTTGGAAGAGGCATTTGCACAATAGATTTCAGTAGACTTACCTGTTACTATAGCCACAAAAGGAATTCCACCATTCGTAAGTGTTGAAGTTGCATCCACGGTGCCTTCAACCCTCCCATCAATAACTGAAGAGGTGTCGGCAGCAGCAACTATCACAACATCGATAAGTGTTCCACTAGGTACTTCAACATTGGTGCCATCGATAACACTCATAACGGCTCCAAGATCCAATCAGCCTGCTCCTAAAATTTTAACTAAAAATCAACAAGAAGCTACTACTCCATCGGCCAATCCAGAATTACCCCCTTGGATGGAAGTAGTGGCCCCTAAGAGGAAAAAATAGGTAATTTCTCCAGATGAGTTTGAATTTGAGAGGTTGGTTCCTCCAAAGCCTAAGGGAACAAAGAAGCTAAAGACAGTATCTCGGGTGTTAGTAGACCTGGCTTCTAAGAGAAAGTATGTTGAGGTCATGGTGCCATCGTCAGATAAGGACAAAGGCAATATACGATCTGAGGATTATACCATGTAGATCATAGAGCTTGGGGTGGAAACACATGAGAGTGTTAAATTGGATTCTCAAATAGCCTTTAATTCTTTGTTGAGGAGATTGGACCAAGAGAGGGACAAGAAAAATAAATTTAAGCAGAAGTGTGAACAACTGAATGTTCTTCTAAAGGTCACAGAATCTTCTCAAGAAATTGAGCCCATAGGATCCTCAATGGATGAGTGGATTTCACGGCTAAGGTCAGATGGCTCTCATCTTCTAAGTTCAATAGTGGGACTATTGGCGAATTATGAAGTAATCCAGAGTCAGATGCAAGGACTCAAAACTTCATTATCACAAGAGATTGAGGAAGTTGACAAAAGTACTACCTTTTCGAGCAAAATGGAGGACTTCAGGATAGATGTCCTTGTTGAAAATAAGGTAATTCCCACAACAGAAAAGTACATCCAAATCTTGTCATTATTGTCTCATAAGCAAGAGACAATAAGGTTGATGATTGCAGAACTGGACCGAGAAAAGAAAGAAGGTGATGACGAGATTGATCTCATTTTTGCCAAAGTTGTCGATCTTCCTTGTTACTTATATGATGGCGATTAGAATCTTGTTATTGGCGAAGCTATCACACAATAATTCCTTACCTTAATAGATCACTACACGGGACAAGATTTCTCACTTGATACATTTGATAAGCTATTGGAGATCCAGGTTAGTATTGAAGTCCTTGCATCCATGCTGAAGGACGGGCAAAAGAAATAGGTAAAGATTGAAGATGCAATTTCCCACGTTCAAGTGATCACAAGTTCTACCCCAATGTTGGATGAAACAGAGATGAAAGCCACCTAGCCAAGTTCAAATATTTCCAAAAATCAGGAGAGGAGAAAGATGAATAAAACGTCCCCTTTTTGGCTTTTTCTTTTTAAACAGTTGCATCATTAGATGCTACTAGTTTTCTTCTAGCTGCACGTTTTCCTTTTGTTGTAGTTGTAGTAAAGTGGGATTGTGCTGTTGAATAAGTCAACTGTGCCCACATTTTTCTCCATTCTTTTCCTATTTAAGGAGGACCTCATTTGCAAATATTTGTCTTTTTCATGCTTAGCAAAACTCTGCAGAATTTTTACCTCAACTAAGACTTTGGGCTTTTGTTGTGAAAATTCTATCAAGCAAATAAAGAAAACAATTTTGTTGATCTCAAAATTTGTGTTGTGTCAAGAAAATTGTTTATATGATTTAATGTTCTTATGTCCATTAATTATATATGTTCTTTACTTCTTTGATATTGAGGATATTGTTATGTGGGTTAAAGAGCTCGTGAATCGTGCAAGTAGACTGTGTGCTCCTAGCATATTTGGGAAATCTTATAATAAATTAAGTAATTAGTGGTAGGCTTTGTATTGCTGCAGTTACTTTTAGTTTAAAGAATTAGGAATTCATACTTGAAGACTTTGAGCTGGGAGTTAAATTTCAAACTTTTTGTAATAATCAGTTAGAGTTAAGATTACATATTTGGGTTTATCAAGGGTCTATACATAAATTTAATTTTCTTATATAGGCATTTTTCTCTATATTTTTAGTTTATATGAATAAATTTATTTTTGTTATTTATAATTTTTCAAATTATATAAATAGAGCAATCATATAGAAAAATTATAATTATGTTTTTGGAAGTTGTAATTATAAAGATCAATTTTAAAACATATATTTCTATAATATGAATAGAGGAAATCCTAATTGAATTTATTAGTTCCTAACTCAACTCAAATCTATTTGACTATATAAAGTTTAATATTTTGACATATTTATTTCCTTTCAATATCTAAAAAAACATATATAATTTAAAGTACTTTTCTTTTTTTCGTAATTATTTTATAATTAAATTTAAAAAATTCAAAACAATATAAACCTCTATCTTAAATGATTTTTTTGTCCTCCTCCAAATTCAATCTATTACCAATTCCTAAAACTCCTCTTTAAATATTAAATTTTGTATAATACTTGACTCTTCTCCCACAAAAATTTTCTATGACAACTTATAAATTTCTTTTCTTCTACTTTTTCTTATTTACTATTTTTTCTCGTAGAATTTTTTCTTTTTAAATAATAATTTAAAACTATTAATTCTCATCATGAAAATTGAAAATTTTGTTTGAAATTAAAAATAATTGCATTTTTTTATTCTTTTTAGTTTACAAAAATAGATTTATTCTTTTTAGTTTACAAAAATAGAATGACTTGACATATTTATTTATTCTATGTAAAAATATTCAATGTGATGCACAACCAATTGTAACTTTTATTTATAAAATATTTTTTCTTTAATTTATCAATTATTTCACTCCAAATTTGGTACAATAAATCAATATAAATCCAAAAATACATTCACTATTAATATCATTTTGTAATTAAAATCAAATTATATTTCTTTTTAAAATAAAACTTTAATTTAAAAATTAATAATTTTATTCGTGAGGATCGGGTGGGCAACGAGAGCTATAGTTCTCGGTCCTCGATAGTCGGTAGATTAACTTAGGGAACTATAATTTATCTTTTGAATATTTTTTAATTTATTATAATTATCTAAAATAAAGTTCAAAATAACTTATTTTTCAATAATCTAACACCTTCTCACAAAATCAAATTGAACTAATTAAATCACATACTTTATTAACACTGACATCTTCTAACCTAATTAATGGCATTAATTAATTAATCAAACATAAATAATGATTCATAAAAAAAGGATTGTAACTTCCACCACTACCCATTAGGCCATGAGTAGTGGGTCAACTACCATCATTCACAAAATATTAACATACGAACAACATGCAATTAAACCTCCAACCAAAGTAATGAAAACAAGTTAAAGTAAAATGTAAACACTAACTTTAACCTCGATTTCGGTAACTTCTGGATAAAACCCTAATTTGATAAATTAGTCACTTATAATAGGGAAAAAGAATATTAGCACATCCTTTAATTTAAAATAAATTTAACTTTTTTAAAGATCTATAAGTATTAGAAAATCTTAGAAGTTTTTGTTAGGATTTTGTGGAATATACATTATAAAGGGAGTTAGTACTTGTAATGGTGAAAAAGGGGTGATGAGGAGATCAAGTGGAAAACTTTACCCTCCTCAAGAAAGGAGTGAAAGTTTCACAAAGGATCCTCTTCAACCTCTTTCACACATTACATTTAAAAGAGGGGGGTTGAATTCACTAGATCCAATATTAATGGAAAGAGATTGAATCCTAAGTGAATTGACAGTGAATTTGGAAAGTAAAAGTAACCCCTCTTTTAGAATGGATAGGATGAATTAAGTGAATTGAGACTAAGTGTAAAGATAGCAAAGAAATGATAATAACTTGAGATAGAAATGTGGGATAGAGTTGTGCACTTGGAATTAGTAGTAAAATGCTGAGATGAAACTCCCTTGTAAATTTGAGTGAAAGTTGTCGGGACCGTGTTGAAAGTGTACTTGGTCCTCCGAAAAATCCGCGTGCCGAAAAGGGTTCTTCTGCCTTTGAAAATGAAGCTTAAACCTGCAAATACAGTTGTGCACCTGCAACCTACACACATAAAAGAGAGGAAATGTTGTTGGGATTGGGGGTTTGCCTTTAGGTCAAACCCCGGTTTTGGAATTAACCAAATGATGAAAAGTACTTGCAAGTAAATGAAAGTAAATGGCTGAAGTACAATTCGCCTAAAGAGAGGATGCAATTGAAATGGTGATAGAGTTTTTTGAAAGGATATATGAAGTTGAATGCTTTGAATGTTGATAGGGATTTCCTCTTCAATGGTTGAATCCTTGACTTGAATACAACACCTAGCCTTGAAAGGAGACTTGAGATGCTCAATGCTTGAATGCTTGATTTCACTTCTTGAACTTATTGAACTCATTCACTTATCGAACTTATGCAAATGAGAGGGGAAAATGCATCTTATATACTTGCCAATTAGGGTTTGTAACTGATTTTCCGTCTTAGGCCGACATAGAAAACCTTTTCCTACTTCTCATTGACAAGCCCAATGCGGGACTTAAGTGGAGGGGGCCCAAAATAGGGCAAGGACAAGGGCGCCATGCCCCCTTCCTGCCCTAATTTAGGATAGGACGTGCAGGAGGGAAGTGCAGGATGCAAGGAAATGCATGTTTCGGGAGGTGCGAGCATGTCTCGGATCTCCAATCAGGCTTAGGGATTCGTTTCACCAATGTGAAGACCCAAATGCGATCGAAAATTACAGGGTCACAATTTTATGATGCTACAGTACTTTATAAATATAATTTGAAATTAAATTAGCTTTAATGTGAAAATGCATTATTAAAAGTTAGTATTCAATGGATCTTTTATGCTTATTCACGATTTCAAGTTAAATTTTGAGGTAGATTGTAAATTCAATTCTAATATATGCTTACTAACGAATATTTTTTTCAATATATTTCTTGTAGTTATTAATACTAACAAAATGTATTATTTAGTGATTAAACTAATACCCATGGGTTGTAGATGCAAGTCATAGTCCAAAATATTATTTAATTTCCTCATTTAGAGGAAAAGGATCATATCAATTATGTGTCACATACCTATATTCAATGTCCAAAAATTGGATGAAATGTTGGTTTCAATTCCATTAAGAGGCATGGTGTCCATATGCAAGAAGGAACACAAGCCACAAAATAATTAATTTTGACTAATCTATGTTTGGTGTGGCATGTTTAATAAAGACATGATCATCCATCAAAGCACGTAGGATAGTAGAAACTCATCAAGAAAAAAGGATAGCACCAATAGACACACCACATGAAGGTATAGGACTTCACAACCTTCACCACCATTTCTTCAACCTCTACCATAATGAGAGCTTGTACCATAACGAGATCTTTTGAACAAGTTATTGATTCTCATCAAAGAGTAAAGAGATAGAAAACAAAGATTCATAAAGAGAACATGCAATGGAGGAGTTCCAAAGTAGAATGTGTGGGAGAGGTGAAGAGGAAGGAACCAATGCTAAATGTTTAAGTAAGGAAGGATGTAAAATATGGAAGCAAAGGATGAGGCATATAGAGAGGAGGATAAATTTGAGAGAATTGAAGGGAGAAAGAACATATAAACATTCAAAAACAATTGAGAAGAGAAGAATGCCCCAGTTCACAACCTTTGATAGAATCCTCCCTTCCTATTATGAAATGGGAGCTTTTGAAAGGACATTGGCATTCCTCAAAGCATAAATGAGAATGGATTTTCATAAAAAAGGGTGTGTAGGTGGAGAAGGAGAGAAGTTGAAGGAGTTCATTGTAATTTCCCTTGTTGATATGTATGTAAAAAGCAGAAATCAAAGTATAAAGTGGCAATGGAAGAAACATCACAACAATAGAGGCATTAAGAGAAAGGACAACATATTTCAATGCATGATTGAGGAATATATTCATTTCTATCCCAAAATATAAGTACAAAAATCTTTAAAATAGTATTTGGTTTACAACATCTATTCTTTTGACTATCATGTAAGGATTTTTATGATGTATAAGGAAGATTATGGTAAGAATAATAAATGACAACTAAAGTAATATTTTTTACTTATGTCATTTGTCATGATCTTTAGGACTTGTCATTCACTAAGTTTTGTTGCTATTTGATTTTAATAGTGAGTGCTAAAATTTGCATTTGTATCAGGAGTGGGAAGTTGAATAATAGAAACATTTCCCACTAGTTGTAAAATATGTAGAATGCAGAAGTGCTTGTGATTATTTTTCTTATGGGAATGATTTACTAATGCTACTCGTTCTAGCAATGACCAACCAACTTGAAAGCAATTTTATTAGACCTATTAATTGGTAGGATATCTTTATGATTTTCCTTCACATAATAAATTATGAAATATTTTCACTTGCACCTAGATGCACACAACTTATGAACTAAATTGTATTGCAATGGCAATAAACATAATACGTTCCTTCAATGTCATTTTATCCTCATTTCTTAATACAATAATAAGACATGTTATATAACTCTTGAATGGTATTTGGGTATTGGGGTAAAGGCTTTATATGATTAAAAAATATATATTGATCCCTTGAGTATATAATAACTTCAATATTGAATCTATTATGTGAATTTCAAATGAAAGTGCTTTCCTATAGGTTTTCTAAATTAGGAATGAGGTTGACCTCCCTATAACGTCCCAGATTCCCAAGTAAAATACATTTTTTCTATATTATTCAAAAACTTAAAAAACATAAAAAAAAATTATGTGAAATTATAATTTCAAATCCCTTATGAGAAATTATTTTTAAAAGAAATTAGAACACCCATAAAGCTAAGCAATTCTTACACCAAACAATGCACTCAAATTGATCAAACTTTCACATAAAAATCCAAAGACTTCTCCAATTGATAACTATGACTAAATACATGAAATATGATTCTACAAAAACAAAATCAAACAAGAACAATAGAAAAAATGTCTTAAGATTAATCAAATAAAATTGCTACTCAAACTACAACACAAAAAATTATTCATTGAAATGCTTTGAAATAAAATTCCACCACATATTGGACTGATCTTAAACTCATTTCTACAAAATAAACCACCCTTATATATTATCTAACCTCACTCAAAAAAAAAATACAAAAATATTAAAAACAACACCATACAATATTTCAACAACTATGCATCCCAACTATCACTAAAACCCTACAAGCAAACTACTAGAAACTACCAAAATACCCTAAAACCTTCAACTTTAATGCAATCCCTAAATGAAATTTCCCTCTATAAAAATAATTTTGTCATCCCCTTCCATCTAAAACTCATTGATTTTCATTCACAAGCTACAATCTCCAATAGACATACATTGAAGAAAACATAAGCGCAAAGCTCTATGAGAGAAGTATCAAAGATGCAATAGTTCCCCAAATGGACAACTTTTGATTTTTGTATGCAATAGACCTAAAATGGGCACCCAACTCCCATGCCTTTCTCTAGAATATTATACAAACTAGTTGTGAAGAATAGATTATGATAACTAGATCACAACTCTATCATAGTCATCAATTCATTTTATTAAAACTATGGGGTCAATGTTAAATTGATAAAATAATAACAAAATATTATTTCCATATTTCCATGTACCACTTGTGCTGGTAATCAATTTATATAATATGTAATTTTCAATAAATGTGAATTAATTCTAAACAAAAATAAATATTCAATATTTATATTTTTTTTAGTTGCTTCAATTAACCCATTAGAAAAAGGGATGAATTAATATCTGTCCTAAACTTACTATTTTGGAAAGGGGACATGATAGTTCTTCCCTCCCAAATATTTCCTATCCTCACAGTTTACATCAAATATGTTTATTATTTTGTAGTTTTTCACAAAGAAATCAACTATCACATGGGATAGTAGAATCTACAAGTGCATATAATAACTTTAATAAAACACCACTATATATAAAAATGGTTGATTGTAGGTACAATTCAAGTAGCAAAATGGTCTCTTTGTCTACTTTTATATTTTTAACAAGAATCTTTGAGAGTGAGGATATTATTTCAAAATTGATTAAAAAAATCCTTTACTCATTTTCATGTTTTTAGTAAATTCTACAAATTCAATTATATTTTTTATTAAAATGTTTATTTTTTTAGTAAAAAATTAATTTACAAAATAAAAAATAATAATAATTTAAACAAACTATTTATATAAAAATATTAAAATAATAATAATAATAAATAATTTTGATAGTTTATCACTCTTATTTCAAAATTGATTAAAAAAATCCTTTACTCATTTTCATGTTTTTAGTAAATTCTACAAATTCAATTATATTTTTTTATTAAAATGTTTATTTTTTTTAGTAAAAAACTAATTTACAAAATAAAAAATAATAATAATTTAAACAAACTATTTATATAAAAATATTAAAATAATAATAATAATAAATAATTTTGATAGTTTAGAATTTTGTCTTGATAGTTTGAACTTCACCCTATAGAGGTTTTTAAATGTGAATTCTACAAGCTTTTTTAATGTTGCTTTTTTTAATTTTATATATTAAAAATGATATAATAATATTACTCATTTATATCATGGCTACCTTATACTTCTAAATTAATAAGATAAGAAAATTAAAGAAGGGAAATATGACTTACATTTATCATTTACTTTTTAAGATATGTGTTCTTTTAATTTGTTTATGTTGTTTTGCTTATCTTTTTATGATAGTATGTGTTTTTATTACAATTAGAAATAAGTATTTTTATTGTTTTTCAATTTTTTTTAGTTTTACTAAAATATACATGTAACATTTTTTAGTTATAATTATAATCACATTTAAGATTAAACTCCAACTAAATACAAAATTAGAAAAAACAAATAACATCTTTTTACTTTATTCTATTAGATGTAGGTTTTTCAAAACAAATTAAAAATCATAATAAAATACATGTTGATGATGATCTAGTGTGATTTTTAAATTATCTCCTTACAATTTCTTTTTATATTACATTAAATCTGAAAATTGTAGGTCTGGAGAATGTGCACCAAAGAATCCACCTGCTCCAAATTTTGATTATGAACACATTTGTGGAAGGCCATTAGGACTGCGCTTTGATAAACATGGAACACTCTTCATTGCAGATGCCTACTTTGGTCTCCTTACTGTTGCTCCTCATGGTGGCCTTGCCCAACCTCTTGTAACCCAGGTGGAGGATACTAATTTAACTTTTACCAATGATTTGGACTTTGATACACAAGGTTTTATCTACTTTACTGATAGCAGTTCCAAACACCAAAGAAGGTAAGTTTTCTGTCAAGGATCATTGTAAACATATGATTTTCACAATCTATAATATTGTTATAATTTCTAATTGACATATATGTAATTTTTCACAATGGATCATTGCTGCTGAACTTGAAACTCTGAAATGGCAAACCTATGGTCCATTGATCTTACAGTGTGGAAATTTTCTGCTGATTTTATGTTATTCTGTGGTTTTTATAGGAATTTTCTGCTGATGTTCATAGAGGGTGATAACACTGGCAGACTGATTCGCTATGACCCAAAGACAGGGGCCACAACAGTTGTGCTCAGAGGCCTTCAATTTCCCAATGGAGTAGCTGTAAGCAAAGATGGCACATTCTTGCTTATATCTGAGACCATTACATGCAGGTATTCTATTGCCCAATTGATCCTGTTCTACTTCTAATACAATGTGTGAGGAATAAAGCATGGGTAATAATTCTGATAAAGATGCTAAAGATTTTGGCTTATGAAATTTTGAAATATTGAGACGAGGTTTTTTCTTATTTGTTATATATGTTCTGATTAATAAAAGTAGGGATTTTGAAAGGATCTTGATTTCCGTAAAGAAGGATGGATCAATTAGCATTACAGAACAACAAGGGACAATCGAAAGAAACAGCTAATGAACAGTAAAAATTACGAAATTTACGAACAACTAACTCAAAGTCAGGGTGGTTTAAAACCAAATTGCTCCAAAGATTTTTGTTTCATAGTACACGAGTTAACCATCTCTCTTGTCACAGTCGATAGGGGCTTTCCCTCTATTTTCAACCTTTTGAACAGCCTTGTTGTTGCAACAATCTTCAGCAACTTGATTCTTTTTTCTCCAAACAGGCTGCCATTTCTTGTGCCTGGGCAGCTAGCACTAGAGTGACCCACATTACAACAACAATGACAAACAATAGAAGAGTCTTCAAAAACAATCGGCTGCACCCAAACTCCATACTTGAAGGAAAGAGTCATCTGAGAAGGGAGCTCCTTGTTTTTCTCCACAAGCACACAAAAAACGAACAAAGATCAAACACTTCTTAATTTTCTTATATATGTTTTCAATACAACTCAGTTACATAAAAAGATAATAGATTATGATTAAAAAAAAGGCAGTTGGTACAAAGACATACCTTCAGAATTTAAACTGAACATGATCCAAAATAAAGATGAGAAACAAAAGGGCCATGCCCACATGATACTAAATAGCTAAAGCAATCTCAGCAGAAAGACCCAAAAGAGATTTCTTCCTTTTCTTTTTTTTTTTTTTTTTTTTTAATGGTAAGTGCTATCAGCTGTGGGGATAGTGCCCTATATTACTATAGAAATTGAGTACAAAAGTATAACACCAACAAAAACCCTTCTCCAAGGGAAGCCGGAGCTTAGGAACAATACATTCTATGTCTAAAAAGAGATTAATTCTACATGCCAACCTAGTCTTTCCTACCAACAAACACAACTTCTAAATCTAGCTTTGTCTGATAAAGCGAAGGATGACCAATACTGCCTCCCCAATGCTGAGGAGATTATCGGTAGATCCCTCGGAGAGCCACCAATCCTCCGATTCCAGCAGCATCCTGAAGCTATCGAGGTTGTCGTTCATCACTCCTGCTTTGAACTTGTGCCATGCCTCTCTTGCGAACCGAGCTATCCTTCTCTGGTCATCTCCGTGAGCCTCCTCTGCAGGATCCACATCACCCTCTTCGAGCTCTGATTCTGTCATGTCTGTCACACCCTCTTCTTTTGCCTCATCAACATCCTCTCCCGCCTCGCTCTCATTTACTGATCCTTCGGCACCTTCTTCTTTTGAATGGCTATTCTCCAACGAGTCCTCTGAATCTGAAGCAAAAGAAGAACTCTCAACAGGCTCGAAATACAGCCTTAAGATACTCTCCCTAGTTCCTTCCCTAAGCTCGAAGATGGCGTCCGCTACAACATGTATGTTGACTGGGTTGACAAAACCCTGCATCAGGCCGACACCTTCCACCCGCGACTCTAGGATGTCTACAATGGGAGTAATTACTGCTCCATATACTAGCCCATCACACCAATGCCGCTCCAAGCTCAAAGAACAGTCCACCAAGGAGATGATTGCCCCGCAGATTTCTTCCTCCAGGATGAACAGATTGAGACATTGACGCTCCAAACTGTGCCCACAATTAACGTAGCTCAGTCCTACAAACAGCGGCATTTTCACAAAACTTGTGGCTGGTTCCCTTGTTTCCCTCCATTTAAAACCAATGGAACCTTCCGGATCTTATTGCCCAATCGAGCATGTGAACTCCACCTTCTGATCTTTAGCCTACAACTTCTGGATTTCTGCCAAGAAATTGGATATTTTGTACCCTTCACCGCCACTTTCTGAAAGTTGAGATCCATGAGGAGTCCTTAGAGCCAACGCTTTACGTTCTGGTCATATCACCTTGCCACCTATGCTTCAGCTCGTGTAAGGCTATCATGAACCAAATCTATCCAATCCCCGTACGCTGCCATTCTGGTCTCTCACTCAAAATAGTGTTCAGTACCACTGGATCAGCATCCTCATTACCGAAAATAATTGTACCATTATTCTTCTCAATTCCCATGTTGGCCAGGAGGTCTACCACTTTACTCCCTTCTCTATATGTGTGTTTGAATTCAAATGAGTTGATGGATTCTAGAGCTTTGTTGATATGAGGTATCCACTTGCCAAGTTTCCAATTCGGGAAGTTTGATTTGGTAACCCCATTGATTATAATTTGTGAGTCTCCTTCGAAACATATTTTGTCCAGCCCTCTTTGTACACATAAATCCAGTCCTACCGCCAATGCCCTGATTTCTGCTTCATTGTTTGTGGCTAGTCCTAAGTTCCCATATAGCCCTCCTAGTAATATCCCCGAGGAATTTCTGATGACCGCTCCAATTCCTACTGGTTCCAAAAGAGATTTCTTCTTATTTATCATATATAGGTTTTTTTTTATGCTTGACTGAATTATATAAATATGGAAATCTTCACCTTTCAATTGATGACAACATGTTGAGTAAGTATAATCTTGGACTTGTTTATCTTTAGCCATGCGTGACATATTTTATGGTTTACTATGACTCTTTTAAACTCTGTTAATATGGGTAGAAATTTTGAAGTTTTTGATAGAGGAAAGTTTTAGGAGGCTGTGATTCTGCTGTTTCTCTGCTAACAGTTGCTCGTCTGCTGTTAATGTGACTATATCTGGATCAGCCCCCTTGTTTTGGCTGCTTTTAATATCAAAAACCTGTTGAGTAAGTATTTATTTGTATCAGAAATCTCCTTTAACCAAGCTGCCATGCTAGGGAATCATTTGTCCTATATTTTTCAATTTTCATGTTCAAAAATTTGATCAAGCTGTATACTAAACCACAATGCATTCCCCTATCTTTTTAATTGTTAGAAAAACTTCTTAACATTGCAATTGTTTGCAGATTGCTCAGATATTGGCTGAAGGGACCCAAAATGGGTACAGTGGAAGTGTTTGCTTCACTTCCTGGCTATCCTGACAATGTTCGCCTGAGTGAAAATGGAGACTTTTGGGTTGCTATTCATGGATTACCAAATCCATTTCTGAAAATACCAGTGAGTATAAGAAGATTAGTCCTAAGGCTTCCTCTTCCCCTAACTAAAATATTCAGCAAAATGTCTGCAAAGAGGGGAAGGGGCATGATTATAAGATATGGCATCGATGGACAAATGTTGGAAGTTCTAGAAGATAAAAAAGGTTTAGTTGTGAAATCAGTGAGTGAGGTTGAGGAAAAGGATGGCATCCTTTGGTTGGGCTCTGTTCTTCTCCCACATATTGTTGTTTATAATAACAGTCACCAGGTTTCTTGTGACATGTAATGAAGTTATTTATCTATTAGTCTCTGTTTTAGAAGGGTGATGCAAATTGTTTCAATTAAAACAAAAAGCAGAGCAAAAACAGAACAGCAAAACTATTCAATTCTATTCATCAATAGATGTACATATTTATACAAATAAAAAATTCAATAAGTTTTCTATAGATCTGTAAATTACATTGAACAATGAATTAAAACTATTGCTAATGAACTATTTTGATCGATAGTTAAGTGATGGTGTAATTAAGACTCTTAGACACGTTTATTTTGAACATATATTCCAACAGTTTCATGATTATTAATTTTTTACATACAGGTTATTTTGTTTCATGATTATTAAGTCTTTCCAGACCACCAGTTACCAAATAATCTGTCTGTAAAAGATTTAATAATCATGAAACAATTTACCAGCAAAAACTAGCAACCATTTATCATTTATTTACCATAAACCTGCTACTGATAAATTGTTTGGCGGTTATTAAATCTTTGCAGACAGATTATTTTGTTTCATGATTATTGAATCTTTATAAGCAAGTTAACAAATGATCTGTGTGTAAAAACTTAATTTGAAAATTTGAAATTTGAAGTTGAGGATGAGGAAACAGCGGGCACGAACGGCATTTCTGCATAACCAGTGAGCAACAACGAACTCACTAGTCAGATCTAATGGCTTTATCATGCCTGACGTACACAGAAATCCATAGTTTTCTGTGGAGTAGAGCCCACCCGTCCCACCTGTCTTGATAGAGTTGCAATATTTATCCATTAGCTAAAGATTCTGAATATATATATAGTCACAAGTTAAAAGGAGTGGATCCAGAGAAATCAGAGAAACCAGAGATTCCATAGGACCCATAGAAATCAGAGGTTTCAGAGTAACATCAGTTTTAAGAGGAGTGATTAGAAATGGAAATGGGCAGACTTTCCTTCGCATTCGACATGGCTAGGCTCCTCTTTCAATCGTAGCTCTAGCGGTCCTTGGCGAGCAAACGAGCAAAATCTTTTGAAAAACAAGAAGACTAAAGAACAAAACTACAACAGTTTGAAATGGCAAAATCATGGAAAACCTCGAAATGTTGGTTTTTCTCACCACCCATGATCCTTCCCTTCCCAGAATGATGCTTCTTCAAAGTATCCTAGCTTAGATTCTTGTGCAAGCAAAGTGGCAACAGGTCCAAATAGCATTCCTCTTCAAACTAGGAAGTCCAACTTTGCTCCATCTAAAGAGGCCCTTCCCTTCCAAAAACCGGCTCATTCTCAGCGCCTTCACTCCCACTTCAGCCCCCAAGAGTACCGCCAAGTTACAGGGATCATGGGGTTTTGGGTTTCATAAATCCCTTCCCTCCTTGGCAAGTCCCTCCTTTCGATCACAAGCTCCAAAAATGGAATAGGAAAGGCATGGGGAGTAATTTTTTTGTCCTTCCTTCAGATTCTCTAAACCCAACAATTGCCCGCCTTAAGGAGAATGCCCTTTTTACTCAATGGTGCGGCTGCCGAGGGGATAGCCAAGAAATTATGTCTTGGTGGACCTCATCTTTCCCAGGAATGATCTCAATCAGACCATTGCAAAATGATTTTTTTTCTTTTTAGAGTGTGTGGATTCTACGCTGAAAGATGCCATCATCAATGGCAGCCCTCTTTTTTTTCAAGGTTTGACCTTCCATTTTCTAGACTGGAAACTAGACTTCGACCTGATGAATCACAGATTTCAGAAATCTCTAGTATGGCTTTCTCTAGTTGGTCTTCCATCTGAGTTTTGGTGTGTGGAGGCCCTTCTGAAGATAGGAGATGCTTTAGGATCTCTAGTGGGCATTGAGGAAGACTTCTTGAATGGACTCAAGGGGGATGTGGCTAACATCTATGTGGAGATAGATTTAAAACAAGGCTTTTATAACGAATTAGAGATAATCTCAGAGGTGGGTAGATGGAAGCAGAAAGTTCAGAGATTGGGAAATGAGACTCTTGGTAAATGCATTCTTCAAAATCAAATTATTCGTAATTGCTTTATGGCTACAGCTAGAGGTGCAATCTCTCCCCTTCAAGCAGTTGTTGTTCCAAAAAATAATGAAATGAATCCTCATAGGGAGATCAAGGAATTGGTGTCTTCAACAGAACCGCCTATTTTAGAAGTTGTTCTAATAAATGATGAAATGAACCTTCAGATGGAGAACAAGGGATTGGCATCTCCAACAGATGCACCTGTTCCTACAGCCTCATGCCATATTCAAACTCCAAGGCCCTCTCAGCTCTTAGATGATATGATTGCAAACCTGAAATCACAATCTCTTCCAGGTTCAGGTTCTCCCTCTTCTCCCCTCCATCCTCCATCCTTTCCCCCGCTCATCTTGTCCCTGATAGTTAAGATCCAATCCAACAAGACTGTTAGGAGTCTGTTTGGTCAAAAGAAAACCCCTTCTTTGATTAGGGGTGCCTTCAATATATTCTCTCAGAATCCCAAAAAGGTTTCAAAAAGAAAGAACAAAGTTAGGGGAAAGCAAGCAAGGAGTGCTCCATCTTTAATAGAATCAAGCAAAGGTGAACTTATGCCTCTAGCTAACATTTTATAGGAGGAGGATGTTATTTCTAAAGACATTAAAGCCGACATGGAGGTTGAAGATGATCTCTATCTCTCAGATGGAAAGGCGTCCCCAGTTAAAGTCCAATCCAATTCACTTCTTAGCCCTCTTCCTTCCCCCTTGGAGATCCCCTCAAAGGATATTTCTGACTCGGCATCCCCATTAAATGATCTTTTGTCATCAAAACATTGTTTCTATCTTTCGGTTGAACTCCCTTATCCTCTCATGTTGTCGCCTTCATTGATACCACATGATTTGGATATGCCCATGGATCAAAAGACTCAGAGACTTCTTCAAGATTATATGATTGATGACGAGGATTTGGATTTGGTCTTGGACACTCCCTTAGTGGTAATGTATTCGAAGATCAAGGAGAAAAGAAAACTGGGTCTGAACCAGTTCTTAGAAGGAAAGGGGAAACCTGATTTCGGATCCTCCCCTCCCAAGAAGGGCCGAAGATCTTTGATTGAAGCAAGATCTCAAGAAGGGGCAGCGAAGAACCAATCCAAAATCACACCTTTGGAAAGTAGGGAAGGGAAACTCCCTTCCTGAACAACAATGAAAATCATGTCTTGGAATGTTAGGGGTCTCAACGCCCCTAACAAACAGAGGGTGATCAAGAGAAAGATTCTTTTGGTCAGTGCAGATGTTACCCTCCTTCAAGAAACTAAGTTAGATTGCTAGCAAGTTGTTTCCTTTGGTTTGGGAATTAGCTCCCTCTTTCAAGCATCTCTTCAATCAACAGTTGCTTCAGAAGAGGCCTCTGGGGGACTAATGATAATCTGGAAGCCTTCTCAAGTTCATGTGGAAGGTGTTGCTTCTAACAGAAATTGGTTGCTAGTAAAGATCACTCACCTTCAAACAAATTCTTCATTTTTTATCATCAACACTTATGGACCAATGTCTCTCAAAACAGGCAGCTCCTCTAGCTATCCCTTGATGAGGTCATATCCCAACTTTCAGATCAACAGCTCATCATAGGAGGTGATTTCAATGCTATCAGGTATGCACCAAACAAAAGGGGTGGCATTATCAGGTTAGGCAGATCTCAACAAGATTTTAATGATTGGATAGATAGGAATGGGTTGTTAGAAATTGACTTAGGGGATTCCTTTACATGGACAAACAGGAGAATAGGTTTTAGTAATATCTCAGAGAAAATTGATAGATTTTTCTGGTTGGGGGATCTCAAATCTTTTCCCTTCTTCTTTGAGTGTTCAGTTCTAGCCTACTCAAGATTTGACCATTTCCCCATTATGCTTTCCCTTCAAGGTGTCCTTGATACCTCCAAATCTCCTTTTAGATTTGAGAACATGTGGATGAAAGATCCAAATTTTCTAACTTTGATAGAAGACTGGTGGAAAGAAGAATTATTTGAAGGCTCCAAACTTTATTGTTTTATTTCAAAGTTAAAATATGTAAAACAGAAGTTGTTGCAATGGAATTCTCAACATTTTAGAAACATCTTTTCCTCCAAAAAATCTTTAGAAGAGAGGTTGGCTGTTCTAAATACTAAAATTATTTCTGAGGGCATGGATCAAGACTCCATTGAACAAGAAAAGAGTTTGCTCGTGGATAATGAGGATATCCTATCTAAAGTAGAATTTTTTTGGAAGCAAAAGTCTAGAGAGAATTGGCTCCGGATGGGTGACAAGAATATTAAGTTCTTCCATAATATGACAAAGATTCATAGGAGCAAGAATAGGATTTCAAAACTGGATTTGAGTCAGAACCAAACTATAGAAGATCCTGAAGAGATTAAGAGAGAAATAATTTCATATTACTCTACTCTACTAAACAATGCAGAAGGTTCTCACCTTATAGAGCAGGGAAAGTTATTGGCCTTGATTCCAAAGATCATCTTAGATGAGCAAAATCGGAAATGAAATGAGAAATTTTCACTGGAAGAAGTAACTCAAGCTCTTAACCAACTTCCTTCTGGAAAGGCTCCTAGCCCAGATGGATTCCCTACTGACTTCTTCAAGAAATGCTCACATATTTTGGGACAAGATCTTGCTGAGGCTTAGAGTTTGCAAGAAGATCAGGCAACTTGCTCAAAGAAATCAACAATATGTTTATAGCCCTTATTCCAAAAAAGGAAAAAGCTTCTAAACTAGGGGACTTCAGGCCTATCTCACTCTGCAACACAGTTTACAAAATCCTCTCAAAAGTTATGACAAACAGAATGAAACTTTCATATGGATTGTATTATATCAAATGACAAACTAGATTCATCCCTGCCGCTCGATTCTCGATGATTTCATTGTGGCCCAAGAAGCTACCCACACTCTTCAAAATACGAAGAGACCAAATATGATAATCAAATTATATATTTCTAAAGCTTATGATAATGTGGATTGGCGGTTCTTATGCAAAATAATGCACGCTTTTGGTTTTGACAAAAAATGGATTAACTAGGTTTTTGAATGCATTTCTAAGCCCAAATTTTCAATCTTGATAAATGGGAAGCTAACAGATTTCTTCTCCTCTTCAAGGGGCATCCGGCAAGGAGATCTTATCTCTCAATTTCTCTACATTATCATGGCGGAAGCTTTAGGGAGGTTAGTAAATCAAAACAATCTAACAACCTTTTGGAAGGAGTCAAAGTAACCACAAATTATGTTGTCACACACCAACAATTTGTAGATGATAACCTTTTGCTGGGTGCAACAAAAGTCAAGGAAGCAATTCAACTAAAAATGCTTTTGGAATCCTTTGGGAAGGCTTTAGGACAAATCAACAACCAAGAAAAATCAAAAGTTTTCTTTTTCTCCACGCTCCTTTCCCCCTACAGGTTAAGATTCAAAGAATTTTTAACTACAGAGTAGGCATCCTCTCATGTATACATCTGGGCATTCCAATTGACAGAGGATTGAGGAACACTAAGCTTTGGGACCCACTAAAGCTAAAGATGGATTGGGATATAAACTCCTGGAAAGGGAAATAGCTTTCATGGGCTGGTAGATTAGTAATGCTCCAAGCAATTATTTCGACTCTCCCCATCTATCTTTTATCCTTCTTATCCCTAACTGCTAGTGCAAATTCCTTCATCATCAAGAAGATGAGAAACTTCTTTTGCCAAAATACCGAAGAAAAACAAAAAATTGCCCTAATTGCATGGGATAAAATTATCAAACCTAAATCTTTGGGGGTCTAGGAATCAAAGATCTTAAATTACAGAACAAAGCCCTAGGAGCTAAACTAGTTTGGAAGTTCATTAAAGATCCCAAAGAAACATGGGTTAGGATGATGGCAACTAAATATCTAACAGACGAGGATCCTCAAAACCTCCTTAGAGCTAATTTTCATCCAAAGGGTTCTCAAACTTGGAACTTCATTGTCTCTTGTAGAAACTTAATTACAAATTTCCTATCTTGGGATATACATGATGGTTCCTCTAGCCTCTTCTGGGAAGATTCATGGGGAGGATACCTGAGCATTGAAAGTTCTCTTAACATTCCAACAGCTAAGCACTGGCTTAAACAACACTGGGGATCTCAAGTCGGTGACTATATGGTTTTGGAAAGGACCTCTAGCATGCAAGGATGGAGCTGGAAGCCTATGGAATGATTGCCTATTCCAATTGCTGAAATCAAACAACTTTTAGATCTTATAAGAGTAATAAATATTAATCCTAGAAGAGGAAAAGATACTCTTATTTGGGCTTGCTCAAAAACAGGTCAATATAACGCTAAAGATGGTTGCAGGGTTCTAGCTAACTTTGGGAATCAAAAGGAACATGATATTCCAATGAGGCTCTTTTGGAGCAGTAAGATCATCCCAAAAGAAGGAATATTTGCATGGTTAGCCTTCAAAAAAAGGATTCTTATTGCAGAAAGGTTTACTAAAATGGTCTATGAAGGGCCCTCGAGATGCATCTTGTGCAAAGCCCATGTAGAGACAGTTGATCACCTTCTCTTGAATTTCCCCTTTGCCTCAAAATGTTGGCAATGGATTTGTGTAAAATTGGGGTGGATATCAACCCTTCCTAATGATATAATCTCTCTTTTTTAATGTTGGCCTCTTACTTCTAAGGAAAGCACTTTAAGACAGATTTTGGAAATATCTTCGTCCTACCTTGTTTGGGAAATTTGGAAAGAAAGGAATTGAAGACTTTTTGACAATAAAGCAAGGAGATTTGAATCAGTTTTAAGCTCAATTGAAACCTCAATTGTTGAGACAGTAAATTGCAAACTAGCTTTCTCAACAGATTCTTCTAAAAAAAATTATTCTTGGGATGATAGTATAAGAAATAACTGGCAAAGAATCAAGATTCCTCCTTCATTTGGGAAAAAACCCAATGCTCAAAAGGGAGCTATATGGTCTCCTCCTAAGTAGGGATGGTTCAAACTAAACTTTGATGGACCCTCCAAAGGTAACCTAGGTCCTTCAGGTATAGGATATGTAGTTAGACATAATTCATAGTCAATTATTGGAAAAATGGTCAAGCCAATGCCACCGGATACCAATAATATAGTAGAATTCAAAGCTTTGTTGTTAAGCCTACTGGATTGCCTCAATCATGGGTTAAGAAACATCATAGTGGAGGGAGATTCAAAGATAGAAATCAATGCAATCAAATTGAAGAAAACCCCAAACTGGCAACTACAAGTAATTTTGGATAGCATAATTGACAATCTGGCTATATTAGAGAAATATGAGGTTAAACATATCTACAGAGAAGCGTATACAGAGGCAGATGCTCTCTCAAAATCTATAGCAGAAGGCATTTCTTTTCACTGGTGGGAGGAGGGAGGCAATCACCAGGGCTAACCTACAGAGTATTTCAATCATTCACCAAAGATTCTATCAGAAGCAGACTTTAATTTTAAAATATGTAGTAGATGGTTTCCATTGCTCTAGCAAGAGAAGGGCAGGAATTCCCAAGGTCAATCTTAATGGAGTTAATCTATCTTGCTCAGCAATGGTTTCTTTTTTCTATTCTTCAGACTTTAATTCTGGCATTAAAGTTTGGTGAAATAGCTACTTCTTTGAATTCAAACTTTTTCGCCAACTTCAAGATTTAAAACAGACACGTCATCTCTGACGTCACCTATTCTTCGCCTTTCCATCAACAAATTCTCCCACTCGCTCCCAAAAAGACAACCTGCGGTCCACCATCATTCTAAGTACGAGGCATGTGTTGTCCGTTGGATAGAGCTTAACTCTTTAGCCAAGAGATTTGGCATGATTAGAGACAAATATCCTTCGCCACCTTTGCAGGTGAATTCATTGCAAGGCATTTCTCATTAATGCATGTCGAAGAAAGTGTCGTCTAGCCTTTATTCAGCTTCCTCTACAAGTTTATCAACTAGTTTATCTCTACAATCGCATACAAAGCAGGTTAAGTTGCTTCAGACCCTCGATTATCAACTAGTTTATCTCTGCAATTGCTCGCAAAGAAGATCAAGGTGCTATAAATTCCTAAAGCTATGTCTGGTGAGAATTCGTTTGGATTTATTATGAGTGTCTACCCTAGACCAATCTCATGTTTTGGTGCGAACACTCCCATTTCTCTCTCACCTTCCACCCGTCAAGTCTCTTTCAGGAAAATCATGGACCTAAGGTTGAAGAGGCTCCTCCTATTTCTCGAGCCAACGGTTATCCTGGTCGTAAAGCTCATCCTTGGTAGTGGGCATTTTAGTAGGGAAGAATATCCCCATGACAACACCAGCATCTCATCTCGGTTTGTCGCCTCCCTCATGGATCTAAAGCTTGACAAACAAGCAATCTGGACCCTCACCAAAAGGCTATTTCCTAATGACATCCTGCTTGAATTGCAAGAGATTCTTAACAAGGTACGACATAATTCAGGGGCTCCTCGACCGAGCGAGAGAATTCTCTTCAACATTCTCGGTGAACTGATCAAATTCTACTTTTTTTTGCTTGACCTTACTGGCAAGGACCTTGAAAAGCACAGATCCTTTGCAGGCATGGGTCTTACATTCTTGAAATGGCATTTTTTGGGGGAAAATCCGGAAGATTTGGGCAGGGAGGAAGAGCTTCTAGAATTCACCAGACTTAATGGTGTCTTGCCTTCAAAAACTGAAGCAGAGGAACCCCAAGCAAAATAGAGTAGGCAAGGTGATTGCAGAGGATTTAATTGAATTAAATGATTTTCCTTCAATTTGGTTACTGTAGCATTGGAATTAGGAATCATCAAAGACAAGTAGATCAATCAAAACACTAAACATGATAACTTAATCAAAAGAACACTTATTGCAAATGAACCTAATTCTAAGCACACTCAATAGAGGTATGAAAACAAAGCATTCAAAATGAAAGATTATGCAAACCAAACGCAGAATTGAATGCTCCTTCCATGCGACTCCATTGTTGTTCTTTCCTCTTCAATGGGTTTGTGGATCTCACCTACAAGTGCTCACACAATTGAAAGCAAGATTGATGAAAAGCTCAAGAGTACTAGAAGCGTAAGTTCGGTAGTCTAATAGAAATTCCGATCAGGTTTGATTGAAAATCATCCAATTTATAGAAGAATTGGATAAATGACAAAATTGGCATGATGCAATTCAAATGGAAATTGCAAATCAATATGACAAAATATGACAAATTATGCACTTTCCATGCACAATTTGATTGATTGTTAATTGATGACAAATTATGACACATTCCATGTCAAAATTGATTGATTGTCAATTATGACAATTTCATGACAAATTGAAATGTCATTCCCATAGAATTAGGAGATGAAATAGGAGGGAAAAGAAATTAGAAATTTAGAAAATTAGAAAATTGAATTTGATGACAATTAGGAATTAGAAATTGAAGGAAATTAGAAATTAGGATTTAGTGAATTAATTAATAATTTTTCATTTATTAATCAATTCACAAAGAGGAATAATTAGCCAATTAAATAAAGATTTAATTGTAATGAGAAGACTTAGGATAAATAAGTAATTTATTTAATCCTAAAGGAAGAAATGACAAATTAGGTCAAATGAATAAGACGAATTAGAAATGCGAAAATGACAATTAGGTCTTGATTGAGGATAATTAATGTCATGATTTTGAATTGATAAATGACCAATGCGACAAAATGATTTGATTGATAAATGCGCCAATTGATGAGGAACAATGACAAATTGATCCAAATTGACATAATTGAGACAGACAACGATCGATGACAAATTGGTCGCAAAATGACAAAATTGACAAGTGGACAAGGATCGACAACAAAATAGATTGCAAGATGACAAGATAATGACCACGATCGATGACAAATCGATCACAAGATGACAAGATTGAACATGACAACGATCGATGACAAATCGATCGTTAAAATGACAAGATTGAAGGATTGATGATAAATTGACAAGATTGAAAAGAGGACAAAACCCTAATTAGGATTGACGATGTCCAAAATGATAAGATTGATGATAAGATTGATAAGATTGACAGGAGAACAAAAACCCTAATTAGGATTGACGATGTCCAAAATGATGACAAATGAATACGCACATTGATGCGACAGGGTAAGATCGATCAAAATCATGACTGAATATTGTTGTCGACAAGACCAAATTTGAGGACGAGATGATTGAAGAATGTAGAAGAATGACTCGATGTTCGCAAATGATAAAGATCAAATGCATGACATAGGAGAAATGTTAATGCGACGCAAAAACCTAAAATGAGGCAATGCGCAAATGTTAAAGTATGACTTCGCAAGCGTTGACCATTTTTGGGTGTCTACAGTTACAATTTGGAGAAATTAAATAAATTAGATTTATTCAATTTGGAACAACTATTTAATTAAATTTGAATTTAATTAAAAGTGGATAGGGGGGATTTAATTGAATAAAATGATTTATTCATTAAATGGGTATAGTGAATTTAATTTAAATAAATTGAGTAATTTACTTAATTAAATAGAGGAAAGCGGGTAATTTAATTAAATTGGATTTAATCAAATAGAGAAATGAACATAAAATATTCATTTGGGAATTTGGTCATTTTTATACGTCTACATTTTGCCCCTCTTTGAAGTGATGTGTGTGCACATGTTATTTCAAAGAAAATGATGCCTTATCATGATTTATGATCAAATGCAATTTTTGTGTTGTTCTTTTGATTTGCCAGTCGTGCCCCAGATTTGATGTGATGCCCCAGATTCGATATTTGATGGTGATGCCCCCTCGAGAGATGAATCAATTTTTTTGAAAAATTGTTGATGTAAATTGATGAAGTTCATATGATGTGTATGATTTCGTGCATGTAAAAAGTGTGCAGATTGATTCATCTCCCGATAAGTTACAACTGTTTTGGTATAGGGGAGACCGCGACCTTATTACAGGTCCATACGGCTAACCCTAATTTCATTTTCCTCCTATAAAAGGGGAAAAGGGCTTGATTTAAAGTCATTTGTGCTTTGTAGACTTTGAAGAAAGAGAATTTGCTCTGGAGAGAAAATGCCTATTCCCTATCACAGACACCGTTTTGAGCGCGTTCGGAGGTACTGAAGACCTGTAGCGCATGGACCACCAGTAAGTCAACGTTTTTGACCCCTTTTTGATTTTTTGTTTTGTCGTTTTTAGTCATTTTTTGAATTTCAAAGTTCGGGTGTTTCGTTCTAGCGTGTCTAGGGTCCACAGTAGCGCATACGAAGTGTGAAGTAGTGCATCAAGTTTAAATTTAGGGGTCGCGTCCAAAAAATGTAGGCTAGCGCATAAAACTTTTAGGTTAGCGCATGCATGGATAATAGTGCATATAAAGTGTTGGGTAACGCGTCGCGTCAACAGGGTAGCGCGTAGGTGCGACCTAGCGCATAGGGGTCGTCGGGGTTCGCATAGGGAAGGGGGTTTAGCGTGTAGGACTAACCTAGCGCATAGGGCTAAAAGGGTAGTGCTTAAGAGGGGTAGATTAGCGCGTAGGCAGAGTCTAGCACATGGGGTGGGTTAGGTAGCGCATTGGGTGAAAAGTTTAGCGCGTAGATAGAATCTAGCGCATAGGTTAGATAAAATAGCGCATAGGAGAGGCAGCCTAGCGCGTGGGGGTGATTTAGCGCATTGAAGATCTATTTTAGCGCATCTGAAAAATTTTGCAGTTTTGGCCAAGTTGAAAATTTGTTTTGTTTGCCTGTCGTGTTTTGATGAATTTATCCAAGATGAGTATTTGTATAACTTGTTTTGATTTGCAATTTTCCAAGTTATGTATAGATATCAACGTGTTGTTTTGATCAAAATATGATGTATTTGCATGGTCTGTTTCAAATTCAATGTGTGGGAAGCTTGAGTTGTATTACAAGCTGATATGGGTTGGAAACTTGAGTTGTTTTACAAGCTGATATGGGTGGGAAACTTGAGTTGTTTTACAAGTTTATATGATTGTAGATACTTGAGTTGTGTTACAAGTTTTGATATGGTTTTTGAGAACTTGAGTTGTTTTACAAGTTGATATGAAACGATAGGATTTTGAACTTTGATTGTAGATGAGCAAATTGTTTCATGTTGTTGATGTAAGTTTGATTTTGATATCTTTGTGTTGATGTGGAAATTGATATTGGATATGTTTTGTTTGTTGACAGGAGCGATTGGATGTTGTTCAGTCGAGGGAGAGATTCCCGAGACCGTGGACATTGATACCGAGATTGTCACAGGCAGATTTGGATATTATAGAGAGATGTGGATTGACCTCTCTTCTAGATATGCCTCGGTTCACTGTGAACCAGGGGATTTTGACAGCGTTGGCAGAGAGGTGGCATAGCGACACGAACACCTTTCATTTTGCCACTGAAGAGATGACAGTGACACCGGAGGATTGCTACCGGATTTTGTGGATTCTTGTAGTAGGGGCACTACTTCCCTATGAGCAATCAGAGGAGGGTGGCATAGAGACACTGCGCCGCATTTTTCAGGATGACACAATTTGTGGCTATGAGATCCCCTGGCAGGAGTTTTTGGATTTGGGTTATGCACCGCTGCCATCTGTACTGGCAGGATTCATTGGGGGATTCCTTTGTCCTGATCGTAGCTCAAAGGAATTCTCGGTGGGATGGGGGTTAGTGTTGGAGGAGATGGTCACACAGGGCCAGAGATTTGCATGGGGGTCAGCGATGCTGGCTCATTTATATCCGAGTTTGCATGAGGTAGTATACCTCGGGTACGGCAGTTTGTCAGCTGGCGTGACCCTATTACAGGTCTGGTGCTGGGAGCACATTCCAGCAGCGAGGCCACTGACAGATAGAGACAGCCCCGTAGGTGCAGCATATGCCTACGGATATAGAGGTCTAGTTGTCCAGCGTAAGCTGAGCACACTAAAGCATTGAAGGAGGGTTTTTTACGATAGAGATACGGTCACCTGGAGACCGTATACAGGTTGCGAGGTATGGGCGAAGGATGGGCTAGAGATGCCCTTTGTTTTTATGACGCGATATCTGATTGGGAGGACCCCGTTTGTCATTGAGCGGTTTGTGGTGACCCGAGTTTTGCGGCAATTCGGGCGCCAGCAGGGGATTCCTCAAGGAGTGTGCCTGTATGCACGGAGGCAGCAGGATGTGGCCGATTGGGGGCCGACTATTGATAGTGTCGTGGCAGTGGAGGAGTTTATGGGGTTAGCTAGGCAGATCTGGGACTATGCCCCAGAGATTCAGGACGCAGGTATGACAGATGAGTTCACCCGTTTGTTTGCTGCACGGGCAGTGGCTAGGATCTTAGATCCAAAGGAGATGAGGCCAGCGTTTGACTCAGATGAGGAGGAGGGAGACGGGGGAGATGATGGATATGATGGGGAGGATGGAGGAGGTAGAGGAGCCAGAGGGAGGCAGGGAGGTAGAGGTGTGGAGAGAGCGGTGTGGCAGGGGAGGATAGACAGAGGGAGAGGTGGATTGGCTATCAGAGCTGGGAGAGAGGGGAGAGTGGGGGAGGTGCTAGCTGCAGTGGGGGGTGAAGAGGAGCTGAGGAGACCAGCATAGAGGAGGAGGGCAGATGTACTCCCACCTCTAGTACCGAGGACAAGGCGAGTGGGAGGGGTTCCTCCAGCACAGGTACCACTGCGGGTTCGAGTGTCAGGTCATGTGGAGGATGCACAAATCCGGACCTTGCAGATTACCATTCAGCAGCTGCAGGCGAAGATTTTGACCTATCAGCAACAGATTTCTCAGTTGACCACTGAGAGAGATACTGAGATAGAGCGGTGAGGACGAGCGGAGGAGGTGTTGGCGAGTGTGCAAAGAGCAGCGGTAGGTGGTCCATTGAGAGACACCCTTAGAGAGCTGACACGGAGAGTGCAGGAGGTAGAGTATTATAGGCGGCATTATGAGGCTGCAGTACCCAGAGATCGACGAGTGGAGAGCTTTGCACAATCAAGATCGAGTCGATCTCGAACCACTGGGACGCGATCTGAGAGCCGAGGTGTGACGGGGCCACCGAGACAGGACCCTCCTGGAGATCCAGGAATGGGTGCATCTGGAGTGAGACCATCTTCGTCAGGAGATAGTCATACTTGAGAGACAGGGTCTCTGTTGTATTTTTGGATCTTTGTTATACTTTCTACTGGACATAGTGTTGGGACACATTTTGTAGATTTTGATCATTTTTTGAGATATATATATGGCACCATTTTTGATCGATGTGATGTGTTTATATGGATGCAAGTTATATGAGATATTTAATGTGATGATGCAATATATGATGCATGATGCAGGATGTATGCTTTTTATATGCTGTGAGATGTATCTTGAAAATGAGATGTATGTTTTAATATGCTGCTAAATGTATCGTGATATGTAAATGATGTTAAATGATATGCAAAGTATTTGTAAAATGACATGCAATAATGATATGCAATTAATTGTAAAATGATGTGCAACTACTTGTAAAATGATATGCAACTAATTGTAAAATGATATGCAACTAATTGTTTTTGAAGCATCCCTCGTTCTGTATTTGCCATCCGATCGAACCATATTTTTTCTTTCTTCTTGGATATCATCATTGAGCATTGATTTGTTTAGGATATGTTGAAAATTTATACAAGCACAATGGTATAATTGAACCATGATGACCTGAGAAAAATTTACATGATATTTAATTTTGCAAGATAGCACAAGCGTCAAGGTATAATTGAACCAGGACGACCTGAGTGCGTATTGCGTAAATAGACAAGATTTGATTATTTGTATGTGTGAAGTGGAATCAGGCCTTCAGTGATATTTGATGTATCATGTCTCGAGGCAAGTATTCACATAGTACAAGTGATCGCCTCCTAGACAGAAGACTAAGAAAATATTGGAAGTTCCCCTTGACCTCTAGCTGTGAAGCATTTAGTGAGACAAAGAAGAGAATCCAATAATGCCAAAAGTTCAAAATGCAAAACTAGTTTAAGATTTTATGCTATAATGCAACATTCAGTACTTCAGAAAATCATCCATCCTTGGTAGTTTTGTGTTTTGTTTAGTTTTTGTTTGGCAATGAAGCGTAGTTGTTTGTTGGATGTCATGCTGGTGAGTTTTGCATCTAGTCTGGATGTCTTGAGTGTTTTGCAATATTGATATGATTTATATGCCCCTAGCTGAGTGTGCCTCTTGATGTGAATATATACAGGGATTCCAAGCCATGGTGGATTAGTGGTAAGAGGATATATAGACAAATCAGGATAGTGACTACGCTAAGTATATCCTGAATGGATATTTGCTGAGTGTCGGTCGATGGCCGATAGTGTTTGTAGGGATAAAATGGTGTGGAGATAGATGAAGGAGCCATTCTTTCACAAGAGCGCCTGTTTACCAGGTTTTCACCCTTCGTTTTTATTGTACTTTGTTTTTGCTTTTTCTGGATTTTTTGATTTTTTTTTTTTTTTTAATTTTTTTTTTGGTTTGTTTTGGGCTTTTTCTGTGCACTAGGCTTACTTTAAGTATAGTACCTTTTCAGATGGATGTTGTTAGTTGGTTCGTCGAGCACATCTCCTTCAGAATTTGTTAGCTGATAAGCACCTGATCCATAAACTGATATGATAACATAGGGACCCAACCAATTAGGCTCAAATTTCCCTTTCTTTTCTCGATCTTGTTGATTTCTTGGATTTTCTTTAAGGACTAGGTCACCAACCTTGAAGTTGCGGGGAATGACCTTGTGATTGTAGCTCCTGCACATGCGTTGCTGATATGCTTTGAGATGAGTATAAGCATGTTGGCATCTTTCATCCAATAGCTCAAGTTCTTGTAGGTGATTAACTCGATACTCTTCATCTGGGATTAAGCCTTTCAAAGAGACTCTGAGAGATGGGATCTCTACCTCCAGGGGTAAAATAGCCTCCAATCCATAAACCAATGAGTATGGTGTTGCTCCGGTAGGTGTGCGGATGCTGGTCCTGTATGCCCAAAGTGTTGGATTGAGTTGTATATGCCAATCTTTGCCTGCATCATTCATTGTTTTCTTAAGGATTTTTAGTATTGTCTTGTTAGATGCTTCTGCTTGACGATTTCCCTATGGGTAATATGGTGTAGAGAACCTATGTTGGATTTTGAATTTTTCACCTAGTTCCTGTACATCTTGATTCTTGAATGGCCGTCCATTATCTATAATGATTGAACTTGCAATACCATATTTGCAGATCAGATAATTGAGGATAAAAGAGGCAATTTGTTTCCCAGTCACTGTGGTCATGGGAACTGCTTCGATCCATTTGGTAAAATACTCTGTTGCTGTTATAATGAACTTGTGTCCATTTGAAGATGAAGGATGAATTTTGCCAACGAGGTCCAGTCCCCACTGACAAAAGGGCCAGGATGTTGTAAATGGTTGCAGTTCTTGTGCTGGTGCATTTATCAAATTACCATGGATTTGGCATTTAGGACATTTCTTGGCAAAGTGATATGAGTCTTTCTCCATTATAGGCCAGTAGTATCCCATCCTTAGAAGCTTTTTAGCAAGAGTAGTGTCGCTTGAATGTGTGCCACAAATACCTTCGTGAAGCTCATGTAAAGCAGAATCAAAATCATTATGATCAAGACAACGAAGAAGAGTACCATCAAGACCTTGACGATATAAAGTATTAGCGGTAAGGGTGTAATGGGTAGCTTGTTGGATAAAGTTACATTTTTGGTTGCGGGATTGGTCAATGGGTAAGATATTGTGTTTGAGATAGTCATATATTGGTCCATATAATGGAGAATCTGAACCAGTCAAGGCATAGATAACATGGGATTCAAAGTGGTCATAGGCGGGGGAGAACAGTTGCTCTACTAGGAACTCATAACGACTCTGTTGCTTTGGAATTTGTAGTAATGAAGGGATAGTAGCCATTGCATCGACTGCTTTGTTGTTCAACCTTGGTATTTGCTCGAAGGTGATGTGCACAAAATACTGTTTGAAGTCATCAACCATTTGTTTGTAGGGTAAGAGCTTGTCATCCTTTGTTTGATAGTCATTGTTGATTTGATGGACAACCAGTTGCGAATCCCCATAAACTTTTAACTCTGTGATTTTCCATTCTACGGCCATTTTGATGCCTATGACCAATGCCTCATATTCAGCCACATTATTGGTGCATGGAAACATAAGTCTATATGATCTTGGTATAGTGTGTCCTTCAGGAGTGATGAATAGAATGCCAGCACCAGAACCATGTTGTGTATAGGAACCGTCAAAGTATAAGGTCCATTGTTTGATAGAAAGAGCAAGAACATCTCTGTCTGGAAATTCCACCTCCATGGTGTGTTTTCCTGGTAGGGGTGCTTCGGCTAACTGATCTATAATTGCTTATCCTTTGATGGCTCATCTTTCTGTGTATTGGATGTCAAATTCACTGAGAATCATGACCCATTTAGCTAATCGGCCTGTGAGAGCTGCCTTGCTGAGTAGATATTTGAGAGGATCAATTTTTGCCACTAGCTTGATGGTGTGTGCTAGCATGTAATGTCGGAATTTCTGAGATGCAAAAACCACTGTTAAGCAAGCCTTTTCAATGAATGTATAGTTGAGTTCATAACCATTCAATGTTCTACTGATGTAATATATGGCGCGTTCCTTTCCTTGTTGATCTTCTTATGCCAATAATGCCCCTAGTGATATGTCTGTGGTTGAGATATATAAAATAAGAGGCTTTCCTGCGACCGGAGGTACTAGAACTGGTGGATTCATCATGTACTGTTTGATTTGGTAAAAAGATTCTACACACTTAGCCTCCCATTTGAATGGTACATTTTTGTGTAGTAAATGGTTAAATGGTAGACTTTTATCGGTTAGCTGAGCGATGAATCGCCTGATTGATTGAAGTCGTCCTTGTAGAGATCTGAGTTGACTGATATTCTTTGGTGGTGGCATGTCCATGATGGCTTGTACCTTTGCTGGATCTACTTCAATACCTTTAACTGAGACTATGTAGCCTAGTAATTTGCCTGATGTAACCCCGAAGACACACTTCTTAGGGTTAAGCCTGACTTGGAATTTCTCCAATCGATCAAATATTTTTGTTAGGATGCCAAGATGTTCTGCTCTGGTGAAAGATTTAGCAAGTAAGTCATCCACATAGTCTTCCATAAATGCGTGCATCATGTCATGGAATATTGTGGTCATTGGTCTTTGATAAGTGGCCCCTGCATTCTTTAAGCTGAAAGGCATAACATTCCAACAGTACGTTCCCCAAGGACAGGGGAACGCGGTTTTATCTTGATCTTCTGGGGCGATTTTGATTTGGTTATAGCCTGAGAAACCATCCATTAGTGAGAGCATTGCATGGCCTACTGTGAGATCTACAATGATGTCGATACTGGGCAAAGGAAAGTCATCCTTTGGACAAGCTTTGTTGACGTCTCTGAAGTCAGTGCAGATTCTGATACTACCATCTGGTTTTGATACTGGAACGATGTTGGAAATCCATTCCGCATAGTCAATGGGTCGGATGAATCCGACGTCTAATAATTTCTTTAGTTCAGTTTTGACCATGAGTGCCACCTGTGGATTCATCTTTCGTAGCTTTTGCTTGACTGACTTAACTCCTGTAGAAATGGACAGATGATGCATGATTAAGTGTGGATCCACTCCAGGCATATCAGCATATGACCAAGCAAAGTTGATTTGTTGTCCTTTAAAGAAAATGATGAACGCTGATCTTTCTTCCTTTGTTAGAGATTCTGCAAGGTGTAGGTTCCTAACTGCTTCTGTGGTACCAATGTTGATTGATTGAGTGGGCTCAATCAATATGGGTGATTGCTCATGAAAGTGCTCAGGAAGAGTGTCAAGTCTCCCATCATTAGGTGCCTTAAAAAGGTTTTCACCCTCCAATACGTCCTTTATTTTTACTGTTTTATGATCTAGAGCTACCATTGACTGGTTTTCAGCATTCGATCCTTTATCTGGTTCATTTTTGCGACTGAGAGACTTGGCACTCCCTGGCTTGCAGACATCGTTATTTTGTTCACTGGTAGAGCCTATTTTCGGATTTACGGTACATAGGTAATGGATAATAGATTTGTCATTTGGGAAAATTGGTATATTATGGATTTCAGGTTCATCCCAGTCAATGAGGTCAGGAAAGACAAGTGGTAAGGAATCGTTAGGTGGATCAAGCTTGGCTACTGTGAGTGTTAGGACAGAGTTTTCATCATGATGGTTCTTGGTTTTAAAGAAGTTCAGGATTTCGTCGAGGTCTTCGATGGTATTATCCTCTACATATACTTGCTCATAATGTCCCTGTTTGCTTTCCTCGGCGTCATAGATATTCTGCGGTCCAAATTCCAGAGGTCTATCTTCTGCGTTATGTTCTTCTTGGGAGATAGATATGGAATCAGTATCACTAGAGATATCTGTAGTAGTATTGGAGCAGGTACCCCATTCATATTCATTGGAATCAGTCCCATAGGCATCATCCCATATTTTATCTGTGTTGTAAACAGGTATGTTGTAGGATGAAAACAAATCTTTGATGATGGACACCATTTTGATGGTTTTTGTTGATTCTGTGTCAGATCCATCCTCCACTTTCTGAATTTGTTCATAGACTGTGCTTCCTCGGGGAGGAATAATGGTATCTGAAGATGACATGATTTGTTCTTGAGATATTGGTGTCTGAATATGAGCTACTACTGCAGCTAGGGCCTTCTTATGACTTAGAAGCTTTTCCTGATGTAACTTCTGATCTTGACATTCCCATGCCTTGCGGATTATTTCTGCAGATTCAAAGAGTGCTTCCTGTCAGGATTCTTCTTTGCACTTTGTCTTTACTTTCCATTGAGGTTTGATAGGTAGGTGTGGCGGCCGTTTCAATAGGAACGTGAGCTTGGAACCCAATCCTGCTTTGTTTCTGCTAGGTTGTGAAAGAAGATCTATAGGTTCAGTGACTCCTTCTTTGTGTTTGCCAATAGGTCCTTTACCATCATATCCCATTTGCTTCATGATTAAATAGCCTTTTCCATATAGGTGTGTTGGTAGAACAATGTCCAGAGCGGCTGCTCTATGATTTTCTTCCTCATCTTTGTATAACCAGCTAAGAACATCTTTGTCTTCTGATTCATGTGCTAGAGTACCCAATTGGATGAAGGTACCATCAAATTTAGTGATGGGCCGAGTGGCCAGTTGTGTTGATGTAGTAGGCAAACCATGTGATCTAGGTGATGTTGGCAATTTGGCCAAGCATAAAGCTCTAGAGAGTATTCTCCCATGCCTTGGTCTTTGATTTGCATTTTCTGCTTGAAGTCTCCCCATAAGGAGTTGGATTTTGGTGTGTGTGGATCTGATGTTGAAGATTGCTGCTTTTCTCTATTATGAGGAACCAAACTGTCCTGGGCTGCCCCCATTGTATTGCAATGTTGAAATGGATTGTGATCAACAGATATGGAGATTTCTTGTCCATCATAGGGAAACTTGACACGCTGGTGATATGTAGAAGGTACTGCTTGCATTTCATGTATCCAGGGTCATCCTAACAAAATATTGTAGGTTAGATCAATATCTAAGACTTGACAAATAGTATCCTTTTGTACTAGGCCTACTTGAATAGGTAATATCACTATGCCTTTAGAGGACCTTTCTTCATCATCATATACTTTTATGGTAATCTTTTTGCAAGGATCAATAGACTCTTCTGAGAAGCCTAATGCATGGATAAGCTTTAAAGTACATATATTAAGGCCGGCTCCTCCATCTATTAGGACTCTTTTGACTCGGTGTTTGCAAACAATGACTTCAATATGGAGAGGAGTATTATGTGGATGGATCAAGGAAGCAATGTCATGCTCGGAGAAGGTGAGGTTATGAGGTCCTGTCATATGGGCGACCATGGCTTGAAATCTGTCTGTATCCAGATTTTGAGGTACATTGGTTTCCAATAGTGCTTGTTCCAATATGTCTTTGTGCTTCGGTGATAGTTTCAATAATTCCAAGATAGATATCTGATCTGGAGTCTTGCGTAGTTGGCTAACCAAGTCATATTGGATTTTTGCTGTGGTAGTTGCAGGTGCAATATGTCCCTTCAAGACATATTTCTATGTTCAGGTTATGACATTGACAGATTCATGATCACGCTGATCTCGGATGGTGATAACATTTATGTGATGATCTTCAACTGATATGTGGTTGATGGTGTTGTGGTAGATATGATTAATACGAGCTCCGCGTGTATCCTCTGAAGTGGATGCTCCATCTTTGTTGTAATTTGGGAGAGGATTTTTAAAGGCTCCGTGATCACCATTTGTTTTAAGTCCATCGACTGTTAAGTCACCTCGATCAATCATGTCTTGTACTATGTGTTTCAATCTCATGCACTCGTTTGTTCTATGACCCTTATTGCGATGGAAATCACAATAGTGTGAATCATTCCACCAAGGTGGTTTGATTGGGGGTTCATAAGTGTTGATTGGAGGCAAAGATAGAATTTTGTTTGCCAAAAGTTCTCTGAATGCGGATTCTAGTGATTGTCCTAGTGGTGTGAAGATGCGCTTTTGGAAATTGTTCGTGTTGTTGCGTGAATTGTTGTTAGGTTTCAGATTCATGTTTTATCTTTGAGTATCGTTGGTGTTGTTTGTATTGAGTTGTCCTTGATCAGTGTTTTGTGCATATGTGTTAGCATTTGGTGTAGCATTTTTAGTATTTTTCGTGTTCTGAGGATTTCTAGATAATGCAAGCACTGGTTGCTTTGATTTAAGATCATGTGATTCGTTGTTGCCTTCATTTTTGTTTCGAGTCCAAAAGTGAGATTTGTCGAGATTGGTGTTGTTTTGCTTATTGTAGTTTGATGAGTTCGTTCCTTCCTTGTAAAATTTGAGTGTTCCCTTTTTGACACACGCTTCTTCTACTTGAATGCCATTTTCAATCAATTTAGCGAAAGATGGTATGCATTGAAGTTTTAGTCTGTAACTCATTTCGCCGTTCAAGTTATCAATGAAGATTTCCATTTTCTCTTTTTCAAGAATATCTCGAGGATATCTGGAGACCATGCGTCGCCAGCGTTGAAGGAATACCATGAATGTTTTGTTGTTCTTTTGTTTGGTATTGCAAACATCTAGCATGGTTATGGCATGTTGGATGTTGTAGGAATAGTGGGTTATGAATTTGTTAACCAACTCATCAAATGATCTGATAGGTGGTGAGATTTTGGATAACCATTCCATGGTTTGCCTCCCAAGCTTCTAGGGAATAACCTCATTAAATAGGTGTCATCATGAGCAAATTCAAGGCTCAGTGTGCAAAATTCGCGAACATGATCCCTGGGATCACTTTTCCCATCATATTTATCAAATTTGGGAACGTCCGAGTTTGGAGGAAAAGGCACCATGTTTAAGCTTCGGTCAAATGGATAAGGACAGATTTCGTTTAAAGAGTACTGCACTGTTGTCCCTTGTTGCATATCTTGTATTTGCCTTTGCAACATTTGCATTTGTTGAGTAAGGGCTGCCAAGGGTATATTGTCTTGCCAAGGAAAAATTTCTTGCCTGGTATTGGTTCTCAGCTGAAAAGGTGTGGTAAATGGTATATGTTGCTCTGGTGTCTCTAGCTCAGGTATACGCATTTCTGGTATGCGTTGTTCTGGAATGTGTTGTTCAAAGTTATGTTGTTCAGGTATGCAAGTTTCTTCTTCTCTGTGTTGTTATTGATATGCATATTGTCGAGAACCAGTTTGAAAGATGTTTGGGTCGAAATCTTCAGAAAGTTTAACACCTTTGCTTGTGAGCATCAACAGATATTTTTCTTTGTCATTTTCCATGAGTTTTTTGACAAGTTTTTGGAAGGAAGGATTTTCTTGACATTCCCGAAGAAATGCTTCAGTAATTTCAGGTTCTTCTACGGGTGGAACTTCAAAAGGATTTGATAATCTGTGATTTATACTTGATTCTGCGTGTGTCTCGCTTTGTTTGTCTCGTTGAGAGTGAGTAACAGGCATTTTAGTAAAAACTTTCAATGATGAAAGGGACAAAAGCCTCTTCTATGTGTTGCTCGGGTGTTGGTGGCTCTGGTCGAGATGGGTTATATGTGATGCACTTGTCGAGCAAGAATGCTGGATTGATTTTCCCGCCGCGGTTTATGGTTTGATTAAAAGCAGACTTTTGACAGTATGCTCTCGTTTTCAAAGGTTCTTTGTCAAATTCGCTAGATTTGTTTTAGATGTAACGTTTGACGTGATGAAGGAATACCCGATGAGATTTGAAGAGTTGACGATTGATGTATAAAAACTTATTTCTCTTGATGAATTTGGAAAAACTAGGTTGTTGTTTCTTCAACGTGATGTTACGATAGAGGTTCTTTCTTCTCAGAATAAGGGGATTAGTCATGCATGAGTGATCAATGATTTCTTTTGATGTGTTTGGATTCAGTTGATTCTTGTTTTGAAAAATTTTAAATCTTACTTTATCAGAGTGAAGGTTTAGATGCCCCTTCACAACAAAGCGTGTCAAATGATATGGATAAAAGCTTCCCGATCTGGAAACTGGATTTGACAATTTGAGAATTTTAAACAAGTGTTTTGAGATAGAAATTCGTAAGATGGTAAAGGATTTTGTTGATACTGATGATGAAATCTCTGGATTATGATAGGAGAGACGTCCTCTATTGTGCGATTTGTTTAGGATTCTGACAACTTTTATTTTTGACACAAATTTAGCTTGAGAAATAGTTTTAATGATTTGTTTGTCACTCTGTTTTGATGAAATATGATGTTGATGAAAAAAAGACCTTTAAAATGTTTTTGAAATTTTGAAAATTTTCACGATTTTTGGTTTCTGTTTTCTTGTTTGGATCACGCGTTAGAACACAGTCTACATGCGCTACTGAATTTATCTGATGCGCTAAAGGAATGAGCACACGCGCTAATCTGCCCCTAGACATGCATTAAAGTTTGGATTTTGGAAAATAGCGGTCTAACAGTTTCAAAAGTTGATGCGCTATCCTGGATTTTCAACGCACTAACTGTTCGACCTTATGCACTAAAATTTGGTTTCTACGCGCTAATCTGTTTCTTTCACGCGCTAAAATTCAAGCTGTTGAAAATCATTGTTGAGTTTGTTTGGAAAAGCTACGCACTATACTGGGCCTGTCACGCGCTAAATTTTACACTCTATGCGCTAGTTCTTGGTTCCTACGCGCTGTGATGTTCCTTCCACGCGCTAGACTGTTGTTGGGATGCGCTAAAGGACTTTGCACTATTTTGCCTTGGCTGAAAACGCTATTGTTTTAATTTGACGCGCTATTTTGAGGTGTAGATGCGCTAATAGAAGTTTTACATGCGCTAAGATGTTGCTCTTATGCGCTAGACTGCCCTGATTTTTCCGTTTGGGTGATTTTTTGAGGATTTTGAATTTTGTTGAGAAATTTTTCAAGTGTGATGGATGATTTTCTGAAATAATAAATGCAAGCACGACACAAAAAAGATAACCATTTTGCTTAATCTAATAGAAAGTGTATGTTCTGCGAGAATGTGTTCAAATCCCCAATGTTTTAACAGGTTTGGATACAAGTAAGACACTTCAGAAAGACTCTTTATTCAAGGGTCATAAATAACATCATAGCCCACTAGTCTCGATACTCCATCAACTCAAATAGTCGTGTCACCCCCTAGAGGGCGCCCGTTTTTTTGCCTTTTGCCAGAAATTAACCCAAAGTGAATTGCTTCACAATTGAGTAGTTATCTTGGGAGATATATGGCGAGTAATCTTGGGGGCGGATTCTTCCCCACCCTTGCACTATGATGTTATAAATGTTTGGTTACTGACTCAGTTCAAAGCTTTTAATTCTATGGTTCGTAATCAGGCTTCCCGTTCGGCCGTCAGTGATAAACTCCCTCATGAGGCTTCCCAACCTTTAGAACAAAGGCTTTACGTATCGTAAAGATACTGGGGGAAGGCTAATCACTGCACGTAACCGTTGAAAGGGACTTTCGTCACCCTCCACTTTTGATTATAATGGGTTGGAACACTTGGCTTCAAAGTCGTTCCCCACTTAGGTCGTTCCCTTCACACCGGCCAAAGAATGGCTTTAAGAGTTTTTCAACCCCTCGGGAAGGCAGGGCTGCTAAAGGATTTAAATGCTTGAAGTACAGAAAGCTTAAGAGTGGCTTGGCTTTTTGGTCACCTAGTTATGGGGAGAGCATATACCTTCCACTTTCGAGACAAGGCAATTAATTTGTTCTTTTTAGCCTCCAAGACAATGATTTGCTAACTTCTATTTGGAGATGTTGCTCCAAAAAGCATGGTGTTCCTTTTTAACCTTTCATAGCAAAGTGTGTATTTCCAAAACTTTTGTAAAACAAGCCTGGTCAACAAAAGTAAATCGTGATTTTTGGTCAACAAAATTAAAGTTGATAGGGGAAAACTTTCCCTCTTTGCCTTGCACAAAATGAAGATGAGGTTCTTTTACTTTGCAAAATGAAGTGAATCCTTTTAAACACCAAAGGATGGTGAGGTTCTTTTTAAAACTTTTGCCAAAGTAAAGATTGTTGGTTCTTTTTACAGCTTCCAAAATGAAGTGTTTTTCCTAACTTGCAAGAAAGCAAATATGAAGTTTGTTGTTCTTTTTACCATGCAATAAAGAAAGATAAATTTTCTTTTAAAACACCAAAAAGGAAGGCATGAAGTTCATTTTATGCATCCAAATGAAATGATGAGGTTTATTTTAATTTGTGCAAAAAAGGAGAGTGAGTTCTTTTTAACCAACTTTTGTTGACAGAAAGTAAAAAAAGAAACTTAAAGCCTCTAAACTTGCTCCTTCCCCTGCACAAAAAATATTAGAACCTGCACACAGTCAATGATCAAGTGTTAGTGTGGGCTTACACAAGCCTAAATTCTGATCTTGGTTACAAATTTTACAATCCTGATCCTGAAATGCCTTGAAATTTGACTAAGTCTAAAATTTGGAAGATCTTCCAAAAACTAGATTTTGCATTATAACTCCTAGAGGTCTGAAACCCCTCTCAAACATCCTGAAAGTATATATGAAATATAACTTAAAGTATAAGAAAGAGAAAAGAGAAGAGGAAATGTCACTTATACTTAAATGTTATATTCCATATATATTATGTCTCCCACAAGCCTAATTTTTGACTCTGTCATAAATTTTTGGCTCTGCCAACTCTATGCGCTAAGAAATGATGTCTATGCGCTAAGAAAAAGCCCCTACGCGCTATTATGTGCCCCCAATGCACTAAGTTGTTTTCCCGATGCGCTATTCTATTTTTCTTCCACGTTGATACCTACAAGAAAATATTAGTGTTTTGATGCGCTAAAAGATTGACTTCATGCGCTGGATGATAGACTCCATGCGCTAAACAGTGGACTAGATGCGCTAGGCTGTTAACCAGATGCGCTACTCTGTTTTGTTTCCGTGTTGAGGCCTACAGGAAAAACTTAACGGAGGTCATGCGCTAATGTTTGAACTGCACGCGCTAGATGATGGTCTCCACGCGCTGAACAGTGGATTGGATGCGCTACTCTGTTTACTGGATGTGCTAAACAGTCAACTTAACGTGCTAATTCATTTTTCTCGCGGACCTGCAAAAGTGGTTAAATTCAAAAACCGATTTGATATATGGGGTCTAGCCCCACGGTGGGCGCCAGAAATGTATGTGGGAAAAGTGGGCGAATAAAACTTAATATGTGAAAATTTAGTTAAATACTAGTCCACACACACACACAGGACTTCTTGATGCAAGCTATGGAGTAACGTAGTGTTACTCAACTTCCCAAGGAGGGTCCCATGGTTCTCTATCTCACAATGTCCCTCAAACCAACGTTTTTGCTCTCAGATCACTAAGCAAAATGGTTTAGGAATGGCAAATATGAGAACGAGAGATGCTTTTGATTGATTTTAGTATGAGATGTGTTGTAAGCTATGTATGATGCTAAAATGCAATAAACTAGATGATAAGATGACGAGATTAGTATGAATACTATCCTAGCATACTATATTTAGTCTATGATTGAACTAAAATGATAAAGAAAGTAATCTAAGCATGCATATTAGTCTAATTTATGATCTAAAAGAGGCTAAATGATGAGCATATATGAAATGAAAGCTTGAAAGAATTTGAGCATAAATGTGATGCTTCAAATTTGAAAGATGATTGTTAAGAATGGAGGAATGAGAGCTCTATTTATAGCACAAACAGGGCAATGGATGGTCAGGATTGAAAGGTTTAATCAAGGGCCAAGTTTGAAAGTTGGGGATCCATGTGCACAATTTGCACCAATGAAATGGTGACAACTGTCAACATAGGGTTGGGTTGAGAGAAAAGGTTGGAGGCATTAAAGGCCTGAGAAGACCTCATGGTTATCTAAAGGCTAAGGGTCAAGTCTAGATTAGGATTATCCACTGGATTAAGAGTTAATCCAAGGATAAACCTTTGTGCAAATGATTAAGAGATAATCATGGTCAAAGCATTAATGGCCTAATGAGACCTTTGGGTTGGGTAGAGGTTGAGTCAAAACAAATGTTTTAACTATGTGGGAGGGTTTGAGTTAACCATTAATGGTTATTGGAGACTTTGGGGATTAAGTGGTTGAAGGTTGGAAGCTTTCAATGGTTTTCAAAGACTTTGAGGATTTAGTGGTTGAAGGTTGAAAACCTTTAATGGTTATCAAAGACTTTGGGCCATTTGAGAAGTGACCTCCCTTTGCTTAGGGATGTGACAAAGTTTAGAGGAGGGTTAGGTTAATTAGAAGCGATTAGAAGATTCTAGAAGGGATTAGGAAGGGGTTTGGGATTTTGCAAGTGGATGGGGGGGGATAATAAGATTTAATTGAATTAAATGACTTTCCTTCAATTTGGTTACAATTTGGAGAAATTAAATAAATTAGATTTATTCAATTTGGGATAACTATTTAATTAAATTTGAATTTAATTAAAAGTGGATAGGGGGGATTTAATTGAATAAAATGATTTATTCATTAAATGGGTATAGTGAATTTAATTTAAATAAATTGAGTAATTTACTTAATTAAATAGAGGAATGCGGGTAATTTAATTAAATTGGATTTAATCAAATAGAGAAATGAACATAAAATATTCATTTGGGAATGTGGTCATTTTTATACGTCTACAAGCCCTACTCTTCCACTCTGCACAAACTATTATGGATTGTAGAGCCTCCAACACCTCCAACATCCACTCTAGCAAAATAAAAAACCTTGCATATCTAGTATCAACTACTTTGAAGCATTCTCTTTTTGAAAAATACCACCATAATATAAGGGTTGCATAGTTCTATATATAAACATTTGCACATCTCTATCTTTGGCCACTAGTATCTTCGCCTAATCTATTTTATTTTATATTTCAAAGAATTTATCAAAGTATGTATACATGGAGTCCAAAAGAATCAACTGTAAGTTCTCTTAACCATAAAACCAATATATAAAATAAGTTGAATCTATCACAACTTGTACAACACTAGAAGGCTTAGCCTCCTCTATAGCCTCCTTCAAAAATCCAAATTAGTAAATCTATATCTTTATCTTTCCTAAAGCAATCAATATATCTAAGTATTCAAACCAATAGGACATGTATCAATAATATTAATGAGAGTCTAACATTAGTCCACATATCTATGATAATGGAACAATCTATCATAGTTCATGTTTTCTTGTGCCTTCCATTAATATATTCACCTTGAATATTGTTTAAGGATGGATACACAACTTATACTCTTTAGAGGTTGCATACAAGGGTTCAATTGTGTTTATTTTTCTCTTCTTTGAAATAAGGAGACAATATAATATGAAATGGGATGGCATAAAAATTAAAAAATATGGTTACGAAATCAATATCATCATCACATTGTTTTTTATTAATGAAAAAGCAGGTTTTGAAGGGGCCCCGAAACCCTTTACAAGCAAGACTTAAACATCATCATCACGTTGTTGAAAACTCAATCCCCTTCTTTCTATCATAACCCTCTCAAACCCTATTGATATTATTTGGTAGATTAGAATACTCTTGAATGCATATCATGGATACAGGAATCTATTAGTTTGTGTCTCTCCCTAATTTCCACTCCCACCTAATAAATGGTGCCCAACCCTATTATAACTCCCATCAAAATCAATATTACACAATGATGAGATCAGTGTAGTGCTTTCAATGACTCGCCATTTAATTTGTATCGATCCAAGTAGTGACCAAGGGTTATCTACAATATGGTATTGATTTCTAAAGGTAGAAAACCTCTACTTATTGAACCTAACTTATCCTAAGGTTAGATAAAATTAAACACGCAACATTTAAAATTAAATGTACATAAATCAAACACATCGAATTGAAAAGTAAAGCAAGGAATGCCACATAAAGAAGTAGATGGGCTAAAATAGGGTGCAAAACCATTGAATTGTTTAGTACAAATGAATTCAAAGGTGAAATGAGGTCTTAGAAGTATATTTATTAAGGTAGCGTGTGAATATGTTAAAGGGTGACATGAATATTTCAAACTATTTACTTAGAAAAAATTTGATGGTTTTGATGAAAATAGCTTGTATTTTTAGGGGTTTTCAACTTAGGACCTTAAAATGGTGATTTAGGATGAATTTGAGGGGATTTGACAGTGGAAGAAGGGTGAAGGGTCGAAGAAAGGGAGATTGATCAAGAACTAAGACCTTATATGATGATTATAATTGGATACAATTTTATACTTGAATAGGCTAATTTCCTAAGAAATGATTGTTTCAATCACCTACTTGAGATATGCTAAGCTCTCAAGCAAGAATTGGTTTAACTAATTGATTTAATTTAAGTTTTGACTGGTTGATGGGGTAAACTTTGATTTAGGATGGATGATTGGATATAAATCATTTGGAAGGATGGGTATGATGAAGGAGTAGATTAGAATTAGATTACATAGAATGGGTAAGACTAAGAATTTGATATGAAGAAACATTTGGATTAGATTATATTGGGTGATTTATATTTTATTAAGGTCCTCAAGAGCTCAAAGATTGGGATTGACTAGAAAGATTTAGAGATAAATATGATGGATTAGAGGGAATTATTAGAGGAAAATGTTGGGTAGAAGAATAACCTTATAGATAGGTAAATTTGGCTTATGTAAACTAAAACCATTGACTTGTGTTATGAACACATCGATTTAAGATTCACATATGTTTAATCAAAGTTACTTTTGGATTGTTTAAGCTTAGAACTTGAATAAAGTGATACATTGATTTATAGATTGGATACGCTATTTTTTATTGTAGATATGTTGATTTGGAATTGAATGATTGGGATGTTGGATTAGGTGGATTTAAGGAAGAATGGATTATATTGGAATGTATTGGGCAATTTGGATTTTGATAGGAAAGCTTGACCTTGGCAACATTTGAAAACAAGCAATCAACAAGCACTCAAAGACATTCAAATTATTAGATTTATGGGGTTGTGTAGGTTTCAATGATGAAGACATGCCAACACAATAATAACCTATGATTATTGAAGTGGGTGTATCAATTTTTGTAGGCCCATGTATACACTTTCTATTGAGAGAAAGGTAACTAGGTAATGCTAATTTATATGGGATGCCTTACTATTGTAGGTGCTAAGGCCTTAACCAAGGTAAATTATATGTCTTACCACTCAATGGTACATTGTGGGTAACTTACTAAAGCTTAGATTAGGGATAGGTTTGAGTTTGGATGATTGGGTGAACAAATGTCACAAAGAGAAGCAAATGAAAATAATTAGTGTGTGGAACCATTGAATCAAGGCATACATGTGTTGAAAGTTAAAAATGGCTTAGAAGTGGAAGTACTAAGATAGGGTATAGATATGCTTAAGGGTGACATGTATATGCCAAATTTTGAACATAATAGAAATTTGAAGGTTTCAATATAACAATTTGGAATTTTAGGGGATTTATTAGAGGGGTGGATTTAGTAATGGAATAAGGATGAAGGGTTTAAGAAAGGGAGAAGGGTCAACTATAACAAAGACCTATACAAGTAGGATAGGCTAAGTTCTAAGAAAGGATTATTTTGAGCACCTACATGAGATAGGCTAAGTTCTCAAGAAAACATTGGATTGATTTGATTCAGTTTAGTTCTTGATTATAGATGGAGGTTGAATTTATTTAGGATGGATGGTTGGTTAGAAATGATTTGGAAGGATGGGTATGATTAAGGATTGGATTAGAATTAGATTAGATGGAATGATTAAGACTAAGCATTTGATATAAAAAAATATTCATACTGGATTAGATTGGATTATTTGGTTGTTATCAAGGTCCTTAAAACCTCAGTATGGGATTGATTATGAAGATTTGGAGATAAATAGGATATATTTTAGAGGAAAAAGGTGAATAGGAAACTAACCATATGTTGGTGCAACCACCAAACCTAGGAGCACAAACTATAGATATAACTTCATACACATGAGAGAAGCAAATCTATTGCAGCAATGAGATAATAATTGGATTGAGATTTAAAACATATATACAAATTCCTTGCTTATAAAGGCAACGAGAGAGTGGGTAGACACTATACCAACAATCCAACTACCAACAACAATTATTAAATACACTCTACACATAATTAAATAATGTTCAACTAAATATTAAATAAAGTGTTGTATCGGCCCTAAGTAAATGGGTAAAACCTTATTTCATCCAACGCTCCCCCTTAAGTACAACTTAGGGAAAAGATTATTATGCAATTTGGAAGAAAAATGAAATATGGATCCTGTAGACACCTAAAATTGTCCAACTTAATTAAATAAATATTTTATTTATTTAATTATTTTATCCTAAGCTTTCTATTAATTAAATAGATTTTTATTTATTTAGTTAATTCACTTATCCTCTTCTAGCCTTAAATAAATTATTTATTTATATTATCTTTTACCTAAATTAAATAAATATTTTATTTATTTAATTGATCCCACTTCCTCTATTAATTAAATAAATCTTTATTTATTTAATTAATTCATTTTTTTCTCTTCATGACACATGTCATTTATCTCTTAATTTTCCTCTATCTACCCCCTTCATATTTTATTATTTCTTCTACCTACCCTTTAATCCTAGTCGCCCATTAATTTCTTTCACCTCTTAATCGTATCCCTCCATTTTCTAAAGTTTCTTCTATATAAGAGGATACTCTCATTCTTTCACAACCCTAGCTAATTAATGCATCTATCAAGCTTTCTTATGATCAAGTGACTTTACAATCGCAATTTGTTCTTTGTTGAGCTCTTGTGCACATACAAAATTTGAGCAAATATATTAAACAAGTTAAATGGAGATCAAACCCTACTTGGCATGTGAATGACATTATTGTTTTTGTAGTGTAAAATTTGTGTCAATCTATTAATAATCAAATACACAACATTCAATGAAGCATTATATGAAAGAGTAAAAATAAAAAAGTAAATCAAACCACTCCCCCAAATCCCCTCATTGCTCTCTATCCTTGAGGACCTTGCGTGTTTATATGATGGATCTCAGATGCATGATTTTGCAAGATGACAACTCAAGAAACAAGAATGATAAAATGCAATGTTAAGATCTACAATGATGAACAATGCAATTCTAAACTATGATGAAGAATGCAATAAAATCTACTAGATGCAATGATACTATGATAAGCTAAATTATGATGCAAAGAAAGCTAATTATGCTGCTAGAGATGATGCTAAGATTTGTCATAATGCTAAGAGAATGCTAAAGATGCTAAGGAGGAATCTCGTGACTAGAAATAGAGCTATTTATAGATTTTTCAAGACCAATATTGAGGTGGAATGAATCAACGATCAGGATTCAATCTAGAGATATCAATAGTCGAAATTGAAGAAGTTGGAGAAGAGGTTGAAGAAGAGGACACATGTCATTGCTAGAAAGACAAGTGTCAAGAAATATCAGCCAAGTGCCAACAAAGAGGCAAGTGGCAAGGGGAGGAGGGACAATTGGCAAAGATCCCATGTGTCCTCAAGAGAGGCTAAACAACTCATAGGAAGTTAGGATGAGGAGGTTAGAGAGGATAGGGTTAGTTAACCCATGGTTAGGCTAGGGGGTTAGTTAGAACAAGGTTAGGTTAGGAGGTGGTTAAGATTAGGAGCCATGTGCTCGTTTGAATTAAAAATTCAAATTAAATGATAAGGGATGATTAAATTCAACAAATAATTAAATTTTTTAATTTAATTATGGAAATTGAAGAAATGAATTATGGTGGGGAAGATTAATTAATTGAGATTGATTAATCTAAGGGATTATTGAAATGAACTATATAAATAAAAAAAATTTACAAGTAGAAGAATAAAAGTTAATTAATTAAACCACTTCGTATTTTAATTAATTAACAAGGATTATTAATTAAATCACTTCATATTTAATTAATTATCTCCAGACCAATTTTAGGTGTATATAGTTTCAATTTGTTAATTTGCATGTTCTTAGGTTTCTTCATTAGTGTATGGTGAATGTTTTATTGTAGAACTAGGGTTTGTTATGGTTGAATCTTTGTGTTTTTGCAATAGTTTGTTATAATCATTTTTTCCCTTAGATATAGGTCCTTTCAACTTGGAAAAGTTAGGTACCCAGGTGCAATGCAAATGTAATGAAATCTCTCACAAACTAGAGAAAAGGAGAAAAACATGTGGAACAAAACCCCTCTCCAAAAGAGAAAAAAGAAACAAACAAGATGATGCATGGAGGACTCATTGATACCCCCAAGGACAACCAAGACCTATACAAGTAGAATAGGCTAAGTTCTAGGAAAAGATTATTTTGAGCATCTACATGAGATAGGCTAAGTTCTCAAGAAAACATTGGATTGATTTGATTAAATTTGGGTCTTGATTATAGATGGAGGTTGACTTTATTTAGGATGGATGGTTGGTTAGAAATGATTTGGAAGGATGGGTATGATTAAGGATTGGATTAGAATTAGATTAGATGGAATGGGTAAGACTAAGTATTTTATATAAATAAATATTCAGATTGGATTAGATTGGATTATTTGGATTTTATCAAGGTCCTTAAAAGCTCAATATTGGGATTGATTATGAAGATTTGGAGATAAATAAGATATATATTAGAGGAAAATGGTGAATAGGAAACTAACCATATGCTAGTGCAACCACCAAACCTAGGAGCACAAACTATAAATATAACCTTCACACACATGAGAGAAGCAAATCTATTTCACCAATGAGATAATAATTGGATTGAGAAAAAAAAAATGTACAATTGCCTTGCTTATAAAAGGCAACAAGAGAGCGGGTAGAGACAACCAACAATCCAACTACCAACAACAATTATTAAATGCTCTAAACATAATTAACTAATATTCAGCTAAATATTAAATAAAGTGATTTAGCTAAATATTAAATAAAGTGTTATATCGACCCTAAGTAAAGCTTAAGCCTAAGTAAATGGGTAAAACCTCATTTAATCCAACACTCCCCCTTATGTGCAACTTAGGGAGAAGATTATTATGCAATATGGAAGTAGAATGAAATATGGGTCCTTTCGACTAGGACATGTTAGGTACCCATGTGTAATGCAAATGCAATGGATTGTCTCACAAACTAGAGAAAAGGAGAAAAAGATGTGGAACAAAACTCCCCTCCAAAAGAGAGAAAAGAAACAAACAAGATGATGCATGGAGGACTCATTGATACTCCCCAAGGACAACCAAGACCTATACAAGTAGGATAGGCTAAGCTCTAAGAAAGGATTATTTTGAGCACCTACATGAGATAGGCTAAGTTCTCAAGCAAACATTGCATTTATTTGATTCAATTTGGGTCTTGATTAGTGATGGAGGTTGACTTTATTTAGCATGGATGGTTGGATATAAATGATTTGGAAGGATGGGATGGGTATGATTAAGGATTTGATTAGAATTAGATTAGATGGAATGGGTAAGACTAAGCATTTGATATAAGAAATGTTTAGATTGAATCAGCTTGGATTATTTGGATTTTATCAAGGTCCTTAAACGCTCAATATTGGGATTGATTATGAAGATTTGGAGATAAATAGGATATATATTAGAGGAAAATGGTGAATAGGAAACTAACCATATGCTAGTGCAACCACCAAACCTAGGAGCACAAACTATAAATATAACCTTCACACACATGAGAGAAGCAAAGCTATTTCACCGATGAGATAATAATTCAATTGAGATTGAAAAAATATTTACAAATGTCTTGCTTTTAAAGGCAACGAGAGAGCCTGTAGATACAACCAACAATCCAACTACCAAAAACAATTATTAAATGTGCCATAAACATTAATAAATATTGTTATGTTTAACTAAATATTAAATAAAGTGTTGTATTGGCTCTAAGTAAAACTTAAGCCTAAGTAAATGGGTAAAACCTCATTTATTCCAACGCTCCCCCTTAAGTGCAACTTAGGGAGAATATTATTATGCAATATGGAAGAAAAAAGAAATATGGGTCATGTCAACTAGTCTGTGTTAGGTACCCATGTACAATGCAAATGCAATGGAATCTCTCACAAACTAGAGAAAAGGAGAAAACCACGTGGAACAAAAATCCTCTCCAAAAGAGAAAAAATAAAAACACAAGATGATGCATGGATGACTCATTGATAGCCCCCAAAGACTACATACACCATGTATATACAACCAATGATACCCCCATAAAAAGGAAAAAGAGAGACATGATATTGTCCCCACCCCCATAATGATGAAGCTCCAATACAAATGAAGTATGCCTAGAAACAAAAGATGATTCAAAGCCTACTAGCAGTACATCTCCCCTTAGGAAGAAACAAGTCCACTGAATGATGAAGAATCCACTCTACATCCAACTAAAGGAAGGAGGAAGTCATTCTCCAAATAGAATTCTCTAAAAACTAAGTAGGAGTCTCCAAGATCAAATAAACCTCCACATAATTATGATCAAACTTGACCAAAAAATATGACAAATCAAATGAAGGAGAAAAATCATGAATGTCAATCTACAAAGAAGATGAGGATGAATCAACAATTGTGTTGAAAGTGCCATCAAAGAGGAGAGAAATCCCCTCAAGTGTGTCTCCCAAATTTGTAAGATGAATCTCCACAAACAAAACTAAAATACCAACCAAATACTTATCCCATAAAGACATATCTGAAAAACAATGATCAACTTGTTGAATAGAAGAACTCAAATCTAAAGAAGCGGGAGGTGGAGGAGGAAGCTCAACACTAGTCTCAAGAACACTAAGATTCAAGTGACCAAACTTCTCCTCACAAACATGATTCACCCTTGGTAGAAGGGTGTGAACATTAGCCAAAGAAATTTCGTCATCGAGAGCAAAATGAGGAAAGGAATACAAGTGAGATGCATGATCCACCACCCCTGTAGCAATGATATCTATAGGCTCCATATCTCTAATGAATACATGATTAGAAGTGAACTAAGCTATCTTACCTTGTACACCATGAGTGATTTGGTAAATTGAAAGGAGATTAGTAGTAGAGAAGGGTATACAAAGAACAACATTAAAAGCATCCATCACCCATATCAATAGAACCTTTCCCACAAACCTTCATGTATGTATTGTTACCCATCAAAATGTTAGTTGAACTACTATGCTCAAAAGAAGAGAATGTATCCAAAGAAGATGTGAAATGATGGGATGTGCTTGAATCAAGACGTCATCTCCCATTTTCAAGAATAGTGGAACCCAACAGTGCTTCAACTTTCATTCCATTTACAAGTGATGTATTCCTTGTCTATGTAGATGAAGATGTTGATTGAGAAGGTGAAGAAGGAGAAGGAGACACTAATGAGGGCAGAAAGAAGTTGTTCTTCTGAAGAAAGTGTGTAAGCTCACCAATCTTCTCAATATAACACCTACTCTCATCATGTCCTGATCTCTTGCAATTTAAGCACATATCATCTTCTTCTTTTGTGATGATTTATCTTTAGAAGAGGTATTGGACTCAAGAGTAGGTTGTGAAGAAGAATCCTTAAGTTTATCATTAGACTTAGAATCCTTATTTTGTTTCTTGTCCTTTCCACTTAAAGCCTTTGGATATGGATCTTTTTCAAGAAGTTCTTGAGACCTTGAAGGCATCAATGTGCCCATCTATGCCAACTTTGCTTGTTCCCTTGTGAGTTGAGTCGTAATACCTTTAAGAGAAGGCATTTTGTATGCGCTACCTAGAGCATCCATAGTAGGATAAAATGCAAAAATAAATACAAAATAATCAAGACCTAGCTTAGAGAGAATATATAGAATTAGACTTTGTTCATCCTCTTTTGTAACCCCATTCTATCAAACTACAATCTAAGAGAATTAAGATTGGTGAAGAAGTCTTGGATATTGTCAAAATGTATAGGATCAAGACTCACTAGTTCATTCTCTAATTAAAAAAAATTCATCTTATTTGTCTTAGCAAAGAGACTCTCTAAGGTAGTCTAAATTTCATTAGAACTTTTACAAGATGCAATGTGATATCTAAAATTGGGAGAAATAGACATAATGAGAGTACCAAGAGCTTCATCTCTTAGATCAAACCATTTCCTCTTTTCTGCAACATTTCTATAAATATTCCTAGAAACCAAGGTAAATTTAACATGTGAACATTGTGTAAATAATACCTATATGGTGAACTAGTAAGGTAATATGCCTTGTCTACACCAATAATTTATTATACTTTTATGCTAGAAGTAGTCCTTGGAGGGTCATGATAAGTCATCCTTCTTTCTTCTTCACTTGTATATTTTCTCATGCATATTTTCTCTTTTGGAAATGAGTTTTATTTTTAGTTAGTTTTTTTTTTGCACCATCTATGAAATTTTGTACTTAGATACTCAACAAGGTCTAGACAGTAGAACTTATCATCATTGTAGTAGTGCATTCATCTATTTTTTCCTAAGCTACACTTAAGGGAGGTGTTAGTGTAAATAAGAATATTTTACAATTAGTTATCTTTTAGCTTGTCTAGGAGAGTCCTACTCACACTTGTTAAGTCCACACTTGGGATCATTTTGTTGTTTGACTCACATCATAAGGATATGACATATGTACTCACATTTAGAGACATTTATCTCATGTGCATATGACACATCAAGTACATTTGTCCTATACATATGCAATGTGGTTAGAGTCCTCAACCATATTCTCATCTCAACCTTGTCTTTATATGCAAGGGTTCCATTATATATTTTTAAATGACTTTTTATTTTAGATATTTGATCATTGAGCTCATTTGATTTTGCATTTAGACCTTGGCTTCTCCAACAATATTTTGCAAAGATGATGTTAGGGATAGAGCGACTACGTGAATGGCAACATGCTTGCATGGGAGGTATGCCTAAATAGAAAATCTTGTACCAAGGTCAAAAGATCTTGGGCAATGAATTGAAGTTGCACCATTCAAGCATCCACCAAAATAATCCAACAAAACAAAACAACACCCATTTATAAGCTAGGCATGAACATAAAACTAAGAACACATGTATATACAATCTAAGCTTGTGTGTAATACTAAAGAGAATAAATATTTCTGGCAATACAAAACAATCGTTTTTTTACCCATAGAAGATTTAAACTTTAGTAGTTGGTGTAATTAAGAAACACGCCATCACCTTCACCAATTATATCCAACCAATTAGACTTACTATTTTCATAACATATTTAATCCAAATCATAAATGGGTAACTATGAAAATCTTTTAGAGTTAATAATAAGTATGAAAATATTTTACGGATAAGAATTTGTTTCCCTTTCACATTAATGATGAGCCTAGTTGGAACACACAAAAGTGGAACTGAAAACTATGGGGGCTATCTATGAGCTGGGTGTGTGGAATTAAAAAAACTGTGAATTCTCTATAACTTTCCATGGCGTTTGGTGTTGAATCATACCATGCAATCATAATCTTGGTGAAATATTAATTTTTTAATTGAACCTTTGACTTGTAAAGTGGAATTCCAACTCCAAGTATGAAAAACACTAAGTAAATGCAGTCAGCATGTAAAGTAGATATTATTAGGTTAGCCATGAAAATGGAAAAAAAAACCAGGAGCTCTATTCTAGCGTGCTTTGAGGGGGCCCTTTCTTAATTATTACAGTACCAGAAGGTTGGTAAGGAGCTAAGAATGATGGCCTTAGTTTCATTTTCTAAGCATTGAAATACCTTATCAAGTTGTCAGGAAGCATGCTTGTGGACCAATACAGTGTAGAACACCATTGACTGGTTCATCTCCATTACATATATTTAAGCAACTTATCTTATATATATAGCATCCATTTTCATTTCCTGCTATACTGCCATTCAAATTCAGATAACTTATTTCATGCTTCTATATTTGAGGCTTTGAGCTTCAAGACCCAGTTGCTAGTTTTTTTGTTTGGATTTGGATTCTTTTGGTTCTAAGGTATTCTTATTCAGGTTTTTGTTAAGTATGGAGAAAGAAGTTGCAGAGAGAGGTTTTTCATTTGATATAGATAGAATGGAGAATGCTATCATGGAGTGTGCAAGAATGGAGAAGGAAGATAAAGCTTTAAGTGTGTTGAAGGAAAGGAATATTGAGAATCAGAATCATAAAAAGATCAGTCCTGTAAAAGTCCCTCTGAATAACTTCTCTGGTTTCTGTGAGAGGCAAGCTTTTTATTTGATATTGTTTTGGAGGGGTTTATTGATGTTATGATAATGGCCTGGTCTGAAATATATTGAGTTTATTGCAGGTACAAGAGTCCTACAGATTCCTTGTTGTCTCCTGTTTCCACTGGTCTGCTTGCTAGAAATGAAAAAGCTCCCAAGCATGTTCCACTTGGTGCCCCTACAAAGGTAGGCAATAGTTTGTTTTTCATTTTTCTATCAACTGTTGGAGATTTGGAGTTTTGTAGCCTAAAAGGTTGCAGAGAGCCATTAATTTAAGTGTTTTCTCTAAGACTTACATGTTCTTTTGCCTTTTGAGATAATAATAATACTGATATAGAAGAACAGTGATGTCATATAGCTCTAAATGCCCACTAATAAAAGGAGAACAAGAAGAAACTTAAAGAGATGTTATGACTCAATAAAATTTTAGGGAATAAAGAAGAGAGGTTAAGAAGTGATAATTTTTTTGTATAAATGTTATTTGATTAAATGGGCGAAATAGGTTTTGAAGGGGTCTCAAACTCTTATATCAAAGAGTTAGACAGCTGCAAAACTTCAGTCAAGTTGTCTCACAGTAAAAAAGAGAACATAAACTCAAAAAACAATCATAGATGAGCAAGTTTTGAAAGAACCTGAAATCTTATACACTTTCTCATGTATATATGTTATTTTTTCATAATTCGATAGGTTTATAATGTATTAGTGTAGATATCTTAAATATATTTAGTTAAAAGATGTTGAAAGATAATAATATATTTTGATTTATATATAAACTTAGTAAAGATGTTAAGATATCAAGTTAGAGGTGTCTATTTTATTTATGTCAAAAACTTAGTATAGGTGCTTCAAAATTACATATTGAGATAGACTTATTAAAGATAATTATGTAAGTAATATTAATTTTAAGATAAACTTATATGTAATGACTATTGAATATGTAAATGGTTGTCAAATTTATGTAAAGAGGTTTCCATTATCCACTCACTCCATTAAGATCTTACATCTATGTAATGAGATTTTACAATGTAAATCACCACCAAATAAATGTTAATAAAGCTTTATTATCGATTCACTTTATTGTAATTTATCTTACTACTATTATAATTATACCTTTCAACATAATACATCACTAATTACAATAAAAATATTTTTTTATAATTTTAAAAAATTAACAATTTAAATTAATTTCTTAATAATAATAAAAATATATTCAATAAGTCCAAGGGTTGAGCTTAACTGGTTAAAATACTAGCTTTATTATGGATTCACTTTATTTTATTTTATCTTACTACTATTATAATTATACCTTTCAACATAATACATCAACAATAAAAATATTTTTTTATAATTTTAAAAAATTAACAATTTAAATTAATTTTTTAATAATAATAAAAATATATTCAATAAGTCCAAGGGGTTGAGCTTATCGGTTCTCATTGTGGAGACCCAAGTTCAATTCCCACTTGGGGTAAGATATGTAATGGGGATTGGGGGGCCGACTGTGTCCCCACTGGTTCATAGCTCTAATCAAAAGCATAGCTCCAATCATATATATATATATATAATTCAAATTTTTAAACTAAAATTTATTCTAAAACAATATACAAATATATGATATAATATATTCATTATATATAATCAAGTTAAATTTAATTAGTGACAAACTTCATTTTTAATTATTTTAGAAACTACAAACAATATTAAATAGATTATAAAAATATTATAACTTTAAATATCATTTCATTCCTTACCAATATCCCTTTTACCTTGCATGAAAAAAACTAGTTCATACCTTTTCTTTTGCATATATAATATATTGTATAAACATCTTTGATGTATCGAATACTTTTTGGAACAGGTTTTGGATGATAAGTTTCAAGAGGTTCGGTGTTGATTATTCATATTGTGATATGTATCGGTCATGGATATTACATGGAATATAAGTTTTATGTTCAAGATGTGTTATATATATAGTGTTGTTTAGGTAATTTATGTTAATGTTATACAAATGTTATAAAACATGTGTAAATGTAAATTTATTTGATATAATATTTAATAAATATGGATTGTATAAATATTAATACTATAAAAGGTTTTTAGATGAATGTTTTATAATTTTAATGTAGTAGAAATAAATTTTTAAGCTTATCATATAAAAAAAGTATTGAATTATATTTTATCATATTTGTATTTTTTAATTAATTTATTTATTATTTATTTATATGGGTCATTTATACTGATGTTATGTTCATTGATGTAGAATTATCAAACACATATTGAGATATTTGATAAATGATGTACTTATTATATAATTCTAATTTCATATTCCTAGATGAAAGAGGCAATACACACTACCATCTTTGTTCTTATAATTATTGATATATCTTACAAAAGGAAAGGTAATGTTTTCATCACATTTGAGTCTCCAAAAGATAATTTTTGCTAGCTTTTCTTGATTGTCAAAATAGATAAGTCTTGTCCCTTGAGGGATAGATGGACAAGGTTTTGGTGAAAGAACTGATAAAAGAGGGGGGCAATTCTTGTAATGGACTTCTTTGTAATTTGTTGTGTAAGGACATGTTAAACGACCAAACAGATGAATAGATGAGGGAGGAAGAACCTTTGTAGGAAGATTCTCATTTCTATCACCACTATTCATGTCCACCTTTTTAGGTTGGAATTTTATTAAAAATGATCAACTTATTATATAATTCTAATTTCATATTCATAGATGAAAGAGGCAATACACACTACCATCTTTGTTCTTATAATTATTGATATATCTTACAAAAGGAAAGGTAATGGTTTCATCATATTTGGGTCTCCAAAAGATTCTTTTTGCTAGCTTTTCTTGATTGTTAGAATCGATAGGTCTTGTCCCTTGAGGGATAAATGGACAAGGTTTTGGTAAATGAATTGATAAAGGAGAGGGAGATTTTTATTATGGACTTCTTTGTAATTTGTTGTGTAAGGACATGTTGAAAAGCCAAATGAATGGAATAATAAGGGAGGAAGAACCTTTGTAGAGAGATTCTCATTTCTATCACCATTATTTATGTCCACCTTTTTAAGTTGGAAATAAGTATTCTCATCATCTAAAGCTTCATCTTTGGTCAATGTTATGCTAGGAGATAAGTCATGAGTAAAATGCATACCATCATCTTGCCTCAAAATGTGTTGGTGATTAAGATAAACTCAAGGAGAATAAGTCGGTGATTAAGATAAGCTCAAGGAGAATAAGTCGGTGATTAAGATAAGATCAAGGAGATTGAGGAGGATTTAAAGTGATTTATGTACTAAGATTAATATGTTTACCTTGTCTCTCTTGCACCAAAGTATCTTTGTGAGAAGAGGATGGTTCAATGTTACTCTTCAATATTGCATCTCCATTGGAGATATCATTGATAGAAATATTGTTTTTTTCCTCATGAATAAAAGATACTCTAGGAGAGGTACAAGTGTGATTCATTTCAATATCATCTCTAGAACATTAGCTTCCATTTGAAACATCTACCAAAGCTTTTATGAAATCCAACTATTCCATTAACTTCTTTAAAAATATCATCATATAACAAGCTAAAATATGTATGAAAGCTTTGATAAATGACTTGAATGTAGGAAAAATATTTGAAACCCTCATAATGCAATACATTAGAGTTGTATGAATGAATGCAAGCAACATGAAATGAAAGAAGCTATTATCCAACACATGATTTTGATAAAAATAGCTAATGAGTAATTTAATCACATGTGTAATTTAAAACCAAATAAATTTTGTGAATTCTATTATGAAATATCATATTTGAAAACACTAAATCAAATATTTGCAAGATGTTAAAAGCATTGGTGTAATGGTGTAAAATTAGGAAATAGGGTTTAAGATAATAAAACCACTAATAAGCCAAATTTACCCATTTCATTGAAAGAGGAATGAATCCAATAGATCTAGTCACAATCTAAATAAGGAAAGGGCTGAAATTTTGATTGGATTCATTGGTTGGGGGTAGTAATCCTCTTTTTTAGTTGAATGTAATTGTGAAATTAGGGTAAAAGTATGAATAATTGAAGTCTATTGTCAAAAACATACTACTATAGATATCCATGAAGCCACAAATAGTTTTGGGAAAAATAATATGTTTAGAACTTGTTCCCAAAAGTTCGGCTTGATTTTTTGGGACCCAATAGTACAATTTTTTCCTGGTCCTCCAAAATTTCCACTATTAAAAGTTGAACCTGTTCATTGTTCTTGACTCTACTAGAATTCACAAGTACAAGTCCTGCACCTATTTTATGCATAGAAAAAGAGAGGGAAAGATGTTGGGGATAGGGGTTTGCCTTAGGTCAAACCTTAGTTTAGGAATCAATTGTTGTCACAAAAGTTGCACCCTGTGATGATCAACCTTGATCATTGATGCAAGAGCATCCCTAATTCATGGCAATCTTGCATCAACCAAAAATATTTTCCTTTATGTTTTGTTTTTTGTTTGCATTTATAACATTTCTTGTTGTGTGTACCGGATTTGGCTCACTGGATCTTGTGGAGATAGATTTTACTTGAAGACTTGATCATCTTCCTTATTTCCAAACCTTAGAGCATTTGGATCATTTTCCAGTAAGATATCATTACCGATTTCCATGACAGTTTCCTTTTACGGGTTGACAATTTTCTAATACCGGTTGCCTGGACCTATTTGCATTGGTGATCTATTGGATCCCTTTTGTAGCTTGTGGAGCCCTAAGCGTTGATTCAGATGTTCCTTGGCATGTGACTAACCTTCTTCCCTTGATTTACACTTCATCCTTTGGATTTTCTGGAGGAATCTCTTGGCAGAGGCTGACCTTGTTGGTTTTGCACGTTAGGTCTTGTTCTTCAGGTGTTGATCTCTTTTTGGGCCGATCGGATCCCCTTGGATAGTATAAATCATTGTAATATAGAATTAGAATATAACGAGGAAGTAATACCGAGCATAGAAGATAGATCTTGAGATTTGAGGTCCCAGTTGTGACCTATTTTGTACTTTGAGCATGTTCTAGCAGGCCTATGAGCTGATTTTTTGTAACCCGGTTATTACCGTTGGTTGTAATCAGTATTCATGTTCTAATTCAATCTATTATGCATTGCCTCCATCATATCTGTGTGTTTCCGTTGTGTTTACTCTTGCTGACCGGTCTAGATTGATCTCTTTGAGGTCCCTCCTAATCGGTGACTTCTTCAAGTGGTATCGGAGCAAGTTTTGTTCTAGAGATTGCATTGTCTTGATATTTTTGGTGTAGGGTGTCAGACTATAGATCCGACCTACAACTGCAGAGGATTGGCATAAAGATGGCGTGAAGAGGAACTAGAAATGGTGGAGCGCATGGAAATATGGACCCTGTTGTGATGGAAATGTTGCGAGGTATAGCATCTCGGTTGGAAGTTGTGAAGATAACACAGAGAAGAGGCCGACACATTGAAGATGTAAGTGAATATCAAGGAGAATAATCCTTGGTAGAACAAGTAAACCCATCGGCAATTGATTCAGATGAGGAAAGGTTTTTGAGGGTTTTGAGTAGGGCAAATACTAAACCTCATTTTACCCCACCATAATATGATGGAAAGTTGGAATCGGATGAATTGATGGATTGGATCTCGAAGATGGAGAAATATTTTGATTTTGAAAAACACTACAGAAGAAAGGAAGGTGAAATATGCATGTACCTGGTTGAAAGGTCATGCATCTCTTTGGTGGGAGAATTTGTATGTTGATAGACAGAGAAGAGGTAAAGAAAAGATCAAGACATGGGATCAGATGGTTGCTAAGTTGAAATTGAACTTTATGCCAGTTGATTATCAAGTAAATTTTTTCCAAAAGTTGCAAAATTTGAGACAGAAGGAATATAGTGTGAAGGAATACATTGAAGCATTTTACAAGTTGAATATCAGATCCAGACATGTTGATGATGAAGTTGAACAAGTTGCAAGATATTTGAATGGATTGCAGGTGTCTATACAAGATGAACTCAGTTTGATCAAATTATAGAGTGTTGAAGAGGCTTACCAGTATGCCCTGAAGGCTAAAGAGAAGCTAAACAAAAGACATGAGCAATGGCAAATAGGCAAAGGTAGAAGTTTTACTGGAGGAAGATTTCAAGGAGGAAGAGGATATACCAGAGGAAGAGGTACATGTATAGATTGGAACAAGGACAAGAAAGTAAGCAAAAAAGGTAATTCATATCGGAAAGATGATAGAAATTTCTACCAGAGGAGAGAACTGGATGGCTACCAGAATGAGAATTTTGGAAGACAAGACAAGAGGACATTTAGAGGAACTTGCTTTAAGTGTGGAGGAGAAGGACATTGTGATTTCGAGTGTAAGAAGACAAAGAATACCGTAGAGCAGCAGTGGTTGAAGAAAATCCCATCATATTAGATAATAATCGAAAGATGGAGAACTGTTGATGATGAGGAGAACTTTGTGTCATACTAGGAGAGATAAAGAACCCTTGCAGAGGAAGAATTTGTTCAAGACCAAATGTAAGGTATCTGATAAATGTTGTAAAGTTGTTATTGATAGTGGTAGTTCATATAATCTTGTTTCAGAAGAGATGGTGAATAATTTGAATTTGAAAAGATTGAAACATCCTAAGCCTTATCAAATAGCATGGATTCAAGATGAACATAAGTTATTAGTAAGTGAGCAATGTTTGGTGAAATTGAAAATTAGGAATTATCATAATGAAGTCTTGTGTGATATTATGCCTATGGATATTTGTCACCTTTTGTTGGGTAGACCTTGGTAATTTGATAGACAGGCAATGTATGATGGGAGGAAGAATGCATACACTATTGTGGCCAATGGGATGAATCAAACCTTTTTTCCCTTTGAAGAACCTTTGAAGAGTGAAATCTATATGAATGCTAGAATCTGTTTGGTGGATGGAAGGAAATTCCTAGCCAGATTGAGAGATGAGAATGTGTGTTTTGCCTTAATTCCTAAGAAGATTGAGAATCCAAAGCATAAAGAGGAACAACCAGAAGAGATAAAAGATTTGCTGAAAAAATATGAAGACGTCATTTCAGATAATGTATCTGATGGATTGTCGTCTGTAAGAAGTATCAGTCATTGTATGGACCTGGTTACCGGAGCTTGTTTGCCTCACAAAGTTGTACACCGAATAACATCGACAAAGAATAGAGAACTGAATAGACAAGTGCAGGAGTTGTTAAAGAAAGGTTTGATCAAAGAAAGTCTAAGCCCTTGTACTGTACCAGTAGTATTAGCACCTAAGAAGAATGGAGAATGGAGGATGTGTACTGATTCTAGAGAAATAAACAAGATCACAGTGAAATATCGATTTCCTTTGCCTAGGATGAATGACATAATGGACTGTTTGAGTGGAGCCAAATACTTTACAAAGATAGAATTGAAGTGTGGATAACATCAGATTAGGATCAAAGAAGGAGATGAGTGGAAGACAACATTCAAGACAAATGAAGGACTGTATGAATGGTTGGTGATGCCTTTTGGGTTAACTAATGTATCGAGTACTTTCATGAGTTTGATGAATGGGGTATTGAAGAAATTATTGGGTAAGTTTGTTATTGTATATTTGGATGGCATTCTGATTTTTTAGTAAGACAAAAGAGGAGCATTTTTTGCATTTGAGACAAGTTTTGCAGAGGTTGAGAGAAGAAAAGATGCTAATAAATCTTAAGAAGTGTACTTTCATGAAAGATGAGTTAGTTTATTTAGGATTTGTGATATCTGAGGATGGTTTGAAGATGGAACTTGAGAAAGTAAAAGCAATTGTTGAGTGGCCTACAGTGGAAAGCATTGGAGAGCTAAGATCATTTCATGGATTGGCTAGTTTCTATCGGAAGTTCATCAGAAATTTTAGTTCAGTTTGTAACCCTATGACTAAGACAATGAGAGGGGATGAGAAGAAATTCAAGTGGACCACTAGAGAAAAAAAAAGTTTTGAACTATTGAAGTAGAAGGTGACTGAGCAGCCTGTGTTGTCTTTACTAGATTTCAATAAAGTATTTCAAGTGGGTTGTGATGCAAGTGGCACAACAATAGGAGTAGTCTTGAATCAGGAAGGGAGAGTAGTAGCTTATTTCAGTGAGAAATTCAATGATGTCCGTAGGAGATATTCAATGTATGATCAAGAATTTTATGTTATAGTTCAAGCCTTGAAGAAGTGGAGACATTACTTGTTGCCTAAGGAGTTTGTGTTGTATACAAATCATCAAGCTTTGCAATATTTGAACAATCAAAGTAAGTTGAATCAGAGACATATGAGATGTGTAGAATTTTTGCAGAGTCTCACCTTTGTGTTGAAGCATAGAAGTGGGAAAGCTAACAAAGTTGTTGATGCATTGAATAGGAAAAGGAATTGGTTGACAAAGATGAGAGTGGCAGTATTAAGCTTTGAGGAATTGAAGAACTTGTATGATGATGACCCAGATTTTTCAGAACCTTAGAGAGAATGTAGAGAACTGGTTATGGTAGATAGAAGCAAGTGGTTGGATTATTTCATTTAGGATGGGATGTTACTCAGAGGAGTTTAGGTGTGCATACCTAAGAGCTCTATGAGGGAGAATATGATAAAGGAGAAACACATTGGAGGATTATCTGAACACTTTGGTATTGACAAAACAGTAGCATTGGTGAGTGAGCATTACTTTTGGCCCCAAATTCATAAGGATGTTAGGAAATGTGTGCAAATTTGTAGAGTTTGTCAAGTTGCAAAGGGTAGTAGTCAAAATGTGGGATTGTATAAAGCTTTGATAGTACCAGTAAGACCTTGGGAGGATATAAGCATGGATTTCATACTTGGATTACCTAAAACACTGAGAGGAAATGATTCTATATTTATGGTAGTGGATAGATTCTCAAAGATGACTCATTCCATACCTTGTAAGAAGACATCTGATGCATTGCATGTAGTAGACCTATTTTTCAAGGAAGTAGTTAGATTGCATGGGTTACCTAAGAGCATAACTTCAGACAGAGACACTAAGGTTGTTGGCTATTTTTGGAGAACACTTTGGAAGAAGATGAAGACAAATTTGAAGTTCAGGTCTACTTTTCATCCACAGAATGATGGAAAGATGAGAGTAGTTAATTGGAGCTTGGGAAATTTGTTGAGATGTTTAGTTGGAGATAAAACTGAAAGTTGGGATTTAATTCTTGCACAAGCAAAGTTTTCCTACAATAATTCAGTAAATATGAGTATCAGAAGTACACTGTTTGAGATTGTTACCAAAGTGCATCCTAGAGGTATATCAGAATTAAGAGATATTAGCATTGAAGATCGGAGAAGTTCAGAAGCAGAAGAATTTGCAGATCACATGAATGACTTAAATATTCAAGTTAAGCAACATTTGGAGGACATGAACAACAAGTATAAGGAGAAGGAAGATGAGAAGAGGAGACATGAGGAATTTGAAGTTGGCAATGAAGTGGTGGTATATCTGAGAAAAGAAAGATTTCCAATTGAAACTTATAACAAGTTGCAAATGAGAAAGTTTGGATCTTACAGGATCTTGAGAAAGTTTAGTTCTGGGAATGCATATGAAGTGGAGTTACCAGATAGTCTGAGTATTTCACCTATGTTTAACATTGCAGATCTTCATGGGTATCATGAACCCAAATTCAGTGAGGACAGTATTGAAAACTTGGAGAAACAGTTGCCCTGAAAGGAACCGGATCAGATTGAAGATATTTTGGACACTAGGATTGGGCGTAGTACCCGGAGTAGTCAATATAAGGAATATCTTGTGAAGTGGAAGGACATATCAGTTAAAGATTCATCTTGGATTTCTCAAGAAGAGGTAAACCACCTTGGTTTTCCTCTAACCCCAGCAAAGTGAGAGACTTACTTTTTCTATAACATTGGATGTCTGATGCAAGAGCATCCCCGATTCATGGCAATCTTGCATCAACCAAAAATATTTTCCTTTATGTTTTTTTTTGTTTGTAGTTTTAGCATTTATTTCTATGTGTACCGGATTTGGCTCATTGAATCCTATGGAGTTGGATTTTACTTGAAGACTTGATCATCTTCCTTATTTCCAAACCTTGGAAAATTTGGATAATTTTTCAGCAACATATCACTACCGGTTTCCATGACAGTTTCTTGTTACCGGTTGATAGTTTCCTATTACTGATTGCTTGGAACTATTTGCATTGGTGATCTATCGGATCCCTTCCATATCTTGTGGATCCGTAAGTGTTGATTCCAATGTTCCTTGTCATGTGGCAGACCTTTTCCCATGATTTACACTCCATCCTTTGGATTTTCCAAAGGAATCTCTTGGCAAAGGCCGACCTTGTTGGTTTTGCACATTAGGTCTTGTTCTTTGGGTGTTGATCCCTTTTTGGGTCATTTGGATCCTCTTGGATCATATAAATCATTGTAATAGAGCATTAGAATGTAACGAGGAAGTAAGATTGAGCATAGAAGATAGATCTTGAGATTTGAGGTCCCGGTTGTGACCTATTATGTACTTTGAGCATGTTCTAGCAGGCATGTGAGCCAATTTTCTATAGCTCGGTTGTAATCAATTAATTCAATCTTTTCTACATTGCCTCCATCATATCTTTGTGTTTCTGTTGTGTTTACTCTTGTTGACCGGTCCAAATTGATCTCTTTGAGGTCCGTCCTAACTAGTGACTACTTCAATCATCAACCTTGTGAAACATAGAAACAATCTCCCAAGTGTGGGACATACAAGAGTGACATTGAGTCCCTGGAGAACTCTGACTTCCTATCCAACCCAAATGTAGAGTGTTGGACCAACCCAACACTAATAAAAACCTAATCTATGATCTGATAGGGAAAAGAGAGAAGGAGGGAATGAATGAAAGGGAAAATTGAGGTTCACACCTAGAAATGAATGTGATCTTCCTTCTTGTATCTACACAAATTATATCCCAACCTATCACCTAAGGAAATGTGAAGGTTAGGATTCTTATGAATAACAAGAGGAACTACACTTAGTTCACAAATTAAATTCAAAGGGGGGAATAACATAGTCACATATAACCCAAGACAACCAAAAAAGGGATGCATTCACACAAGAAGGTAAAGACTACACAAATTGTGAAAATTGAAAAAGGCAAGATAAGCAAATTTTATTCATGTAGAGGCAAGACAACTTTTACAAATCATGAAAACAAGTATTTCGTTGATGAGAAAAGAAAAGAAGATCCTGAAGAAAAATACAAAAATTGCCTTTATATCTAAGGCATAACTCAAAATGAAAACTATGGCTGAAACCCTAACCCTCCTAGGGTTAGGTTATAAAAAATCTGCAAAAGGGAGGAAGACTGGGTTGACTGATCTGCTCAACAGAAGGGATAAGATTGAGTGTTGAATGTCATCCCTAAAGATGTCCTTCATCTCTGAAAGAGGAAAAAAGGGGTGCAAGAGAAGACGTCTATGTGTGCAAGTGCATCATGGCAACATGACAGAGCCAAAAAGTCTTCAAAATGCATTACAAAGGCATAGGGTGGTGTCTAAGATTTGCCTCAAGGTCACTTCTGAAATAAATGGCAAAAATCCTTGGTGGTTGTTGTGAGAGTTGAGAAATACAACCCCATAGGATCCTAAAGATCTTCTGCAAGCTGAATAATCTATTACAAGGAGAAGCAAGGAAGCAAATAATTTGAAAAACAAAAACACAGAAAAATATGCTCAAAAGATTTGAGCTCAATATTCACCAAAAGTGTATTGTGATAATCAAACAAAGAAGAAAATTAACCTCTAATAGGTCAAGAAACCCTAAAAAGGGAAACCCTAGGCTTGCACATAATAATTAATAAAAGAATTAATTATTATGCACCTAATGTTAGCTTAAGTGTAAAAAGATAATAGGGAACTTAAAGAATTAAACAAATATTGTTTAATTAATCAAGTAAAGATCCAATTACTCTAACACCCCCCCCCCCTTAAGCTAGACTTAGGGAGAAGCTAAAACCTAGAACAACTATTGAAAGTAGGAAAGATGGGTCCCAGCAACAAGGCCTGATCAAGTACCCAAATACAATGAAATCTCTATGAAACGGAGAAAAAGGAGAAAACCCAGTGGGAGAAAACTCCTCTCCAAAAAGAGATAAAAGAACATGTTGAAAGAAGAAGAAGGAAGGCCGGCCTCATAAAGACCCCCCCAAGGACAACTTCCTTCACCCCAAGCATAGAGCGCAACTAAAGATAGCATAGTGATGCAAAAGGTTTTGTGAAGATGTCTACAACCTGCTCGGTAGTGGGAATGTACTCCAAAATGAGAGAACCATCTTGAATCAATTGGCGGATAAAATGCATGTGAAGCTCAATGTGCTTTATCCGCTGATGCTCTATGGGGTTGCAGGAAATATGAATAGCAATATTATTGTCACACCAAAGAACAATGGGACTATTAGGAGGAAAACCAAATCAGTCATCAACTATCGAAGCCATAAGATCTCCTGACTGGCGAGCACAACAACACGGTACTCAGCCTCTATAGATGATAATGCATGAGAAGTTTGCTTCTTGCAAGTGATAGAACCAGAGCCAAGATAGAAAACAAAGCCAGAAGTAGACTTCCGATTAGTGACATCACTAGCCCAATCTAAGTCAGTGTAGCCAACAACGTGAGGTTCCCCTAATGTGTAGTGAATGCCATGAGAACTAGTGCCCTGAATGTACTACAAAATACGTTTGGTGGCTTGCCAATGACTCTCATGAGGATCATGGGAGAATAGAGAGACAAGAGCAACCACAAAGAAAATATTAGGATGGGTGTGAGTCAGGTACAACAAACTACCAACCAACTACCTGTAAAGTGTAGAATCGACTGAAGGAGTGGGACAAGTAGTGATCAAAACAACACTTGACTAAAACAGAGTGGGAGAAGGCATGCAATCAAGAATGTCAAAGCGTTGAAGCATGTCAAGAGAATACTTCTACTAGTAAATGTAGATCCCATTAGAAGACTAAATCACTTGAAGACCAAGGAATTAGTGTAGAAGACCAAGATCTGTCATCTCAAACTAGTCCATCAAGGCTTGCTGGATATGCTGAATCATAGAGGATGAGCTACCTGTGATGAGGAGATCATCAACATAGAGCACAAGAATCAGGATCTCACCCTCAAGAAGTTGAATGTACACTGTGTGATCAGAATGACTGCGGGTGAACCTAGTGGAGAGCAAGAAAGAATCCATCTTCTCATATCAAGCCCGAGGGGCCTGTTTAAGACCATACAATGAATGTTGAAGCCTGCAAACCAAAGAACTGTGCTGCACAAATCCCTAAGGTTGCTCCATGTAGATTTGCTCCCGTAGGTCCCCATGCAAGAAGGCACTCTTCACATCCATCTGAAAAACATTCCATCCCCGAGAAGCTAGAAAAGATAGTACAAAGTAAATGGAGTTCATCTTGGTGATAGGGACAAATGTCTCAGACTAATCAATACCCTCAACCTCCAAGAAACCCTTCGCAACAAGACGTGATTTGTACTTATCAATGGAACCATCAGCAACATACTTAGTGTGATACAACTAGCGGAACCTAACCATATTTTTGCCCTTAGGAAGAGGACAAAGATCCCAAGTATGATTCCTCATCAAAGAAGAATACTCCTCCTCCATAGCACAATCCTACTCAGGGTGTCCTGTAGCCTCTAAAAACTTCTGAGGATCATCTAAATGGCATGACTGAAAATACTAGAACCCACAATATGAGAACGGGTGCAATGAGTATCTGAAGGATCACCGGCCAAAGAACCTGCCACCTCAATAGTAAGGCAAGCCCACTTGGGCATCTAAGGTGGAGCAGGTGGAGCAGGTGGAGGTGGGGATGGTGGATCATTAGCACCATCATCAGAATCATCCTCAAAATAATCTGGAAGAGATGTAATGGGAGGAGTAGGCAGAGGAGTAGACCTTAGAGTAAGGGTATCCACTGTGGGAAGGCGCTCATCAAACTGAACATCCCGTCGAAACAGGACCTCTCTAGAATCAGGATCAAACAACCTGTATGCCTTAACATCCTCACAGTAGCCAACAAAAATGAGGGGTTGGCTCTTTCACTCCATGTCTTTCCTTTGAGAATCAGGGATGAAAGCCCATGCCTCACTGCCAAATACTCAGAAAAAAGAAACATCAGGCTTGTCATGAGACCAAGCCTACTCAAGAGTCATATGTCGAATAGCCTTGTGAGAGCCCAAGAACAAGTTCCTGTGTACTCATCTATTGAAGATATTTGTAATTGACATGGCCCAAGCACTCATGCCAAAGATTACTCACTGAATTTGCATGTGCTACAAGAGAGGAACCTGCACCCGTAGAGGCCTCAAATCCATCAAATTTGTACAGATGAGATGCAGTATCAACACTCCCAGTAGCCACAACCAAATCAGAGTCACGGAGGTCCCGAATAACCACATCATATGGCGAGAACTCAATTGTCTTACCAAAGACAGAATGGCAAATCTGCTAAATGGATAGGAGGTTCGTTGAGATGTCAGGGACAACCAGAACATCTTGCAGAGTACCCCCATCCAAAGAGATAGAACCTGAACCCAAGACTGAAAGATGAACTGAGTCACCCACTGTAATTTGTGAAGTACCACAAGAGGCAAGAGAAGTAACCAACTATTAAGTGTGAGTCATATGGTGAGAAGCACCAAAATCTAGTATCCATGTGGACCCATAGGTCAAAGCTCGAGTAGTGAGAGCATGAAATTTCCCTGTGGAAGGAGAAGATGCCTAAGGTGAGGAGATGTGATGCTACTGCATGGCTTCCTCTAAGGTCCCTAAACGTTTCCAACACCTAGAAACTAGATGTCCTTCCTTGCCACAAAAACTGCAAGTGTCGCCTGATTTCTTCTTAGTCTTGGAAGAAGACTCACCAAACTATGAAGATTTCCCATATTTAGGAGGAAATGGTGGTTTAGAATCAAACTTAGGAGCAGGCTTGGAGGGATGCTCACTACCTGCAGAAGGCTTCTTTGGCTTCAGTTTCTACTTTTGTTTCTCCTTAGAGGACTGTGCAACCAATGCTTTGTACTTGGATCTCGAAAGCATATCCAACTAAGAAAGATGAGACTTCTCACGAGATAAACGCTCACAAAATACATGAAAGGTAGGCATGTTGAAACGAGCACCCAAGCCATCCATGGTGGAGTAGAAAGTAGAGGCAAAAAATTGAAAATGACCCTAAAGCTTCGAAAGAATCAAGTGAATGCACTCTGTGTCTATCTTGATCTTGTCACATTCCTGAAGAACAGATCTGGTAGTCTTGAACTTGTTCAAAAAATCTTCAATGGTGGGAAAGGAATCAGGTGCCAAGGAAACCAACTTTGCTTCAATCTGTAATGCTTGAATCTCATTAACCCTCTCAAAGAGAGACTCAAACTTCAACCACATAGCCTGAGGAGTGAGTAACTCATCAAGGTGAAGCAGAAGACTATCAGAGACATGCAAAGAGAGAAAACCCATGGCCTCATCCATCTTGTTCCTATGTTGAAGAAGCTCATAAGGACGCTGCAATACAGGCTGAACCTCATCCAAACAAGACCACAACCCTTGTGTCTAGAGAAGCCTCGTGATGTGGGGCTTCCAGGTGTGATAGTTGTGTGAAGTCAACAACTCAACTGAAGGATCTGCCATGAAAACAAAACTCTGCACCTGCACCTACTTGTTGGTTTTTTTTATTATGTGATCTTTCAGAATAGACAGAAGATGCAGAAGGGTTTGTTTGTTTTGAGAGTTTTGGTGTTCTGGATTTCTGACATAAATGACAAAAAGTGAGAAAAAACACCCCCCACGATAGATAAACCCAAACCCTGGTACATACTGATGAGAAGGAAGTAGTGCATAAGCAAAAAAACTTCAAAAAAATATCTCATGTACTTGATCAAAATTACAAGAAAAAATATCATATATCTAAATAGAGCATGCTGAGAGCTTTCCAACGCCTATTCATTTTTGAAAAACGGAGTCCGTTTGCCCAATCTATGGCCCCAGAAGTGCAGAAAAGAGTCCTGACTTTGACTGGAAAAAGTACCATCAAACAGCAGATCCGAAAAAAAAAATCTAACACCACGAGGTCCGTCTCAGAACCATCTTTCCGATGCCTATTCCTTTTCCAAAAAATGACTCTGTATGCTCAAAATATGGCCAAAAACTGAACCCCTCCTCAAAAAGGCAAGAGGGTGGTGGCCCGGTGGAGAAGGCAGTTGGTGGTAGCGCACGAGCGGTGCTCTGGGGAGGAGCGATAGAGTGGCAGGGCTGCGGAGGAGGTGGTCGGGCGGTGGCACTGGCGGGCCAAGTAGCGGCGACACTGGTGGGGCTGGCAGGTGGCCGGAGGGCTGACGGGGGCCAACAGGTGCCAATGCTGGTGGGAACCGGAGGGTGGGGCTGGTAGGGGGCCAGACTGACAGGTCTAGTCTCCCATACGATGGTCAGACTATCAGGTATGGAACCCTGCCAACTCCAAAAAAAAATATTGAAAACCCTTTTCGACCTTTTCGCCTTTTGATCTTTTTTTAAAAAAAACTCAAAAAATTGGCATGCATGCCGTAAAAAGGCAAAAAAATATTTATTTTGAATTTTTTTTCTTGATTTGTGTGCTAGGGTCGTACGACTTGGTTTTGGAGAAAAATTACCCTCAAATGCTCAGGAGTCAAAACTAGGCAAGTTTTAAATGACTATAGGGGTTTTTGGGCCTTTTGAGCATGATGGTGAGGTTCGTTTAGGCCCAAAGTGCTCAGAAAAAAGGCCTATCCCTAAGTACAAAAAAAACTTCCTAAAACCCCAGATCTGCCTCCAATGCAAAAGTTCTCAAAACAAAAATGGATAGCTGCAAATCTGAAGCTCTGATACCATGTGAGAGTTGAGAAATACAACCCCACAAGAGCCTAAAGATCTTCTGCAAGTTGAATAATCTGTTAAAAGGAGAAGCAGGGAAGCAAATAATCTGAAAAACAAAAACATAGAAAAATATGCTCAAAAGATGAGAGCTCAATATTCACCAAAAATGTATTGTGATAATCAAACAAAGAAAAGAAAATTAACCTCTAATAGGTCAAGAAACCCTAAAAAGGGAAACCCTAGGCTTGCACATAATAATTAATAAAAGAATTAATTATTATGCACCTAATGTTAGCTTAAGTGTGAAAAGATAATAGGGAACTTAAAGAATTAAACAAATATTGTTTAATTAATCAAGTAAAGACCCAATTACTCTAACAATTGTATGCAAAAGGGATCATATATTAGGCACTAACTAAGAAAAAAATTTCCTTGACCATCGGGTCAACAACCACCCACTAGTAGAGGTTTAAAATTCTAATGGTCACCGCAGTTTGAATGTTAGTCATCGATCAAGAGATCTCTTGCGTAGATGGATGCACAAGATCTCGCCACATACATGCTCAAAATCCCAACTAGAGATTAAGTTATTACTGTTGGATCAAGCTCCAAGTGATCATCAATGAAGGAGATTGTGTGGGCCCACTGCATTCCTTGCTTGTACACCATCGTCACCCGCTAGCCCGCAACATAGGAACTATCTGCCAAAAGAGATATATGGGGAAGGGGGAGGAGATAAATGAGTCTCTCGCATACTCGCAAAACCATCATCAAGTATTCAGAAGACCTCGCAGGGGCACGAGAGAAAAGCCAACAAATCCCCTGCTTGCTCGCGAAGCAAAAGTGAGCCTCCAAAAAGACTGTGCGAGGATGTGGGCCCGTAAAAAAATAAAATGCATGCCAAAAGAGACTGCGGGGAAGAGGGCGAAGAAAAACTAGCAGCCCGCCGACCCACAATAGAAAAAGGAGTTGCTGGAAGAACACGTGGGCGCAAGAGAAAAGAAAACCAACTGCCCACAGGCCCGTGAGGTGGAAGTGAAGGAGCCAAAAAGGGATGCGGGGGCATGGGAGCCAAAATCCTCATACTATCAACCAATGAGAATGAACATGGGGACCATCCCACCAATGGATTGGGACCCTCCAATCAGTATTCTTAAGTGATTTGACCGACCAATAGAGGTCAACTCAAAAATAGAAAAAGGAGCCCGCAAAAAAACTGCAAAGGCGAAAAGACCCCTTTTTGCAAAAGAAATGCATAACACCTAGGTTATGCAAAACTAATAGGAAAACAAAAAGTGCATAACATGAAGGTTATGTAGAAACTCTATATTTCTTATATCGGTTATCCTCAGGATAAGTTGACAGAAAAAGGTCAAGATCAACCGTGCAATTGAAATTTGAGTAGAAATGGAAATGACTGTAAAATGCTTTCCTTTTGAGGGAAAGGCCAGATATGAAACAAAAGTGTTGAAAATTGAAATATACCTTGATGAAGTTGTGTTTGATCCTCATACAAGGGTTTTAGGGTTGTCTTGTAAAATACCTTCAAAGAAGATTAACCATGGATGCCATCTTGAATGCATAACTTGACTTTACTTACTCTCCAATGCTTAACGAATGATTGATTGCTTTCTCACTTGAATTTGCTAAAGCACAATTCAGATGACTTATAAGATTTTTAAGATTTCAAATGAGAGGGGTAGACCTCCTTTTATACTTGACTACCCAAAAATTAGTTAAATTTCCTAAGGAGTAGGCTGACATGAGGTCAAGTTTCCCACTCACTTGAAGTGACCATGATGGGGACCCAAAATGGGTCTCGATTATGAGGACCAGAGTGTTGGGCGCCCTAGTCCTGAGCTAGGACAAGCCTATTCCTAAGAATCAAGACTCCAACATGAGGGGGAGATAGTGAAGGTGATGAAAATGTGAGGTTGATAGGTAGTGTGAGCAGACTCAAGACACGCATGGGGCATTGAATGCTAAAGCACCAAAGTGAGTTATAGGTGAGGATGAAATTATATGCAGATACAATTTGTGATGCTATAGTTGGGTTCACCAAAAATTTAATGATGGTGAAAATAGGTTATTCACTAATCTAGCTATGTAAACAAGAAACAAACCTATTTCCACTGCTCAATTACATTAAAGGGAGGTGAAATCAATAGATTCACTCCTAGGGGATGAATGTTAATTGGCTTATGTTGATCCCTTTGTTTGAGTTAAAAATGAGCTATGGAAATATGTAAATTATATTAAACACACCATAAGACTAGGAAGGGGTGAATCAATTTGGACCTAATACTTGAACTCTATTACTCAATCAACAATCCATTTGACCTTATTCTTAACAACATCAATGAAAGATATAACAAAGAAACACCATGCACATGAGAACACCAAAATTACGTGGAACATGGAAAAACCATGATGAGAGTCAACTCACAATACATGAAATGATTACAATATTGGTTTAGGCTCACTACCAAGGAAGCACACAGATCCCTAATGAACTTTCGAGCTATAGTGCACTACCCCAGGGAAAGATACATGCTTGCAATTTGAAGACCACTTATCTAGAGAAAGTTACAATGAATATATGAATCAAGAACAAGTAGGCCTTTCCCATGATCATATTTCTCTTTATGCTTACATCTTATTCTATGGTATTGAGATGTTTCAATATGGTTATATTGCTCATATCCTATGTTCACATACCTTACATGTTTATAATCTTTACCATGTTGTTATCTTATGATTACATATTGTGAGATTTTGCCAAGATCTAGAGGCAATGGAAAGCACAAATAAGAGAGAGCAAAATAGATAATAGAAATAAACTGTATTCTATCAAGATGAAAATACTGATCAACTAGATCATCAAGCATTACATACAATGAATATGAACCTGCTTATATAGGCAAGGCTATATGGATATGTGAGCACACAAACATGACATGTGGCTCAATAAGAAACAAGGGTAGGTAGGAGAAACAGTATAATATTCCACATGAGGTGGATCACCCACCGAATGTGGAATGTAACAACAAGATAAGACCACAAAAGGTGGAAATTCTCCTACACACACTATCCCAATGTGGCACAAGCACCCAAGTGTCTCATACCCAAACTACTATGAAATGCATTTCCTAAGTAAACTTAAGTAAGGTGTAATAATATCCAAGATGAATAATTATTTACGCCAACACATATTTATGTTCCTTGTCATTGAATATACCTTATGTTTACATATCTCATGACAACATGATCATATATAGTTTTCCTAACTATCTTATTCATTGTCAAATCTAGGGTAATTATGGAGGCACCATACATTCTCCATGAATACATCTTATTCAACTATTTTATCATTTTTTTCTTTTATCATTATCACGTATACTTTTCCCTCTCTAATTCTTTGCATCTATTAGGTACAACCAATTGGAGGGTTCATATATGGTCTCTAACTCTCTTCATGATTGAGATTTTGGATACTTTATCGTGCTAGATAAAGATTCACCATTATGTTCATACAAAGTTTTATCACATTACATTGCCACATGGTAAATTTACTATTGTATCACAACATCATGTGGTTTTTTATCACATGAATCATTGTGTGAACCCTTATCAGATTTTTATATTATGTGGAGCCTTTATACTACTTCTTGAACAATTATAATTTTATAGTCTTTCTATTCTCCTCATCTTTTGTAAATAGTGAGATTAAGTTGTAGCTCATATATATCTTGATCATGAGGCAAACACCACTCATTTAACATTTTTCTTGTTTTATACATTTTGATGGAGTTCTCATCCTAAGGAGAGTATAGGAATAATTGTATCCTTTTATGAGTTTGAATATTTACTTTTTATGTTGGCTAATAATGTACACATACCTTAAAATACATGATCATTGTTAGAGTGGCTTGCACATCAAAGTATGGTACTATGCAACGGTGAAATTAGCATACCCATGCTATTTCCCATTTAATATTGTGCTAACATCAATGGGAATGTCTTAATGTGATAAAATGTCAACAAGTAGCATACTCTTGCATTTGACTTAGCTCATAATCCCATACATTTTCATCCATATTTGTTTCTATTTCACTCTCATTCACATGAATTCTTAGATATTCATTCCCAACCTTGAAATCAACATTTTATCTCTTCATATCATTTTCAAAGAACGAATAATTGACCTAGGTCGATCTTGACATGCGCATAGAAATCACCATTGAAATTTAAGTCATTAAATTTAAATTCCAACTTTATTTCCCTCTTTTACTAGTTATTATGTGCTAACCTAGCACACATTTCATGTGGCATGCTTCTATGTCATGGTATTTAAATACATCCTTTATGCACCTAATTTTGTAAAAGTGGATTGTTATAACACACTTCAATTCTAAAAGAAAAGAAGAATTAATTTGCATAATAATATAGGCTATCTTCATGTCTAAGAATGTTTTCTTTGATATTTCTCATGGCCATTGATTTGGTCCACTAGGGGTTTTGACCTAGGAGAAGTTATTCACCTATCAAGTTAGTAAGCTCCTTAATAATTTCTCTAGACACCACATTGACTTCTCAAATATTTGGTTGGTGAAGGCAAAGACAACATTTTCTATTAGATTAATCTTGCACGTCTTATATTAGTTTCACAAACTAGGGTCAAGTTTGCAACAATTGAGATTTGTCGCATAAGATAAGGGATTGATTTGTGAAAGCTATAATGTTAGTAAATATACTTTGAGATATTCATCAAACCAAGACAAACAATTTTAGAATAGAAGTGAATCATTCTAGAATAGCATTGACATCATTTATCCAACATCAATCTTAGAGCTAAGTACGACTATCCTCTTATTCAATGTCACTTTCATTTCAATTATATTACTTGTGTGAGCTCTAATATCTAACTAACTAATTGCTAAATGATTATATTTATTTAAATAATTTAGATAACTAAATAGCTGTAATTAGAAACCATGTTCTCAAATAAAATTTCAAAAATTATATAAAACTTTCTATTCTATATAAAAATGTAGATAACACAAATGAAAACTTACAATTATGATATTAAATTTGTTTAAAATTAAATCATTGGTATTTTACAAATTATAGAATATTATATCAAAATTCAAGTGCCAAATTAATAGTCAAGGTTCATCTATAGAATGACACTTTCCAATGATTACTCTCCAACTTTGACTAGCCAACATATACTAAATTTAAAAACTAAATTATCAAGAAATCAAAGTCTAGAAAATTACAATAGCTTTTTGTAAAGCACATTTTATAAGGCATGTAGGGCTGGCCTCCACGTGGAGGCATTTAAAGCTCCAGCTAGAAAATAATTCTTTTTATTAAAGCGAAACGCAAAATCGACGAATTATTAAATAAAATAAAATAAATCACATGGGCTGAAGCTCTTAAAATAATCCCACAATTATATGTTATAGAAAACAATCATGGCAGAATCAGATATGGTAAATAAAGTCCAAAGAGAATGGATATGCTAACCTCACCATCAAATTTATAACATAGATGAAAATTGAAAGGACATTAGAGTTAAATTTATGGTCAATCTTTTCTAGTTAATATGTTGTAGTTATGGTATCTGTTTAAATAATATTGATTTAAAAATTTGTTAATAATTGATATGTATTTCAAATAAAATTGATAAAAATAATGTATTTAAAGATAGAGTTTGTAAGGTCAAATTTTACGAGCAATTGAAGATGTCATCTATGTAGGTGAGAGTTAAATTTATCTTTATAAAGATTTTTTAATAAATAAATTGTAAATACATCATCCAACATATTTAATATGGATTTACATTTAGAAAGAAATAATTTGCGTTTGCTATTATTAGAATTATTCTTGTCTTAAATAATCATATCATAACTCAAACTTCTAACACTTTTTCATTATAAATAGATATGGATTAAAAATGCCTTATAGATGTTTCTAGACAAAAACAATGCATACCCTAGATAAAAGAAGAGTTGAATATTAAATGAATTGAAAACAAGAATGTGATAAGATTAAATGTTTAATTTCAAAATGACATAATGAAAATTTTGAATATTACAATAAAATGATTGAGAGACAAAAAATGAAATTTGCTACTTGATCTAAACTTAGAAATTTACTATATTTGAAAGTTGAGACCTTGAAATGCAATTATACCTATGCAGTCTAGTCTATTATAGATGGACTTTTGATATGTATAAAAGTGTTTGCCTAGTGTACATCTATTAAGGAAATATTATTTAGTACTAAAAAGCATCATTAAGAATTACTATAACAACTCACATGAGATGAAACACATTGCACATCATTGATAGAACAACCATCATGGGGAATGGCAATTAAGCTCCCTGTTAACAATCAATGCCCCTAACTGAATTGATAGTAATATAACAAAAGAGTTGGACATTGTGATAGGTAATAACTAAAACCTTCAAGCGTTAGTACTCAATATGTGAATGTATAATCTTAAGTACAAGATCGCTATTTTATTTTCTTTTTAAGAATAACTTAGGGTGATGCCTTCAAATACAAGCTCTATACACAAGTTGAAACTTTTGACAAGTTGGTCAAAGGGTAACAATCACATTCTACAAAGAAATAATGAAATTTGAATTTGAAAAAAGAGGAACAAAATTAAGGATGTGATTCAAATTATGGGACAAAATAAAGGATGTGATTCAAATTATGGGACAAAATTAAGGATGTAATTCAAAATTTGGGACAAATTTGAGGATGTGGTTCAAATTAAGGGACAAAACCATAGACATGATTCTATCGAGGGTAAACAATACTTTAGGAAATGAATCAAGAATCTTTTGTAAAGATGAGGCTATTTAGAGACTTGACTATGGTAGGAGAGGGGATGAAATCCAATCAACTACCCAATTCATAACAACTTGCTCCATAAATTGGATCTATCATTATATACATATCCAATTCAACTTAGTTGTACTAAAGAGGTGCATAGAAATAGAAAGTTGTAGTAAAGTTCAATCTCTTTCATGAACAAATGAGAGTGTTAAGACAACTTGGTTACTATAGAGCTTTTGAACTAAATTGAATAATGTAGTATAACAAAACAATAATAATTTCAAAAAAAAACTAAAAATTACTTAAATCATACATTAAAATCATTTTTTTTTGTACTAAAATATGCTGAAAGAATTACAATGCCAATGGGCCCTAGGTTTGTTGGTGAAATTTGAAAGGTTAATGAGCCCGCTCAGGATCAAGTCTTGTTGAGTGCAACACTCCAACATAAAGAAGGGATGAGATCAAGATCGTGCCCCAAGTGAATTTTGCAGAATGGATACCCCTTAGTCCTTGGCTCTCAACCCAAGAGATTCAACGTAAGGCTCGTGGTCTCATATCAAATAGCTAACACAACTTTATGGATGAAAAATCCTCCATGAAAAAAAGAATTAGAATATAATAGAATGTAAATAAAAAAAACATTATATCAGTGTTCCACAAAGGTTTGATATGGAGGACCAGAGGACGCAAAGACAAGGAAGAGCCTCAATTTGGAGATGGTAGAGAGAAAATTCATATTTCTTTATTCCTAATTTACCTAGTTATATATTTTGTTTTCTACTTCAAATTATAATAAAGTGTCTAGCTAGGGGCCATGTACCACCATACTCAGTGGGCTTTTTATATGTAATAAAATACAAACATTACGAAAGTAGGATCACTTCCACCGAAAGAAACGACAAAAGTAATAAAAATCAATTAAAAAACAAAGTCAACGTCACTTGAAAAACCTTTAAAACTCACATCTATCCCCATGCTTTTGGCCATTCATATCTATCACTCAATTGCAATGGCGAAAGGCTATTCACTCAGATTTTTGTGGATATTCATCACAATCATATTGTGCTGTGAATTCTGTGTAAGAGCAAAGGATTGTGGATTGAAATCCATAATCTCAAAAAAGCTGTTTGATCAGATTTTTCTGCATCGTAATGATAATGCATGTCCTGCCAATGGCTTCTACACTTACAAATCTTTTATCACAGCAGCCAGATCATACCCACAGTTTGCCAACACTGGAAATCTGACCACCTGTAAGAGGGAAGTTGCAGCATTTCTTGCTCAGATCTCCCATGAAACCACAGGTATTTATTCATAACCAGAGCTTTTATTTTTCTTAGTTCAAAGATTTGATCTGTGACAACATATCAAATCTGATCTTTAATGAGTTTATGTTATAATGGAAGAGATCTGATTGATATGGTGTTTGGTTGATATTTCGTTTTTTAAAGTTTAAAGAGTGGGTCTATTGGAGTTAATGTATCAGTAGTTTGTGGTGGAAGAATAATATGATGTATCTATTTCATTGTGTATTAGTTGTTTATAGTGGAAGAAGTCTCGCAAATAAATGAAATCTGTTATATTGACCTCAACGCACTTTAGTTGTTTTCTTGATAACCAGAGTTTTTATTTTTCTTAGTTTGAAGATTTGATTTGTGGCAAGATATGAGATCTATTCTTAATGAGTTTATGTTATAATGGAAGTGATATTTCTGAGTGATATGGTATTTAGTTGGTATTTCGTATTTTGAAAAGCTTAAAGAGTGGGTGTATTGGAGTTAATGTATCAGTTGTTTGTGGTGGAAGAACGATCTAATTGTATTGATTTCATCATGTATTAGTTGTTTATAGTAGAAGAAGTCTCACCAATAAAGTATCTGATATATTGACCTTAACATTTATCAGTTGTTTATAGTGGAAGAAGTCCCACAAATAAACAATTTGATTTATTGATTCCATCCTGTATCAATTGTTTATGGTGGAAGAAGTCTCACAAATAGAGAATCTGATATATTGACCTCAATGTGTATTAGTTGTTTATAATGGAAGAAGTCCCATGAATTAACAATCTGATGTATTGATTCCTTCGTGTAGAGGTTGTTTATGGTGGAAGAAATCCCACAAATAAACAAATCCATTATATTGATTGCATCATGTATCAGTTGTTTATGGTGGAAGAAGTCTCACAATAGACAATCCGATGTATTGATTCCATCGTGTATTAGTTGTTTATGGTGGAAGAAGTCTCACAAATAAACAATTTGATATATTGACCTCAATATGTATTAGGTGTTTATAGTGGAAGAAGTCTGACAAATAAACAATCTAATGTATTGTTTTCATTATATATCGGTTGTTTATCATGGAAGAAGTCTCGCAAGTAAACAATTTGACATATTGATCTCAACATGTATCAATTGCTATGGTAGAAGTCACACAAGTAAACAATATGATTTGATTCCATTGTGTATTAGTTGTTTATGGTGGAAGAAGTCTCACAAATGAAAAATCTGATATATTGACACTAACGTGTATTAGCTGTTTAAAGTGGGAGAAATCCCACAAATAAACAATTTGATGTATTAACTCCATCGTACTCACACTTTACCAACATTTTTCTCTTATGACTTAAAATAAAATATAAAATCTATGTCATACCAAGTTCTAGAAAAATTCCTCCTTCTCGAATACACCTTAGAATCTCTTTCCTTTTAGAACTATATTAACCCTAAAATCTCTTTCCTCTTAGAACTATTTTAACACTTAAAATCCCTATATTAATAATGGTTGTCTTTGAATTCATGTGAAATTTTGGATATTGTTTTTAAGGATGTAATTTGACATTAGTGGGTTATTTTTATGATAAGAATTTATATTTTGTTAGGTTAATTTATATCATTATCCAAAGTAAAAAGTGTTAAAAAGTGTTATATTAGTTGAATGAAAATGGAAAGATCATATTTATTTTTCCCTTTAAAATATGATTTTTTTGGAAAATTAAAGTTTGATTTAACAAAACAAATGAACAGAACAATACATGTATTTGCAATTTTAGAATAGTTTAGTTTAAAACAAATTTAATAGATCTTAATCTATTTTAAAACAAGTTTTATTTTTTATAGGGTTGTCATCAATTTGGATATAAAGTTGGGAAATTATATATTTCTTTTGAGGGTCAATAAAATATGTAATTTTCAAAAATCATTATAAATTTGGTATTTTATTTATTTGAAAGAGGATTTATTTGGATTATTTTAAAAAATTAAAAAATAGATTTATATAATATTTAAAAATAAATAAGTATAGGAATCATTTTGTTGTGTGATGGTTAAGTGGTTGTATTTTTAATGGTGCAAGCAAGGTTCAAATCCACGCTTGACTCACACAATGTTCATGCCTAGATGGGCCCACCAATGTGGACTTACAGAAAAAAAAAAAAGTGGATAGAATAAAATTACAATAAAAAAATGATTGTAAAATCATGTTTATAAAATTATAACATTATAAAAAAGACAATGCAATTAAAGTTGAATTTAGAGGAGCCTCCTAACCATTAGATTGCTTCAATTTTCATCAAATATTTTTTTTCCATCATCAATCAATTTCCTATCAATAAGAAAATTGTTTTCATCAATCAATCTTCAATAGATGAGAACATTATTTTCATGTGTATTTCTATCTAAGTAAAGACATTATGTATACATCTAACAAAAACTAACAATATTGATGACCAAAAAGTATTAATTTTTTGTTAAACAATATATGTGTAAAGAAAATAAATTATTTACATAAGTTATCAAGGTTAATTAAATTAATTCAATCAATTGAACACTAATTAACCTAGATAGTAGAGTTTAGGACTTGAAAATTGAATTAAAAAAAAATTACACTAATTAAAGAAGAAGATTGGAGAGGTTTAGTTGTAGGATTAGTGATGAATAGCTATTGTTGATGTTATTTTCAATCATTTTGTCATTTTTATGAAATTATCTAACTTAATTTGATGAATTTGATAGTATACTTTCTCATAGAAAATGACATAGATAAATCAAAAGCCTTGTAAGTTCAATTCTAACTCCCAAAAACTAATTAAATGAATGAATTGTAAGGACCTAAAATATGTTCACATTTTCTTCTTAGAACCCTGCACCTAATAAGGTGGTGTTTAGACACACTTTTGAGAATCATGCTAAATTGATAGACAAATGGGTTTTCATTGGTCAAAACTCTTGACAAACTAAATTATTGATGATGACAAATATTGATGACAACATCCATAGACATGTAGATTAGATATATGATGATGTTGATTAGATTACTTTAATGCTCTTACATTTGAAAATAAATGTTCTTTGTTCTCATATCTAATTATGAGGATTAAATATGTTGAAATGTAGATATTTTTATTCTTATTAAGTTCAATTAAAATTAAATTTAAAAGCTATATTTACCTACATCTTTATATTTGAAAGTAATTAAAAAAAACCAATTTTAAAATTATATGTAATATAATAATAAGATTCCATGTAATATGTAAAATAAGAATAAAGATATTATTGATTTTAAAAATTTCTTTCTTATTGCGAAGTGGATCTTTAGTAATAAAATAATGAGAATCGTGTAATGTTGATGTTGTAGGTGGATGGGCAACTGCTCCAGATGGTCCATATTCATGGGGATTATGTTTCAAGGAGGAAATCGCCCCTCAAAATAATTATTGTGACATCACTAATAAAGAATGGCCTTGTGTGGCAAACAAATCTTATCATGGACGTGGTCCTATTCAACTATCTTGGTAAATATTTTTTCTAAACCTCAATTAAATTTAACATAATAAAAATTAAATTAATTAAAATATAAATAATAAATTAACCAAAATAAATAACACTAAATTTACAATATATAATGTCCAATACCATAATTCTAGCCTATATCACATCAATCTTCTAACATCAACCTATTTCATTTTTAAAATATGAAAAGTTATCAAGGTAGGTTCAAAATATAGAAATCATATAACTTTGTAATTATATAAATTTTAAATTATGAATATCATAAAACTTGTTAAAATTAATGATTAGTTTAAAGTGTTCTGTAGAAGTTATATTGTTTTCTCATGCGATATGCCTTATAAATTACTTTCAATCTACTATTAGTTCATCATGAAATTTAGATATTAGGAATGGTAATATTATAAATCAATCCACTGTTTTAAAATATCTTTTAAAGATATTTTAAATTATTTTTTTAATAATATTTTTTTATATGATCGATGTTTCAAAATATAATAGTGACAATGAACTTAGGTAGATAGAGAGTTCTTTGGCTTGAGACCTATAAGAATATATTTTTAATTTTAATTGTATTATCTTGTATATCCTTTTGTTTTATACGTGAATGGTTTTTTTTAATTAAATTTATTAGTGATATTTTAAAAATATTAATTGATATATTGTCTTAAACATATATATGCTTTTATTAATTATGTGGAAAAATGTTAAATATAATTAATTTCTACTTTAATAAATTAATAAATTATACATTCTATTTTTTTCAATTTCAAGGGTTGATGGAAATTTGGTATATTTCAGGAACTACAATTATGGCCCTGCTGGAAAGGCCATAGGATTCAACGGTCTTAAGCGTCCAGAGATGGTATCCAAGAAACCTGTGATTGCTTTTAAAACTGCTCTTTGGTTTTGGACTACTACTCAACCTCCTAAGCCCTCTTGCCATGATGTTATTATTGGGAAGTATACTCCAACTTCTAGTGATGCGGAAGCAAATAGATTGCCCGGTTTTGGACTTATAACTAATATTATCAATGGTGGTCTTGAGTGTGGGAAGGGAAAAGATGCTCGAGTGGCTGATAGAATTGGGTTTTATAAGAGATATTGTACATTGTTAAATGTCGATCCAGGTCAAAATCTTGATTGTGGTGATCAAAAGAGTTTTACTTGAATTCTAGAGCTACAAGTCATTAAATAATCTACAAATGTAAATTTTGTACGAGTTGAAAACCCAAAATAATCAACTACAAATCAATATAATCTATTTAATGAGAAAGGTTGTGATGGTCATTTTTATTTGTTGTTAGTTATTTGAATTTTGTTTGTAAGAAAAGACAATATTGTGTTCTCTCCACATTTATGTTCCACAATGATGTGTTTTCACAATAAATCCTTATTTTTAGAAGTGAGGATGACCTAAATTTAGTGAGATAAAGATGAAACATCTCAATCTTCTTCCCCTAGCTACCAAACCAAAGGGGCTCATCCTTAAGATGAAATTGTAAAGAAAGGGATGTATTTGGTGTCATTTACCTCTAAAAAGATACTATATCATCCTTCACTGTGCACATTCTCATAAAAATGAGTTTATAATTTTAGGTTCTTTAAAAATACAACCTAAAACCTAAACTAAACTTACAAAGGGGCCTACTAAGGTCCCCATCCTAAAAACTTATGAATATAATAGCTCATATGCTATTAGAATCACAAAAAGAAGAAGATAGAAAGAGGAAAGGGAAGTCCATTTTAGACTATCTTTCAATAAATTAATTTGATGTAATTAAAATATATATTTTTTGAAAAAAATATGAATGTACTATAAATGCCCTTATGACCCTGAAGGATTTAATTAGGGATTGGTGTCAATAATTTTCTCATTTAAACCCATCATGTATCATAGCAAGGAACATGCTAAGGCAGCTTCCCTTGGACCCCACAAGGGGTGTTTCCCTTGACCTCAGTGAAGGTTGTTGGCCACAAACCCTTTCTTTGGATTAGAAAGTAAAAATTATCAAAAATAAAATTTATTATATTTAAGAGAACTAGGTAAAGACTAGAAATCAATATATAAAAATTATAAGAATAATTGAGAACTTTAATATATTTTTTCCAATATGTTAAAGTGAACAACACTTTTTGAGGAATAAAAATTTATTGATAACATTAGTTAATCAAGGAAAACACATAAATTAGCACATCCATTAATGAAGAATGACTCAACTTTTTACAAACACCAATTGTTAAGAATGCCAATTCATTAAGCATAATAATTCATCAAATTTTCAAGTGAATCTAAAACCTGAATGAATACAATAGTTTTAAGAACCAAATAAGAAAGTATAAAGATAAAATATTTACTACATAGTTCTCAACCCATTTCTAAACCATGCTATGAATTATAGAAAATTGAAGAGTATAAATTGAATATTATTTTAAGATCAAAAGTATATAACTTAAGTCAGACATAAAATAGAGCATAGGCAAATTATAAATAACTTATATTCCAAAAAATATATGAATTAATTTGAAAGAGTTTGAAAAAATAACAATGAGGTTTGTAAGTGTATATAGACATTTGAGTTGTTGCTAATTAATAGGACCAACTTGACCAAAAATGTTATTACATATCATTATAAGTATCCTTAAAACTTATAATGGAGTTAAAAGCAAGGTTATGAGAATTCCAACATAGATTACAAAACTCTTCAAAGTATAATTTTATTTCCTATCCTCTCTTAAGAGTGAAATTTCAAGACTAGTAAAATCTTAAAGATTGAATCAAAAGCTTCTTGGTAAGAACCTCTAGCATTTTCTAGTTGATATTGTGATGGAATATTCAAGAAATGAACATTTCCTTACCTCTTGGAAGAGATACTAGATATAATTCATTGAATATCAATGTTTGATATACTAATCATGAATAAGGTTGTGAACCATCTAAATTAAATTCATGTGATATACTAATCATGAATGGTAATATGGCTCTTTTGAGGAAACCTAAACTAGAGAAGAATATCTACAATAATATTATACTATAATACTCTCTTTTGTTCTTTAAGCAAGAAAATAACTATTACTTTTTTATCTTAAGTAAGAAGGTTCTAATCCAAGAAGGAAGATACATCTTTCAATTTACTCTTTTGGATACCCAAATCATCAACATATTTTGCATCACAAAAATCAATCAAGGTAGAACTAGTATATGTTGTGAATGAATCCAAAGTTGAATATTTGTATCCTTGATGTATTTAAGGATATGTTTGGTAACTTAACGATTCAATATTTTCTAAGTTTCTAACTTAATGGTGATACAAAACTAATAATATAGGAAATAAATTGCATTGAGTGTGAGTTAGATAAATAATATTACCCACCAATAACCTATGGATATTAGGATCTACTAATGATACTAAGAAATAAAGGATAAATGTGAAGTTACTTTCATGTATAGGAAGAAGAATAACAAGTATAGATTGTAACGTCCCACCAAGAAACCATAGGGAAATAAACTAACATTCTAGAGAAGTGAAATATTTTTTTTTAGAAAAAACCATTAAGTGAACGTTTAATAACATTAGAATGGTAAAATTAAACCATGATGCACAAGTGGAAGACAACTACTAACTTTACCCCTAAGGTTTCTCAACGCGGTTACTTAATCTAAGCATACATCCTTCAAGGAATTAATCTAAATCAAGATAACCTTTAATGCATACACTTGCTCAAGAAAATTTAATTAACTAAAGTAATTCATTTAAGCAAGATAATGATTCTTACCTGATGCTAAACCCGTGAAACAAAAGATTCGAAAAATGAATCCTAAGGTGGCTCTGCTTGTTAAGGCTGAGATTGAAAAATTATTGGAGGCTGGATTTATCCGCCCTATTGACTATTCCCCATGGATTTCAAATATTGTCGCTGTGGCTAAACCAGACAACAAAATAAGAATGTGTACTGACTTTCGAGATTTGAATAAAGCTTCCTTGAAAGATGATTTCCCTCTTCCAAACATTGACATGATAGTTGATTCTACGGCAGGACATGCCTTGTTATCCTTCATGGATGGTTTTTCAGGCTACAATCAAATTTTCATTAACCCTCAAGATCAATACAAAACCGCTTTTACCACTCCTTGGGGTACGTTTTGTTGGATAATGATGCCTTTTGGACTTAAAAACGCCAGTGCAACTTAGGGGAGAGACTTTACATTCAAAAGAGGGGTTGAAACTCATAAGATCCAATCCCACACAAGGTAAGATTGGATGCTAAATGAATTTCAAGGGTTTGGAAAGCAAAGCTACCCTCTTTTGTAAAGAATGTTGATTAAGGAAATTAAGCTAAGGATGCATAGAAAGTCATAAAGATTCGCTTATAAACTGAGTTTAGGTTATAGGATGAAGCTGCGGACCTGGAATTAGCAGTAGAATGTCGATACGGCGCTGTCCTGCAAATTTGAGCAAAAGTTGTCGGGATGATGGCGCCCGGCGCCACGGTCCTCCGAAAAATCCGCGAAACGAAGGGGGATCTATTCGTCTCTGCACAAGGATTCCAAATCTTCAATCTCAGCCGCGTACCTGCAACCTACACACAGAAAAGCGAAGATGATTGGGGGGTTAGGGATTAGGGGTTTGCCTTTAGGTCAAACCCCAGTTTTGGAATTAACCAAGAAATGAGCAAGTGCTGTAAATGTAAATGACTGTAATGTAAAACAAGTACTAATACCTTGTTCTAAGGATGTTTGTATCCTTATGTGCAAAGGTTTAGATGTTGTATGTTGTAGTATGTAGCATGTAATAAGTGATCTCCTCTTCAATGGTTGAATCCTTGACTTGAATGCAACACTTAGCCTTGAATGGAGACTTGGAATGATCAATTGCTTGAATGCTTGAGTATAGTTTCCACGCTTTGTACACATATCCTCTTTTCCCATCCATCCCAAATGAGAGAGAAAAATGTAGTTTATATACTTGTCAATTAGGGCTGATAGACTGATTTTCCCGACCTTAGGCCGACCAGGGAAGTATATTTCCAAATTGCAATCAAAAAGACCCGATATCACTTAGGAAACCGGGCCCAAAATAGGACCCAGGGACCAGGGCGCTGGGCGCCATGGTCCTGGAGGACCAGGGCGCTGGGCGCCCTGGTCCTGAGGGACCAGGGCGCTGGGCGCTCTGGTCCCACCTCCGGGATAGTGGGGTGCAAGGAGGTTCAGGCCAGGGTGCTTGAAAAATGCAGTTTTCAGTGTCGTGAGCAAGTTTTTGGGGTCTCCATTCAGGTTGCGTGTTGCGTCGCCATCATGAAGACCGAAATGCAGTCGAAATTGCAAGTGTCGCAATTTTAGGACGCTACATTTAGCCCCCACTTTAGCGGGAGTATGTGTGTTCATACTTCCGGTAAAGTACAAGGAAACAACATTGAAAGACTTTCACCACGTCAAGGAGGCAAGATACACCAAGCCCCCAGTGGACTAAGGATCTTACGACTTCGATTGACAAAGTAAAAGGGAAGATCACGAGGAAGAACCATGACTGTCAGTAGTAAGGTTCCCTCACTATGAGTCATGCAAAAGAAATACCAAAAATCTTCAAGACAAAGCTAAGTTTGCCAAGAAATTTTCAAGTATCTTTGAAAGGATAGACAGGGTGTATGCCCCCCTACGTTAAAGCGATCGCACTCGCCTCAATGGGGGTGATTGTTTTAACGTAGTGATACACATAAGAAATGAGAAAGGAAAAGGAGCATGTTATCACAAGGATTTAGCCCCCAAGTGTGAGATAAGCCCAAGGATAATAGACACAAAATACAAAGCACAAGGTGACTTCGCTTTCCTCGGGGTCAGTATGCTGTATGATAATTCATGTATATATATCATATGTATGTATGCATAATTGTTCTTCATTCCCCAATCAAGGAAGGTCACCTAGAAGAAGGGAACACATGTGTCTTTTGAGTCAACATGAGAGAGACCAAAGAGATCTCAATGCTTTGCATCGTCCTCAAGTAGACAACACTAAGGACAACAAATAGAAGAATGAGAATAACATATAGAAGAAGTAACAAAAGAGAGGGGGAGAGAATCTGCTATGCTAATGTAACTAGTCTAGCACGTCATCTACCCCCCGATCTTGCTGATCAATGTTTCGGGAAGGCAGGGAACACGCTAGAGGAGGAACATCCAACACAGCAGATGGAGCTATCACAAGATCCAAACAAGGGCTATGTTCATGTTCCAAGCCACATTGTTCTTGTCTAGGAGCTAGGATAAGTGCTTTAGAAAATTCATTAGATAAATGGTTATCAACATCAACAAGTTCATATTCGCTATCAGAAGCAAGAGGAGTAACATTTTCATCTATATCGTCATCAAGATTTATAAAAATAGGATCTTTAACTCGCACAGGATCAAGACCATCATGCATCTTATGTTTAGGAGATTTAGGCTCAATATCCGGCTGAGGAGAAAATGGAATAATGCTTGTTGAAGGTGTTTTTGGAGATTGTAAAGTTTGAGAAGCAGCTGCTTGAGCCCTAAGACGACGCTTTCGTCGGCGTTCACGTGCAGAACGATTTCGTCTAGTCTTAGTAGGAAGTGTAGAAGATAGAGGAGGAGGAATGTTCTCATCCTTATCACTTGGGTGTTTAGGTTGTGGTCTCTTAGGCTGGATAATAGGAGAAGAAGAAGGTCTCTTCTCTCTATAAAAGGACGGAGGAGGAACTGCTCCATATAAAGGAGGAATTTTTGGTTTAGGAAGAAGACCAAGTCCATCATGACGAGGAGGTATAGGTCTACTGTTAGAAGATTTATTAGGCATAGACATAGTCACATCCATGGGGACGGGTTGGGAATCTTCTTGGGGAAAGACATTAGTTTTGTCTTTCAAAGGAAGAATTTCCTTCTCAAGAATGATAGGAATGTCAAGTTTAGGTGTTCTAGGTTCACTTAGAGATAGGATCATATCTGTTTTCCACTTTTGATAAGATTTAAAAAGATGATCACTTCGCGGAGGAAGAGATTGGATTTGTTTGGGCCAAAAGTAATCAATAGGAACACTAGAGGTTCTTTCAGCTGGTTTAAAGAGACTATGATTGACAGTAACAACTTCACCATTATGGGGAAATTTCAAACACTTATGAATAGGAGAAGCAATAGCCTTCATGGAAGATAGCCAAGGATAGCCAAGCTTCACACGAAATTGTTCGGAAGATGGAATAATAGCAAAGTTCACATCAAGAGATTTATTATGGACCTTAATAGGCAATGTAATAGAACCAATTGCAGGAGAAGAAAATGCATCAAATAATTTCACAATCACATCTGGTTTGTCATAGATCACTTGATTCAATTGCAAAGTAAAAAGAAATTCTTCAGTAATAACATTAACCATGCACGAAGGATCAATAAGCACTCCACGGCAAGGTGTATTCTTGAATTTTGCAACTACGTATAAAGGACCATCAGGTGCTCTAATGGTTTCACTAGAATCAAATGTGATGGAAGGTTCTTTAGGGATTTCTTGTTGCTCTACAAAGTTAATCACATTCGGAGTCATAGACACAAGACCATCAGATGAGAAAGAGGAATCATTAGCCTCAATCGCATTAGAGGTATGAGAGGTATGAGAAGGTAATGGATCAGTAAAAATCTGAAGATTTTGGTTAGGAGGAGCTACAGATGTGTTGCCTTTATCATTCACTCTAGAAACAGAAATAGTATTATTATCAATCAAATCTTGAATTTTACCCTTTAAAGAAAAACATTTTTCAGTATCATGCCCAGGCTGACGATGAAAATGACAAAAAGCTTTGTGATCAAAATAAGGTGAAGTAATCTTTGCAGGATCAATTTGTCGTATAGGAGGAAGAGTAAGCACATTTTGTTCCAATAACTTATTCATAATATCATGCAATGATTCATTCAAAGGAGTATACTTTCTTTCTTTCCTGAAAAATTTAGAAATAGGAGGCACACCTGATGCTGCATTCACATTGTTGTTGATGATGTTTTCATTGAATTTGATGGAATCTCTGTTCGGTTTAAGCTTCCCAAATGGTTGTTGACTGCTATCACCCTTATCACTCGGAGCCATAGGATGTGATTGTTCCATTTGACTCACAGTCAGTTGATAATTGTGAAGAGTTGCACACAACTGTTGGAAAGAAGTAAACTCAGAAAACAAAAGTTTGTCTCGAATATCTTTTTGTAAATTAGAAATAAAGATTCTTTGAATATCATTATCAGGCACTGGAAAAGAAATTTGAGCATACAAATGCTTATATCTACCAATGAAATCAGTCACTTTTTCTTTAACACCTTGTTTACAATGCATTAAATCAATCAAAGTAACTTTAGGACTTATATTGTTTTGAAATTGTTGAATGAAAGAATTTGCAAGTTGTTCGAAAGAAGTAATAGAATAAGAAGGCAACGAGCAATACCATTGTAGGGCTTTGTCTCTTAATGTTCTAGTGAATAGTTTTGCAAGCAACCTTTGGTCATAAGCAAAATCAGTACATATTGTTTGAAAAGTCTTAACATGTGTTAGAGGATCTCCTTTACCATTATAAAGCTCCAAATGCGGGGTTTCAACATGTTTAGGAGGAATAGCTCGAACAATATCAAGAGAAAGTGGGCTCGCAACATCAAATGTGGGCACACTAAACTTAGATTGATTCATAGAGGCAATTTGTTGCTGTAAAGAAGAGACAGTTTGTGCAAGATTATTAATGGTAGCTTCAGTCGAAGAGTTCATATTAGGTGTGTTAGATTGAGATGGAGGTGTGATGTTATTGAAAGAAGGTAAAGAGTAAGGTGGTGGGACCCTATGATAGTCAACCATAGGAGATGATTGGATAGGAGGAACACTACAAGGAGGAATGGAATGGTTAAATGAATTGCCCCCTTGCATCATGTTCATTTGTGAAGATGTAATAGGAACACTTATTGAAGGAATGAATGAAGAAGTCGGATTGAATGAAGGAATAGGGTTAATTGAAGAAGGAGGATTGCCCCCATGACTAGTGATCACAGGAGGAATGTCTTGTATAGAAGTAGCCATTATGTTTGATGTAAAGGTAGGTATGTTAGCAATAGAAGTCATCAAAGGAGTAGAATGATTGACTTGTGTAGGAGGTTGTGTATAACCTAAGGTTTCGGCACAACTCTTCATAGGCATCACATTCGAATCCACAATGTGTGCGATACCATGTAAAACATCAATTCCATTCTTATCACTTTGAAGCATGCGTTTTAGACCCTCAATTAAAGGAAGAGCTTGACTATCGGGATACTCATGAGACATCCATTGGTGAAAATCGTCAAATTGGTTATCCAATTTGGAAAGTTGTTCAACAGAAACTTCATGGGGAGCTTCTTCATCATTCGGAGGATTAGAGGAATTACCCATGTCCTCGTTAAAAAGGCTATTCAAATTAGGTTCCATCTCCTCAGTAGTTAAACCTCGGAAAGACTTAATTCTACGGCTTCGTCTAACAAGAATAGTGTAAGTAGGGCTTATTGTTGTAAAACTCATGCACTAGAGAGAGAGAGAAGATTTTGATTTTAGAGGTAGCAATTTTCAGTAAAAACAGCCAATCTTCCAGACTTAAGCTGTTAAATGCAATCACAACAGTCTCCCGAAATTTCGGAAAAAATGTTTGGGACCGTGGCGCTCGGAGTGCAACACGGTCCTTGCAACTTTTTTCGAAATTTGCAGGGATGAAAGGTATGATGATTTTAGAGCTAATCTGAAAAAATTGAGGGATTTTACGATCTGTAGATAGGCCAAATTAAAGTTGCAATCTCAAAATTGAACCCTATCAAGATTGTCGAAAAATGCAAAATTTGAATTTTGAAAAAGAGAGGGAAACTGAAATTTTGAATTTTATGATTTTAGAGGGAATGTCAAAAGCAGTGCAAGTTTCGAAATTTAAAAATTGATTCAATTTCACGCAAAATTCAATTTTGAAAGTGGAAATCAAAGTTGTTGTAATTAAGCACTTAATTTCAAAAGTCACAATTTGCAAGAATTTGAATAAAGCACTGAAATTTCGAATGAATGCAAACACAATTTTCAGATTTAGGACAGTAAGAACACCATTTTGACACAAAATTTCAATTTCAACAATTTTTGAATGATTAGGAGCCTTAAACCAAGCAATCACAAGACCAACTTTGACTGTAATTTTGAAAGTGTTATAATTGACAAAATCAGCCAAAATTCTGGATTTTAG